>NW_004524612.1:16752789-16781418 GCF_000260255.1 Octodon degus
TTTTTTTTTTTTTTTTTTAATGGAGCCAGGGATTAAACTCAGGCCCTTGCACTTGCCAAGAAAGCGCTTATTCTCCTGAGCAACTCCCCAGCCCCACTGATCATAGCTCTTTTGGTACATCATGTCACCCAAGTCTGGATTGTCCCGAAAGTTTTCATGAGACATAAGCCTGGGTTCACAAAGCAGGAGGTAATAGAGTGGAGTGACTTCCAAGTCTACCTCTCTGCAGCTGTGTCCGGGCAGCTGCTTCACCTCTCTATGCCTGGTTTCCCATCTCTACAGACAATGGAATTGGCTCCTCCTCTTGGGGGTTCGGCAAGGGTTGACCTGAAGGCCTCCAGGAGGAAAAGCACCTGCCCCGTTCCCACACTGCATCCCCCAGCATCAGCTTCTCCCATCACCACCTGCTCCTCCTTGTTACTTCCTGTTCCTCCCTGCATGGTGTCAGGCCAGAGCTACTGCACAGTTCCTGAGAGGCCAGCACCCCGTCCAGCACCCCGTCTGAGGGTCTCCCCGTCTAGCCTGACCCGCACCATCTCCAGAGAAGGCTAGACGCAGGGTGCAGCCCATTCGCAGCTCTTCACCTCAGCCCCCAGAGGGAGAAAAATTCTCAGGGAGAAGATAGTGGAGGGCGCGGCAGGCTAAGAGACACCCCACAGGCTGCTGGGACTTCCAGAAAATTGCATGCCTGCAGCCCCACGGGCTTACAGTCTAGTCAGTGACATCAAGCCAGCACACATGAGCAGCTCGGAAAGGTGCTAGGGCCCAGCTGTGAATGGGTCCCTCGTGGGCTGGAATAGTCAAGGGAAGCTTCCTGGAGGCAGAGGACCTCGCCAGGAGCTGGAAGGCTGCGGGGCGGGGACATCCTGCCAGGCCTTGGAGGAAGGCGCGAGGCGTTCTGGGAGCTGCCTCAGTGGGGTCCACCGCAGGAAGGACTTAGCGTGGCGGCCACACCGTAGACAGGGCTTTCAGCCTGGTGCTTGGGTTGGGGGAGTCGTGGCCTCCCAGAGGCTGCTGCAGCATTGATTGGCCTGTGAAAGGCCACTTGGCAGGCTGGTTGCTGGGAAACGGGCCTGGAGGCCGGGGCTGGGATTAGCAAGTGACCCTGTTTGCTCTTCTTGCCGGGAGGAAGGAGGACTTTGGTCTTAGCTTATCAAACTGTTGGGTTTGAAAGCCCCGGAATGCAGCCTTGGGCAAATGTGCAGGCTCACAGGACACCCATTAATCAAACAGCCCCCTTCCCTCCACCCCTCACACCCTGACCCCACTTCACACACGTACACACGCGCACTCTTTGGGGTGTCTCAGAAGAGAGGGAGCGCATGCTCCCTGCAGCCCAGCCAGTGGCCGCCCCAGGCCTGGTGAGCCTTCTAGGACAGGGCCACTGGGAGGCTCAGGGCACCCCCTGTTAGCTTGAGGTCCAGAGGGGACTTCTACGAGGAAGACAGAGCCACTAAGCTCCCCCACCTGCCTGGGCCCCACACCCTAGCAGCACATCTTATCATCCTCAGGACGAAAAGAAAAATATGCTCAGCAGCAGCTTTTAGGGAAAATGGTTTTTAAATATAAAATCCTTCTTTTCCACTTTATGGAAGGAGAAAGGGCAGAGTCGGTTCTTCTCTGCAGTGGCTAGAAGCCAGCTGAGTCCTAAGTCAGCCCAGAGCCCCAAATCCAGCTTCTGGCCCAGGACTCAATTCTAAAAAGAAAAGTGTGACTGCAACAAAGGCAGACATCAGAGGGACGAATGTAGCTGGGAGACACGAGCTGCTGCGAGAAGGGGTGGCACTGGCTGCCCGGCGCCAGCCAGCAGTGCGAGGGCAGTGTGCAGACTGCTCCGGCTTCAGGAGGCCCAGTGGCTCTTATTCAAGCTGCCCATGGCTGTGGCTACCATGTACATAATATCACCTTGGCCAGACAAAACAGGGAAGAGAGAGTTCTGGAACGTCCCTCTCTTCTGCTCCTCACCCGCAGTGCTGCTTTCCATCTCAGCCAGCACCTTGGGCTTCCTTGCTGAAAATGGGAGCCCAGCTGATGGGAGCAAGTGACTGACAGGATGGAGCTCCCAGTGATGGTGGGTCCTGCCCTCGTGGACATGGGGACCACAGCGAGGCAAGATTAGGCTGTTTGGGATGCCACAGCCTGGCAATCTGGCCAAACCACAGAGTGGCCCCTGAAACCTCTTCTTTACCTCACAGCTAGGGGATGCCCTAAAATTCACCTGGCGTCCTGAATGTCCCTGCTGGAAACTCCAGAACACTGCCGATTTCCTGTCACCCATCCCCAGGACAACAGAGGACACCTGACGCCCCGCACATCTCACAGCTGTCTGTGATCCACACGCTGCAGAGCCTGTCCTGTGCACATCTGGTCTTCTCTGTCTGGTGCATCCTAAAGTCCTGGCCTTCATCTAAGTAAGTCACCTTGCATTCTCTCTCTCTGTCTCTGTCTCTGTCTCTGTCTCTCTGTCTCTGTCTCTGTCTCTGTCTCTCTCTCTCTGTCTGTGTCTCTGTCTGTGTCTCTGTCTCTCTCTGTCTCTGTCTCTCTCTCTCTCTCTCTCTCTCTCTCTCTCTCTCTCTCTCCCCCTTCTTTTGTCTTTGTAATCCTGGAACTCTCTGTGCTAATTTATTCTTCCCCAAGCCCCATCTATTATGTGGTATTAATGCACACTGTACATTATAAAAATAGTTCCTGCACGTCCTTCTGCATGTGACCCTGGCCACTCCTGGGGCCCACACTTGTGTCCCCATTGGTCTCCTTTGCTAGGTTCTCAGCTACTATGACCAGCCCCACCTCTGTGTCCAGCCCCGGCCCTGTCCTTTCAAAGACACTGTGTGTGCATGTGTGTGTGTGTGTGTATGTGTGTGTGTGTGTACGTGTGTGTGTGTGTGTGTGTGTGTGTGTGTCTGTGTCTGTGTCTGTAGAAGGTTGGTTGTGGGAGGACCATGTTGATGCCAGAGCCAGGGTCAGCCCAGGCTGCTGTGGTTGGCTTGGCTGTGGCTCCCTTTCTCCTTCCTTGCACACAGTGGTGTGACAGTCAGGGCTTGAGGCTAGGCCTGGGAGGTGATGACAGCCTGGGACACTGTCACCCTCTGGCAAGGCTCAGCCTGAAGGTCCCCAGGGAGGGCTGGGAACCTGTCACCTTGACCCCAAAGGGTCAGCACCTTGTTGCCTTCCCTTGCTGCACACAGGGAGCCCAGCACTGGGCCAGGGTCTCGGCACCAGAGCAGCCCAGGTGTGGCAGGGAGGAGCAGTGACTTGAGTGGCTTCCTACCCACCAGCAAGGTCACGCCATCAGCCTGCGCAGGCCTGGACACCCGCCAAAAACACGTTGGGGGAGTCTCAGCCAAGCCCAGGACTAAACGGCCTCCTGCCCTCCATGTTCTAAGCACTGCACACTGCATGCAAGGACCAGACAAGAAGGGGCTTGGAAGCAGGGCCCTGCTGCCAAGGCCACCGCTGCATGCCTCTGTGTGTCAATGCGTGTGTCCACATCTGTGCACGCGTGTGTGTGCATATTGGGGAGGTTGAAGAAGCACTTTGCACTGATTATGCGACTGAGTTTCTAGGAGCAGAGCCTCCCTCCGAGGCTGGAAACCCAGGGCAAAGCGTCACGTACAGCTCAGTCCAGTGCTGCCTGGAGGAGGGCCTGCAGTGCCCACAGCCCCTGAGACATCTTCATTCCCAGCCTCCTCACCTCCACCAAAACTTCTCCTGTTTCCTGGGTTGTTTGCTTGTTCCATACGGATCTTTTGTACTGAGCTACATCTCTAGCCCTTTATTGTTTATTTTGAGACAGGGTCTCACTACGTTGCTAAGTTTCCAGGCGGCTCCAACTGGTGATCCTCCTGCTCAGCCTTCCAAAGTACTGAGACAAGAGCACACCGCTGCACCTAGTGTTTTTTTTTTTTAATTTCCTTTTTATTCATTTTAATGAGAAAAAAGATAAAATAGCAATGAAACAGTTTCAAAACTGGTTAGTAGGACAGTTACAATAATTAATACATTGCATAATGTTGTCTTCATAGTAATTATTCAGAGAACAAGGTGCAGACATGATATCTTGACTAAATACTATTAATACAAGCCTTTCTTCTCAATGTTTTTGCTTTTATCTCAATGTTCTTCTCAATGTTTTTGCTTTTATCACAGTCACTGTCACTTTCCTGCCATGAGAGTTTAATTCTAGAGCCACTGGCCAGAGTGGCGCTTCACCTGCAGTGAGCCCAGAGTCCCACTTGTCACTGGGCCAGGTGTAAGGCCCGAAGAGCTCACCTGCCAGGCCTGGGTATCTCTCCCTAGAGGACCCAAGGCAATGATGCCACACTGTCACGCCGGGCTGTCCAGGCCCTGTGAATTCTGTCTCCACATTCTCATAGCTTCCTTTTTGCACGTCAGCTCTCCTGCTGTAGAGTTAAACAAAGCGAAACAAAGCACAGCACAACAAGATCTCCTGAGCCTCCCTTTCTGCATGGCCCAGGCATACAACTGAGATGGCACAAGTGATGACCCCGTGATATATGGGATCAGGCTGAGGGGACTCTTATGAGCAGGACAGGGACAGCCTCTGCAGGCCCCTGGCCAGCCTGGTGCCTTGGGTGCCTGAGCTCTTCCTGCAAGGCCATACCCACTGGGACACATTCTTCCCTGCCTCCGCTACTGGCTACGTCTGATCCTATGCCCCTGACTGAGAGCTCACTCTGGAGATGGGCATTTGGAAACAGGAACCACTGAGAACGTGAGATCTTATGAGGCCCCCCGGGGCTCTAGGTCTCCCCAGGCCTGGTACCCAGCTCTCTCCAGATGACTCCTACAACCTCACGTCCCCCCCCACATTGGCAGCCCCGAAGCCTGAGTTGTGTGGCAGGGACCCTGTGACTAAGGGCAGGGCCACCACCCGCCATGCCTCTCCCATTCTAGAGCTGGGTGACTGGGAAGAGAAGTGCTGTACAGGGAGAAGGAGCCCTGCGTACTCAGACCCAGAACCAGCCCAGGGCAGAGGGGCCACCGGGAGGAAGCGGCCTTCTGGGAGGAAGCAGCAGGGCCGAGCCATGAGGGCAGGGAAGACTGAGGGGAAGGGAGGGGGCACCGGCTGTGCAACCACCACAGTGGGGGCCCTGCATGCTCGGGGCTGCCAGGGGCTTGGAGGGAGCGAGGGATCTCTCTCTGGAAATATCGCTTAGACCCTCTCCAGGGGAAAGGTGGCCTGGTTGGAGCAGAGATGACACTGACCTCACCCGTTACACCCTGTGTTTTGGCTGCAGAACTTGGATCCCATCTCCCCCTCTCCATGGAGAGGAACCTTTGGCAGAGCTCTGCTCCACCCAGTCTTCTCTACTGTTCTGGCAAAGGCCGGCTGTGATCCCTGGTTCCCAGAAATCAGGCACCCTGCTCGGGCTTTGCCTCACTGGACTTCGTGCTTAATGCCAGACTCCTCACTGTTACCCCCAAGCCTCTCTGCTGTGATACCGGACATATTCCTTGCCCTCCTCTGCCTTCTCCAGCCACTCCACAACCATGGCCCAGTGTGGTCCTGTTTGACACTGGGCTGGTGTCCCTTGTTCTCACGATGCTAACTGCTGTCACCTACTTACAATGGCCCATCAGATTTCTGAAATCTCCCCAGAGCTCAGGACTGAGCATAGCACCAGAGACCAGACTGTCCCAGCAAGGAAACAGGGACACAGGCACCAGGACACTGCCCGTGCCTCCTCCTTGAACTCTTCCCTCCCTGTGTGAATGGGCACTATCATCATCATTTGTGACCCAAGCCACACATGTGCCCTCAGCCCTGTGGGTCACTGCCCCACAACCCCACCCACCCATCCTACCCTCCTTGTCTGCACGGACACCCCTTGCCTGGCACCAACCTCAGCCTCCCCACACCCTCCCCGCCTGGCCCACACCACCTGCAGGCCTCCTAGAACACAGCCTGCACCCCACTGGACATCTCCCCGCGAGTCCCCGTCAGGCACCCAGCCCAGTTCAGGTTCTCAGTGGAGCACTGCTGCTGACCCCTGTCCAGGCCGTGACCTCCCACACTCTTCCTCATGTTTCTGCTAGGCACAGCATTGCACATAGGCGGGTCCTGAGAGGGTCACGCCGTCCCCTGCCTGACACCTTCACTCAGGCCATTTCTTCTGTCTGGAATGTCTTTTCTCCCTCCTTGGCCATGTGATGTGGTCCACCCTTCCAGCCTGTCTCACAGGGCATCCCCAGGGAGCTTTCTGACCACAGTCTGGACCGGGCGCCCCTGCTCCATGCCCCAAGTCACCCCCACCACACAGCTGATCCTGACTGCCCTGTGCTAATGTTATCTGATCACAGCCACACCCTCCCGGCTCTTCAAGCTGCTGGGACTTGGGACTGTGTCTTATACAACTTAGGACCCTGTCCCCTACTTCCATGCCTGGCACGGATTGGAACTGAATACATTTTTGTCAAGTGAAATCAAAGGATCCTGCAAGATGCTTTCAAAGGGAGTTGGCCAGGGAGTGGGGAGGACAGAGTACAGTCTGGTATAGAACCAAGGTATGGATGGTTGAGTTCAACCAAGAGCATGCTCTCTGGGAAAATCTCCAGGTGGCAGGAAAGATCCCTGATTCAGCAGACTGGGAGGCAGGCAGCGGCCTTCTGCTCCCCAGGGACACTTCTCACCAGGCTCCTCATGCCCTCGAAGGAGGTGCTGAGCTGTGAATTAAAACAGCCAGGCCATAGGGAAAATGGGAGGCATCTGGAGCCTATGGCCTACAGGACACTGCACACACACACACACACACACACACACACACACACACACACAAAAGCACTGTGAACGGGGGACATAGAAACGAGCTAAATGACACCATGGGGGAGGCAACCACACAACTCTAGAAGAGGAGACACCAGTAGGCTTTTGTCTCTCAAGAAATCAATTCCACCAGAAGAAAAAGACTTTAAGGACACAATGAGCTCCCTGAAGGAGGTCACAGGTGGGCAAACCATGGTTACAAATCAGAATGGAGTTCAGGCATACAGGAAAAGTTGAATGAAAGTGATATGAGAGATTACCAAGAGATTGTTAGTAATGTTTTAATATTACAAAGTTATTTTCAGGATGTAGGAAAATGGTCATATGCTCTTAAAGATAAATTCAGAAATGCTTAGGGGTTATTTATGTATCATGAAGCCTGTAATTCATTTTAAAATACTTCAGTGTAAAGGACATAGTGAAGTTAAAGGGTAAATGCTACCATGAGAAAGTACAAACTAGAGACACTATGAGCAATTATAAAAATTAATGACAACTCTTGAGTTCATGCTGATAATAAAACAAAGAATCACGTCATGATATCTATGTTACATGGAATAATCCAATCCCTTATGGCTCTGTCATCATACAAAGAGCTGTGTAGGTGTGAGTGAGGTCACCAAGGTTTTCATGACAAGAGGGAGACCCTGGGCATCTGGGCCACAGTGTGCAGAGGAAGCCAGGGCCGGGAAGGAGGGGTCAGTGCTTGGGGGGTACAGTGGCAAAGTCAGAAGAGCGCAGCTGAAGACCCCGTGCCCCTGGAGCCCATTTTGTCAACAACATCTCAGGAAGTAGACCCAGAATCTGGGCCAGCTGAAAACCCAGGAGTCAGAAGGGGGGATGGCTGGGGCAACTTGTGGGGACAGCACGGACAGGGAGCCTGAGGGAGGGCTTGGGCGGGAGTCACAGAAACCATTGCTCACGTCTGCACTCGCCCTCCCTTCCTCGGAGGCCACAGGACCATGGCATACTTAGTGTCATTTCATTTCAGGGGATTGTGCTGGACTCTGTGTGTGTGTGTGTGTGTGTGTGTGTGTGTGTGCGCGTGCGCGCGTGTGTGTGTAACAGTGCTTGGCCCATAGCCAAGGGGGGCACCTCGAAGAGAAGAGCACACTGACACTAAGGACCAAGGGGACAGCTTATGGAGGAGACAGGAGAGGGAGCCAGGAAAGCAAGCCGCTGGGACCTGAGAGTCACACAGGCACCACCCTGCTGCTCTTCAGCTTCACGCGTCTCCTGGTTGAGCGTGACAGTGTGCACCTGGGATCCCGGCACTCTGGCTGCCTGAGGCACGAGGAATACAAGTTCGAGGCCAGCCTAAGCAACTTAGCAACTTAGTAAGACCGTGTTGCAAAATGAAAACGGCTTGCGATATAACTCGGTGTGTAGGCCTTGAGTTCAATACCACAGGAAAAAAAAAAAAGACCCTGTCCTCCTGGCCTCCCTTCTTTCCCCTGCAATGGTGTATCTGTTAGGTCACAGGAAGTTGTCTTCCGGTTCACTGATGTTGTTTGACCTTAGTCTCAGAGTTTATGATTTTGTTTTTCAGGTTTTTTTTCTTTTTCTTCTCTTTCATTTTGGAGGGCTTCGATGGCTATTTCTCGGGGGAATCAATGTACACAATGTATTTTGATCATATCTGCCCCCCATTACCTTCCCTCACGTTGCTTTCTCTTGCCGCTGCTAGGCTTCCAAGTTTACCAATACAGCTCATCCGCCTTATCTAAACTGCAACTCGTGCCAGCCGCTCGCTACCTGTGGGCGTTATTTGCTGGGTTTACCACCTCCGAAAGTTACCTGTAGGTCTTTCCGTACCCCCACGTCTCTGTTTAAGATGTATGAGCTTTTCTCTATCCTCCTGAAAGTACAACTGCTGTTTTAGCATCCTTGTTTACTAAATCTAGTGTCTATTTATTGAAACTGTACTTCCGATTAGATTTGAAACTGTCTCATTGCTATCTGTTTATCAATAAAACTTTGAAAAAAAATTAAAAAAATAAATCTAGTGTCAATCATTTTGGATCGGCTTCTGATGAGTGATAGTTTTCTTTCTCATGGGTTCTATTTTCCCACTCCTTCCCAGGAATGGTGTTTATTTGTTTGTTGTTCATTGCCACACTGAGAATGAAACCCAGGGCCTCGCACGTGCTGCACAAGTGCTCTACCATAGCCCCAGCCCCAGCCCTGGAAATGATTAACTAGCTGGCAGACCCTGTGAACTGTACCTTCTTAGGTGCTGGATATTTTATAAGTTCTTTAAATGCTCTTGAGTTGTTATTCTGGGAACCAGGGAAAGTATTTAGGGATGCTTAATCCTCTCATGACTTGTGTGAGATTCACTAGTTGGGGCCAGACTGGCCACAAGGGGTGATCGAAACACACTAAATCTTTACATTAAAATTGCTTATTACAGTTAGAGGCATATTACCATGAGTGCGCCCAACCTCAGACACACACCCCATCATACTTGCCACTTTCTGACACGGTTCTGGAAGTCCTCTTTCGTGAGTGTCTATAGTTGTGCTGTGCATTAATTCCTTTTTAGAAAAAAGGAAAGATTTATATACACTTCACAGCTCATGGAAGTTTCAGTCCATAATCAGCTGGCTCCAAGGCAATGTGGCATCACAGAGGGGTGTCGCAGAGGAAGAACAGCAAGCAGGCAGGCGAGAACAAGCACGAGGCCTTAGCAGCTTCCTTCTGCCCTGTTTATATTCTATCTAAGCTATTCGCTCAGGCCACATGCCAAACCAATCAGTGGACTAAGTTAGCAATCACATCCCCTTAATTCCAGCATCCTTAATCCTGGCATTGCACCATCTGACTCAATCCTGGTGTCGCACACTTTAGATCCAGCCACCTCTGAGAAAGTCCCACTATGCTTGCATGAGGCTTTAGGAGGACATCTAGACACAAGCCAGAACAGCTATTGTCACCACCTGATGCCCTGAATTAATCAAAATATTTACCTCTGGTGGGCATTTTGACTTTGAAGAAGAGCCAGACGTTGCTGCTAGGTGACAGAGCTGATGAACATAGTGGATGAGGACACACGGGCTTTCATGAGGCTACCTTTCCATGACAACCCTCAGCAGCAGCATTCACCATTAGTTTTGAACATGAGGACTTCCAGGACGGCTTCAGAAAGTGTGAAGAACAATACGGCATTGGGTCATTTACTGTCATTTCTTTTCAGTTTTAAACACTCACCATATCCTCAAGCGTTCTGTGGACCCGTTAGCCTTACTGCCGCTGCCGCGGCCACAGCGTTGTGCCCTCTCTGCCTTCTGTCACCTGTGTTACAAGCTTGCCCCACTCTGCGTGATGGGAACAGGCAGGGCTCTGACCTGCGTGAGCCCAGAGTATGTCATGCCTCCTCCTTCAAGCCACCACCCCTGCTCCTTGTTGCAGTCTCGACTCTCTCTGGACCCTGCAGGCCTTCCACAGACCACTTGAGTTCCCACCGTGCACTGCGCAGCTCTCTGGGCCCAGACTGTGACTGTGACCACCAGGTGCTGTGGCTGCCTGGGGCTTCCAGGCCACCTCCCCAGTGTGCACGGTGATGCGATCCTGGGTGGCCCTGGCTGTCGCAGGCTGCAGACTCCCAGCTTGTGCAGTGCCACTGCCCTTGTCTAAAGTCACAGTCTGTAGCCCGGTCCTGGTTTTCACCTGCTTGACAAGGTGATGAGCCTGGTCCTGTCACCCCTTCCTGCCTGGCCTGTTGAAGCAGAGCTCTCTTGCTTGCTCAGAGGTCAGGGATCTATGTGATGACTGTCACTTCACTGTTTCAAAGAGCCAGAGCCAACAGAAGGACGCAGAAGAGAGGCAGGGAATCCAGTTCTAGTGACATAGTTGGAGCCATGATTTGAGTCAGTCTATAAGACTTCGACACGCCTCATGCAATGCACTGAAAAGATCCAAACCCTGCCTCAGACCTAGTGAGGTCAAGAGTTTTCTTTCTTTCTTTCCTTTCCTTTCCTTTTCTTTTTTTGAGACAGAGTCTTACTATGTAGTTCAGGCTGGCATCAGACTAGTGACAACCCTCCTACCTTAGCACTGGGATTACAGGTGTGCACCCCCAGGCACAGATCAGAGTCAGGGGCAGGGTTTCTACCATCTACAAGTGGGGACCCTCAAGTGCTTCACACCAGCAGCTAACAGTGTTCAGGAACAGAACTGCGGACGCCCAAAGAACTGGGGCAAAGGTCACAGAAAACAAGGCCAAAAAGGTAAATGCTGTCACACCATCCTGTCCTCTGACATTAGTTAGTTAGCTAGCTAGTTAGTTAGTTAATTGGAATGGAGACTGAGCCCGAGAGCTTTGAATTAAGTTATATCTCCACCCCTCTCTAACTTTGGAGGGGGATCTCAGTCAGTCACTAACTTGCTCAACTGGGTTCAAACGTGTGACCTTCCTGGCTCAGTCTTAACCTGGCTTTCAAGGGAGTCTGTTCTCTCACCATCCGCCGGCTGCAGGGGCCTCCCAGCTCTGCTCTGTGCAGAAGGGACTTCACAGCTAATATCCCTCGCTCTGGTTGCTGCTTTCAGAGGTGTAACCTGTGATAAGCTCCATTTAGTTCGGGTGCTGCATTGTTTAAATTATTCCGAGGCAGACCGCCCCCTCCCCACCCCACCCAAGGCTTTATGCTCGGCTGAGCCCGCAGCAGTTACCAGGAGGAGGAAGGGGCTCAGCCGATACTTTCTCACTAGAGCCCAAATCACTTCCAGCCGCTGTTCTTGGGCGACACTCATCACACCCCATTATTCCCTGCTAATTGCAAGCCTGGTATGCAGGTTCACTCTTTGGGAACAAAGCTCGCTTTGATTGGTGGGGAGGCCCAGCGCCCTGCAACCCCATGTCCCCAGCTGACTCTGCCTGGTTAGGACACTTCTGGTCTCACTTTGGGGAACAAAAGGTGCTCTGGGCTGGGAAGAGATCTGAAAGAACCTGTTCCCCAGGGGTTCTGATTGGGGTGAAAGTGGGGGGCAGCGTCGGGTCCCAGCCTGGTCTCCAACCGGTCTCAGAAAGCAGAGAAGCCACACAGTGCCTCTGCACCGCATCCGTCCTCCACACCCCCATCACGGAACTGCTCGCACCCCAGGGCCAGACACGGCCCAGGCGCCCCAGCCTCTGCCCCTGAGCTGTCTGCTCACAACACACAAGTGTGTGCAGGTGGTGGTGCCACTAGAAACAGAGATTTTTTTTTCAGGGATTGGGTCATCTTGGAACCTACTGGCCTAGATCTGACAGATATTCACTTAGGAGCATAAAACACACACAAGACAATTGTGACCCTAAAGGTACCATGTAGTCCTGTCAGGATTGACACCTAGGCCAGGAAGAGGATGCTGGAGGAACAGCTGGAAGCCTTGGGAGGACACCTGCGGGGAGTGAGCCCAGGGCTCAGTTCCCATCATGCCCCGAGCTCATGGGCGAGAGATGTCTGCGGAACTGGCCATGATGCATTCTTTGTACTGCTTTGTGCAATGCTTTGGAAACCTGAGATTATTTTGGGCAGTGTACAAGAAGCCCAGGGACAGCATCTTTTGGCTGGGGAGAGGCCAGAAAAACAGCGCTTGGAACAAGTGAGGTCATTTTCCCAGGGATCTGCAGAGAGCTGGGGACCTGGCATTCTGGACAATGCAGGGATTGCCAAGGACATAAAATGAGGGGCTAGGGCTGGTGACAGCAGGTCATTCTCCAAGGGGTACCCACCCAGAAAGCGCAGGGCTTCAGTGAAGTTACTAAGCCCATGAAATACAGGTGCAGTTGGGTTTCTCACTTATGAAGTGAAGAGCCCCAAGTTGTGCAGTACTCCGCTACCTCTGTACCCCCAGGGATGTTGAGGATACCAAGGCCATGAAGCAGGGGAAGGAGGTGGTAGAGTAGGGCCAGCCCAGGGCATTGGCCTCAAGACCAGCCAGGCCCGGCTCATTCCTGAGGCTCCTTAAGAGGAGGCACACTCAGAAGACCCATCAGCACACAGCCAGGCTTGGAGCTGCCTGTACCCAGCCCACTGTACTGGGGGTGGGAAGGCAGCCTGTGGGCCCTTGGTCACCACAGCCTTCCTGAGTGGGTAGAACTCTGTCCCCAGGGGGTCCCCACAGGCTCCCTGACTATAGGCCGCACACCACATGCCCATGTTCCAGGGCCAGTGACCTGCCTCAACCTGTCCCAACCACAGTGAGCATAGTGTTGGTAACCCACCTGTGTTCTGTGACTGGACACCCCTCAGAACCACCTGAAGAAATAGGGGACGTTATTCCCTTGCTTAGGGAATAACACTGGTGACTTGCCCAAAGATGGCAGAGCAAGGGTTGAGACCTGGGACCCAGCCATGGAAAGCTAAATGAAGCAGTGCTCATTTTCCTCTGCCTATGGAAAACCCTTAGCCATCTCCATCCCCCACACCCCTTGGGAAATCTCATCTTGTCCCCATGCTGTGCCCTGTCAGGGAGGTCCTGAGTGGGGAAAATTCCTGCAGTGATTCTACCAGGTATGACCTGCTGGATGCCTCTCCCACAGGGCTCCACCCTAGAGGCCAGGAGCCAACGTTCTGAGTGAGTGAGTGAGTGAGTGAGTGAGTGAGTGAGTGGTTGACTGATTGATGTAATACTGGGGTTTGAAGGGCCGGACAAATAGCTCAGCAGGTTAAAGCACCTGCAAGCAGGTACAGGGCCTGGGGGTTCGATCCCCAGGCCTGCTGTGCCAGCCCACCCCCAGGGCACGCTGAGATGGCAATTGAGACTGGGAGTGGTGTCATGCACCTGTAATCCCAGCTCCTGGGAGGCTGTAAACAGGCGGATCATGAAGAGCCGCTCTAGTAGTGAGGCCCTGAGCACCTTGTAGACCCTTCCCTAAAAAATGCCAGAAAAAAAAACCAACTAGGGTTTGAACTCAGGGCCTTCACACTAGACTACATCCAACCCCTCTTTAGTTTTTTTATTCTATTTTATTTTATTTATTTATTTTAGGGGTTTTTTTAGTTTTTTATTTTAAAGCAGGGACTTACTAAGTTGTCCAGGTTGGGCTCGAATTCACAATTCTGCCTCAGCCTCCCAGAGTGCTGGGATGACAGGCCTGGACTTCTACAGGTGCAGTGTTTGGGATTCTCACAAAGACAGTGAACAATTTAAGAGGAAATCTGGGACGCCCACTGCCTCCCACTCTGCCTGGAACCCTTCCCCCGCTGCAGCCGTGAGTGAGCTGCAAAGTCATCCGACAAACCTGACTGAAAGACCCTGTGCTGGGGGTCGACACCTTTATTAATTGATGGTGTCCTCATGACACACACAGCCCAGGGCCCCGCCCCACCCACTGTGGCAAGAGCCTCCTCCATCAGCACACTGCACCAAGGACCCCCGCCGCATCGTGCACCCCACCCCCATCTGCAGACACTCCAGGATTTGTTGTATTTGGGGTTAAGTGAGATGAGAGGGGTAAAATTAACAGACGTCTATAAATAAAACTTCTCTGGCTCTTGTTAAAACTCTGGGGTCACAGGAAATCTCTGGTTTCCAGCAGCTCTCTGTGGAGTGATCCTGTTTACTTGAAAAGTCTCGCCAAGGTCTAGATTTGCCCCATTAATACTAAATAAATAATTTCCACAGAAGCTAGTTTTTAGTCCTCTTTGCCAAAAATTTTGAGCAAAGGGGCCAGCACAGAAGCCCGACATGCATGTTTCACAGAAAAGTCACAAGGTCAGAGGGAATGGGGCTGCATGATTGCATAACGTTGTGTGACAGAGGAGATCCAACCGGGGAACCAATCCACACCGAAGGGCCCACCGGGCCTGCTGCACCGGCCACCACCTCAGAAGCAGCCAGCAGCCGGCGTCCGGCTCTGCCTGTATGAGCCACTCCCTGGAGGGCTCTAACCACTGTGAGCTGAGGTTAAATGGCTAGCAGGCAGGACTGCCAGATTTAGCCTATGCACATACAAGAAGCCCACTTACATTCGAATTTCAATGGATAATGAATACTTTGTAGTAGAAGCAGGTCCCGCACAGTGTTTGAAATATACTTAGGCCCATGCATTTTCTGTGGTTTCTCTGTCATTCAATTTAATTGGCCACCTCATGTTTTTTTCTGGCCCCCCTAGCAAGGCTCAATATGCTAACTTTTCCAGGAGATTTGATTTTGAATGGGAGGCAATACTAGACAATGATACTGAACAAGATTTATAGCCTGGGGAGTTGGCTGGTAAAACAAATTTCCTCAGTCAATAATTTGCTTCACAGCAGAAATGACAGCTACTCTAGCTGGACTAAATCAGCTTTCTTTGACTGTGACAAAATACCCGAGAAAAACAGCTTCAAGAAGAAAAGTTTGTCTGGGCTCCTGGTGTGAGAGGCTCCAGTCCGTGGTCCACTGATTCTGTGCTTTGACTCTGAGGTGGATCAGAGCCTTGCCCCAGTAGGGCTGCAAGAAAGCTGCTCACCACTCAGCAGCCCAGGAGCAGAGGGAACAAGAGAGGGCCTGAGAGGACAGGGCAGCGGGCAGGACGCTCACCCCAGCCAGCACCCACCACTCACTGTCTTCAGCCGGGTCCCACCACCCCGTTCCACCACCCCTAGCAACTCAGGCAGCTGTAAGTCTGTCCGTGGAGGCAGAACCCTCGTGATGCATGTGTCTTTCTGAAAGCCCTGCCTCTCTGCACCCTAGCCGTTGGGGGTGCTTTGGACACAGACCGTGGCGTTGGCCGTTTGGGCCTCAGATGCTAAAGCTCTGGGCCTGGGCTGTGGCACTGGCGAGACCTAGCCTCACTGGGTGCGTGCCACTTTCCACCCTCATGGAAGGTGCTCTTGTCACCCATTTGACCAGAGAGGAAACTGAGGGGAGGGAGGGTCAGCCCCACAGAGGTGTCATGGGAGCAATTTAGAACGAAGGAGTGACTCGAGCTGCTTCCAGTCTGGTCCTTTTGGAACCGCTTGTTTCTGAGCACAGTGAGTCATATGATCCCCCATAAACTTACTGGTACAGATTTTTTTAAAAAAAGAAATAGCCTGGAGCCACACAGAAGCTGCTGGGGCTGAGGGGCAGGACAGTGTCAGGGGAAGGCAGGTCTTGGAGGCTGGTGCGACAGGGGGGGCAAGGGGATGGAAGTTGCCAGAGGAGGGTGAACGTCTGTGAGGCTCATGTGGCCCAGGGCCAAGCAGATTGGATAAGGTGACATGTTAGTCAGCTAGGTATATGTAGCAAGCAGCACAGAGCAGGTAGTGTCCAACACATACACTTGTTTATTCTAAGTTCTGGAGGATGAAGTCCAAGATCAAGGCGTCCTGGGCAGTACCTCCTGAGGTTTCGCTCCACCTCTCCCTGCAGCCTTGCATGGGCCTCCCTGCCCGTCTGGCTGTGTCCCTGTCTCTTCTTTCTTTTTTCCCCCAGTACTAGGGACTGAACTTGGGACCTTGTGCTTGCCAGGCAAGTGCTTGTGCCACTGAGCTATATCCCAGCCCCCTGTCTCTTCTTTTGAGGACTCCAGTCAGTTCAGAAGACAGACGCAGCTTCCCACAGACCAGGCAGCTGGTCCTCGGGTCAGAAGAAAGGAACGCTTGCTTCTTGAGCAACTACTGCATGCTGGGTACTTCCCACATGGCGGGTCACTCTGTCCTCTCAGCTATTCTTCTGTGAGCCTCCACCCAAGGACTCCAGGGCAGCCTGAGATGCTCGAAGTCCTGCAAACCTTCTCATGGCGGAGCTTAGCCTGGCCCCACTGCCAGGTCTCCTGCTGATCCACACATCTCTCCATCTGGGCTCCTGGCACTGGGTCCTCTGAGAGAGTCAGGCTCTGTGTTGCATCCAGAGCCCAAACTAGGTAAATCCACCCCCTGGGCCCAGGAAACAACAGGTAGCTCATAGGACCCCGGAGCCTCTAGTCAATATTTGCCCAGTCATTCAGGCCGGTAATAAACAGCTTATAGGTAGCTTCCCTCTCATGGTGCACCTTCCTCAGCCCTGCCCCAGGGAGTCTGACTGCCACCTCCTCTCCTTAGCTCTGAAAAGGGGGCTGCCAGGCTGACTGTACACTGAACCCTACAAGGGAGCCTGGGCCACCTCCAGGCTGCTCAGCTCAGGCCCCTGGGGTTGGATTCAGACCCCGATGACCCGCGAGTTCCCTGCTGCAGCCACCACTGAGGTTGGTCAGTGCGCCTCATGTCCTTGCAGTGTCACCGCGGATGGATGCACACTCAGACCCAGGTCTGTCGCACAAGCCCAGAGCCAGGACTACTGGGGGAGCCAGGCCACTACCTTTGTGCCAGCTCTGCTTCCAGGGGGCTCCAGTGTGAGGAAACTGAGGCACAAAGTGGGGAAGAGATGTCCTGAACCCCATCTCAAGCTCTGGGTATTCTTTATAAGTGAAATTATGCACAGTCCACAATGAATCCAGAGTTCAAACTGTCAGAGACAAACCCTCCCTGACACACCCAGGATGTGCCCAGGAATAAAATAAAACCGAGACAGCTGTATACCTTACAGATATACTTAGCGTAATGTCTCCCGGGTTCTCCCATGCTGTAGCATGTCAGAATCCCCTTCCTTTTGAAGGCTGAATAATATTCCATTGTGTGCGTGTACTGTGCTGTTTACCGCCTCATCTGCTCAAGGACGTGGGAGCTGCTGCTCTGTGGCTGCTGTGGAGAGGGCTGCCCTGAACCTGGCTGCACAGTGTCTCTCTGAGACGCTGATTTTGATTCTTTAGGGCACGCAGTACGCCCAGAAGCAGGGGCGCAGGCCTGCATGGCACAGCCTTGCCAACTCAGGCTCCTTGTTCTGGTCCTTGTGAGTGGCCGCCCTGAGGGATGTGAGGTGGCCTTCCCACTGTGCATGCCATTTGTGGAGCCCCAGTGATTCCTGATGCTGGGCGTCTTTGTGTCTGCTCTTTGGCCACTTACGTATCTCCTGTGAAGAATGTGCGACCAGGGGCATGTGGGGAATGTGCTCAGGGCCATGCCTGGCTGTTCACACCCTAGGCTCACACCCAAGCACTGACCTGCAGGAGCTTGCTCTTACCCACTAGTGCCGAGATAACACTGGGAGCGTTCTTGGAACAGAGCCTCGGGTGCAGTAAGTGCTCAATAAATGCTAGCTATTGCTACCATTAGTGTCACTATTGTTTATGTTACTGCTGCTACCACTGCTGTTCACATAGCTGCTGTCAGTACTCCTGCTGTGGGTACCCAAGGCTTCCCGAGATAGGAGTCAGCCGGCTCCGTGTCACACATGGCTGTAAGGAGGGGTGTGATCACCGTGCCTGTGGCCAAAGGAGAGGAGACCAGAGCTGGGAGGGCTTTGGAATTCATTCTTTAGTCAGCACTGCTCAGAACTGGCCAGTGGATCGTTGGGTCAGAATAGCCAGAGCTAAGCCAGCGCAGCTCATGCCCTCAGGCAGGCGGGGCCAGGCCTCCTGTGGCTGGCAGCTGGATGGCGGCCGACCCGAGCTCCCAGGGCAGCCGCAGCTCGGCCTGGAGGTGCCGGGTGGGGCCAGAGCCCTGCTTCTGGGCTGGGGAGAGGGCTGGGGCACAAGTCTTGCCGGTGATGTTGTCTCCTCTGGTATCTTCCTCTCTGGGTCCTTCCCACCACCACCCCACCTCCCAGCTGTGGAGGCCACAGCAGCAGATGGCACCCCTCAGATGGTCCTGAGTGCTAAAGGGAGAGGAATGTTGAGTTTCTAGGCAACACTGCCAGGAGAAGAGCGGCGGGGAGACAAGCAGAAATGGTCGGTCAGTTGGCCAGTTGGTGGTCGGCGGGCGGAGTGTCAGTGGGGGAAGAGGCAGCGGGGCCCAAGAAGACAGCAAACAGTCTTGTGCACGTCCAAGCAACTCCAGGGCAGCTGGGACCCGCACCCCACTGAAACGTGCCTGCTGCGTGGCCCTCGGAGGTGAACTCCTTCTGCCTCTCACCCAGGCTGTAGGCGAGGCTGCCTCATGAGGAAGTGGCACAGAAGTGGGGTGTCTCTGATGTTTCCAACAGAAGGAAGAGGGACAGCCCTGGCTGAACATGGCAGAGAAGGATGCAGAGACGGCTGAGGACGGTCACACACAGGAACCTCGGAGAACCACTGCCCTGGGGACCCTATCTCCTGAGGATTCCTGTGACTTCCTCCAAGTCCTTCAGGAATTCTCCTAAGAAGTCCCTTGGATTTAGAAGCTGGCGATGAAGCCACATGCCCAAGGCCTAGAGGACTGTGTTGCAGAGACCTCGAGAGGGAAGGTGCTCACGATCGACGTCTTGCAGAGGAGAGCACAGGGTCTTCGCACTGCTGCGCCATCCCAGCTGCACACCCCTCAGTCTGCATCTCTGGAAGGAAGGGGAGCCCACCAGCATGCACCCTGGCTGCTCCAGCACCCCACCACCTGCCTGGTCAGCCCCTGCATGGCCCTCCCTGCCCTCGGAGAGGACCTGGCTCCCAGTCAACCCTGAGAGTGGGGCCCATTGCTCCCCACCAGCCGGCCAAGGAGGGTCACTCTGCACCCAAACTCAGCTCCTTTGATGCCCCTATGAACCCCCAGTCTCTCTCAACCGATGCCAAAGGGACAACTCCAAGCTCCTGGTGTCCCTTCCCTCTAGCACTCCCGGTTCCTGGATGGTTCCAGTGTCCAGATGTTTCACATCACAGAAGATAAACACAAGAGGACTTCCTGCTTCCTGCTGCATCGTGTTTGGCTCCTGGTGCAGAGCGGGTTGAAGGTCACCCTGCCCGGAGTGTTGGCCACTGACCCTGACATCGATGCCACAAGGTCAGGCCCTGAGCCACAGGTCACTGAGAGGTCTTTACCTCTGCAGGTGACTGGATAAACAGAAAACTCTGCTTGTTGGCAGATGTGGAATTTCCATAGCAACACTGGTAAGCTTAATGAGAGAGACAGTCCCCAGCAAGTGTCTCTATAAAAAGGGCATCCAGGGGCCGGGGAGATGGCTCAGTGGAATAAGCACTTCCCTGGCAAGTGCAAGGGCCTGAGTTCAATCCCCGGTGCCGCCAAAAAAAAAAGGCCATCCTGTGGGAATAGGGACCTCTGTGCATTTCCTAAATCATGCCAGGTGCATGGGGGACAGGTAGAGAGTAGTGTTTGCTGGACAGCACCTCATATTTTTACAGTCCTGTATATGGAAAGGGAGTCAGTCCATGACTGGCCTGTGAGCAGTGCCGACCCCATGAGGTCAGAAGGGGGCGGAAAGCCCCCCTCACCCCCGGCATGTGATCATCAAGCCGCTGCAGCACAATGCATGGGGCAGGGCAGCGCAGCCAGTGGTGTGAGAGGAGTGCATACAGCTATGGACAGCACATGGCACTTGATGATAATAACAGATGACCGTGTTTCTGGCTGGTGTCTTGGCCACACTTTCTAGTGATTATCTAAGAGGGTGTTCCTTCTACTCATTAAAAGGAAAACAGGGCCGGAGAGATGGCTCAGTAGAATAAGTGCTTCGCTGGCAAGCACAAGGGCCTGAATTCAATCCCCCATTCCACCAAAAAAAAAAAAAAAAAAAAAAAAGGAAAACAGCTGGGGAGATAGTTCAGCTGCATAAGCACTTGCCTGGCAAGCACAAGGTCCTGAGTTCAATCTCCCCCCTCCCCCCGCCACCAACAAAGACAGACCTCTGCAGTCAGGTGCAGGGCTGCACACCTAACATCACTATGACTAGAACACAGGAGAATCACAAGTTCGAGGCCAACCTGGGCAACTCAGCAAGATGCCATCTCAAACTAAAAAAGTCAGAGAGCTTGATGCGCTTGCCTGGTAAGCTCAAGGGCCTGAGTTCAATCCCTGGTTCCGCAAAAAAAAAAAAAAAAAAAAAAAAAAAGGAAGCCAGCCAGGTTTGCAGCCAGCACTGCACACAGGGACTCTGCATGCACTGTGTAGTGTGGTGAATGTCCAGGCATACACATTTGCTGTTTCACTTCTCTCTGCATGTAGTTTTGTGTACCCTCCTGTTGTCACCTCTCTCTACACAGCTTCGCTCTTCCCCAACAGAAAGCCTTTGTCCACTACACACTACCTGCACATCGTCCCTGGCTCCTGGCACCACTCTTCTACCTTCTGGGGACTCTGGAGCCCTGACAGAGGTGGAGAGACATGCTATTTGCCTCTGTGCAAGTGTCTCGCTTCAGTTAGGGTGGTACCGCTGAGTTTGAATTTGGAGGCTTCAAGAATCCTTGCATCAAGTGCAGTGGCCTGCTGAGTCACCTGCTCTGCTAGGCGATCTCATGCCAGTTGGCCAGGGCTGGATAACTGCCCCGGCCCTCCCCGCTATCCTCCCGCGGATCACTCTTCCACCAGAGCCTTGTTGTTGGAAGGAACCTGACCTCCATCTCTATCCCTTGCTGAAACCCCCAAGCGCCTGGATCTCTGCTGACTTGCTGGTGGGAAGCCTTCCGCAAAGGCCTGCACGGGGCTGCTTGGAAACACGTTGCATATGCAGCAGGGCAGCCTCTGGACTTTACCGTTGCCTGTGCCCAGTGCCCAGAAGCTTCTGCACAGAGAGAGCCAGCTGCCCTTTTCACAGCTCTGCCACTCCCTCCTCCACACAACAAACTGGTCCTTCTGCTTCTCCCGGACAAAGGAGGCCAACAGAGGTCCCTCCAGCTACCCCAGTGGCCAGCATCCACCTGTGGCCACTGTGTCACCTGTTGTTCATCCTCTCGCTGCTGCAGCAGAAGACCCTTCCCCCAGTCAGTCGCTCCTGAGGGTGGACCCCTCGGTCGCCCTGCCCGACAGTCCCAGGAATCCCGTGCAGCTGTGCCAGCCTCCAGGAGCAGCGCCGCCTCGGGATTGCAACAGGCGCACCTTTAGACCGCGGCTGCCACATGGGCAAGGACTCTGCTGTTTGTCTTGGCTCCACCTTTTTAATTAATTCCCCGCTGTCTCCATTTACGGCCTCATAAAAAAACAGGATTAGAAAGCAAGAAATAACAAGTGGCAGTTGGCGTTCCCTTTTTGGAGGAAAGGTTGGGAGGGGTGCCACCTTCGAAGTTCAGCAGTGAAGATGCCACCTTTGCCCTACATATGGAGAGCTACCCAGCATGTCTTGCGGAGCTCACATATCTTGTCTGCTTCCATCACAACTTCCTGTTGCAAGACGTCACCTCAGGACCCGTCCTATGTCCTACCGCCCACCCAACTGCCACCATCTTGCTACTCCAAACTGTCCAGAGACTGCCAGTCCCCTCCCCCAGGCCTGCTCCCTCCTCCTGCCCATAATGCAGTCTTTCCACCAGCAGGAAAGCCTTATCCTGCTTCCCAGTGAGTCCCTCCATGGGGGTCCCATGCCTCATTTGCAAATGGAGGAGAAAACTCAGGGTGCTTTGCAGATACCCCTTGGAGGCTCTGGTAGGCTCCACAGACCACCTGCTCACTGCAGCCCCCCAAACATCCTTCTCAGGGCACCTCCCCAGAAATGTGGCCCATCAACCTGCCTGCCTGTCCTCGGGGGCCCTCCAGACCTGCTGTCCCACATGACAGTCAGGCTGTGGTTGTGGGAGCTTTATATGAGTCCTTGGCCAGTGGTACTGAGAAGATGGGAAGTTAACCAGCTATTGTGTTGGAGATGAGGTCTGAGAGGTCAGAGGCCTGGATAAGGTCCTGAGTGTAGAACCCTACATTGCACCCTGGTGGCTTTGTAAGAAGAGGGACAGAGCACAGACACAGATGTAGCTCCCCACACTCCCTGTGTTTTTGCACGCATGTCTTCTATGGCCCAGATCTCAGCAGCAGAAGGCCACCACCAGAGGTGACCTCACCTTGCTGCGCCAGCACTGGGAGCCGCGATACACCTCTCTCTCTCAAGAAGAACCTTCCTGATCTACAGTGTGAGACTGATTCATGGTGTGATGCTAGGACCAAGGGCGGGCGATTACTAAATCAGTCCAGTGATTGGTTCAGCACCGCCCTACTCCTGATGCCCTGGATATACTACAATGGACGGAGAGAGGCTTGGCTTACCTCTTGTTGCTTTGCTACCTCCTGCCTGCCATGGAGTGTTTCTCCTCTGTGATACCTCTCTGCCATGCAGCCAGCCTGTTATGGACCAAAATTTCTACAAACTGTGAACCAAATAAGCCTTTCCTAGGGTCAAGGATATAGCTCAGCGGCACAACTCCTGCCCGGCAAGCACAAAGTCCTGAGATTGATTTCCAGTATAAAAAATAATTAAACAAATAAACAACCAACTTCTCCTCCTTAGGAAATCTTGTCTCAGAGGGGAGCTCTCTCCTGCAGGGCAAGGCATGCTTCCCACTGGGTGCATCTCTTTCTTGGGATTATTCAAAAGACAGGAAGAAACCTGACCTCTGGGCCCATATTGGGGACATTTCCCACCCCAGGGCTTTAGCTCTCCCACATTATTTTTTCAATCCTGGACCACCTCCTCCCTGAGGACAAGGCCACCCTGGCCTGAGCTGAGACAATGAGCTTGCAGTGACCCTTATCCCTCACTGCTGCTGGAATAACCTTGGCAAGGCCATGCTGGACCTTCTGTGGCCCCAGACACCATGTGGTCCCCAATTACAAAACGCATGGGGAGGGGCAGTGCGATAGCTCAGCAGTCTAAAGCACCTGCTTAGGCAAGCTTAGACAAATGCAGGGACTGGGGTACAATCCCTGGCACCACATGCCCACCAGCCCTGTCCCCAGGGTGGGCTGAGCCAGACACTAAATAAATAAATAAATATTTAAAAATCCACAGGGCTGGGCAGGTAGCTAGTGGCTTCCTGGCAGCCACAAATCCCCAGCCTCTGAAAGAATAAAGACAGGGGCCGGGGAGATGGCTCAGTAGAATAAGCGCCTCCCTGGCAAGCACCAGGGCCTGAGTACAATCCCTAGTTCTGCCAAAAAAAAAAAAAAAAGAAAAGAAAAAAAGAATAAAAACAAATATCTTTGGAATAAAAAAAACAAGAGACTTGAATAGACATTTCCAGAGAAAATACAGAGGGACATAAACACATGAAAAGATATTCAACCTACCACTCACTAGAGAAACGTGAAGCAAAACTAGGAAAGGATTGTGCAGTGTTTCTCGGTGGAGGAAATTAAAAATCACTCTAAGTATGTGAGGCGATGAATATGTTAATCAGCTTGGTTGTAGTAACCATTTCACAGCACATATGAGGGGTGTGTGTGTGTGCATGGTTTTCTCAAAGTCCCGCTATGTAGTCCAGGCTGGCATCAAGCTCTCCATGTGCTGGGATTACATGTGTGCACCACCATGCCCACCCTTAAGAATATAATGTTGCCTGGGATGGTGGCACACATCTGTCACCCCAGCACTCAGCAGGCAGAGGCAGGAGGATCTCCACCAGTTCAAGGCCAACCTGGGCTGTACAGTGTGTCAAGCTTAGCGGGGCAAGCAGGTATGTTCTGCTGCCTCCTGCACCTCAGGGTGTCCTGGGGGAACGTTCTCCCCAAGCTCAGCTCCAGAGTGCTCAAGGGAAAGAGCACGACAGCCCCGGACCCACCTCACCCGTCCCTAGCTGCCAGACTGCAGCAGTCTTGGGAAAGCCCGTCCTCTTTCTAAAGAAGCGGCACCAGCAGCCACTTCCTCCTGTCTTGGTCACCCTCCTGGGACTTCCTTCACCTTTCCAAGTCTGTTGTTCCTGGCACTCCCTGCTGGGCACACATTCACAGCCAACATGGCAGTGGCCCGCCAGCCACAGCCTGCAGGACTACAGGCCTCAGGGCTCCTCCCGCTCCGGGATACCTGTGCTTCCCTTGGGGTCGTCTAAACAGGCATCTTCAGAAAAGGACATTTATTGCCAAGACAATTGCAGATAAGGGAGGATCATCTGTCTGCCAAAATGACTTGGGCCGGGCCTGAGCTGCGGCGGCGTTGTCAGAGTGATTTTAGCTCAGCCCTTGCGAGACATGAGGCTCTTACAAACTCAGATAAGGCCCTCTTCTTTATAGAGCTCAGAGGAGTAGAGGGGAGACGGGAGTTGCAGCGATAGTCGCCACTAGAGATAAGGAGAATATATATTTTGTTTAACCAAACCTGTCCGTTGGCTGGAGACGCCAATGAACTGGCATCCATCAAACCCTTTTCTGATTTACACGAATACCTGATTCCCCTGATAAGAAAAAGTGTAAGTCAACACTGCTCTGTTGTAATTGGGTGTTACCTGCCCAGATACCGGACTTTTTATCTACGGATCCTTTGCCAGGCTCCCTTTGGCTTTATCTGAGCTTGAGGTGTGACCAAATTGTCGTTCGTGCGTGTGCGCTTGTGTGTGTGGGCTCCAAAGGTCTGTTCACGGACACATCCTGAAGACATGGTTTGGGGTGCAAAGAGAGACTAAGGGGGCAGTAGAAAGTGATGGAGCTCTTGCCTAATCACAGTGAAGCCGCCTGCCGGTGTCCGCTCCACCCAGCTCTTGTCTGTTATCCATCAGCCCCGACCCCGGCAGCCGAAACCCAGGGCTGTCGTGATAAGGAGCCCAAACTGTGCTAGATCACCCCACACCTCTGGACTCAGTTTCTCCATCTGGGAGAGAGAGGGTGATATGCAGCGCCATGCGTCTAGCACGAGGACGGATGGCCTGCGCTACGCCAAGTGATCTGCCAACAGGAAGGCTGGCGGATTAAGTAAAGATTTACAAAGAATTATGTCTAAATGATCCTTATTTATGATGTGCTTCATGAAACTAATAGATGACAACTGGAAGGGACCCAAGGGAGAACCTGCTTTTCCAGATTGGAAAAAAGAAAATGAAGCCTCTTTCTTGGGGATGGGGGGAGGAACTTGCCCAAGATGCACCGAGGGCCCCTTCCCTGCCCCCTTGGTTAGCTGGAGCGCAGGGAAGGAGAGGCTGCCCTTCCAGCATGAAATGTGAGACTCGGAAAGGATTTTCAGCCGCCCAGAGAAGCAGCTGAGATAGAACAGGAGGCAACGTCGCTGAATATGTCGCTGCCCAAGCTGCTGCAGTGCACCTCCAGTTACCTGTGACAGGCTGTTTTTAGATTTTTTTTTTTTTTTTTTTTTTTTTTGTACCAGGAATTGAATTCAGGACCTTGCACTTGTTGGACAAGAACTGTGCTGCTGAGCCATAGCCCCGCCCTAATCTCTAATTTAATAATAAGTTAAACCTTATCAGAGCTTCAGAGCTATGGATGGCTAGGGCAAGGCATAGAGAGTAGCTTCAGGTGTCCCTCGGGTCATGGTGCGGCATCCCCCAAAGGATGAGGAAGGAGGCTGTTGGGTTTGACAATGTATGCAAATAGTTGTTTGGGAGAGCTTAATTTACAGCTGTTTCTAATGTTATTCCTTGGTTAGTGGACCAGTAGCAAATAGTGCATTTTCTTCATGAACTTTTCTTTGCAGGCTGCACAGAAGTGCATAAGCCGACGTGGTTGTGACGCTTACTTTTCCAGCACTTGGGAGGTTGAACCAGGACAATGGCTGTGCATTCCAGACCAGCATGGGTTATAAGGCGAGTTCAAGGCCAGTCTGAATTACATAGCAAGATCCTGCCTCAAAAAAAGTGTAGAAAATGTGAAAGATAAAACCACCCCTAGGGGCTGAGGAGATGGCTCAGTGGAATATGTGCTTCCCTAGCAAGCGCAAGGGCCTGAGTTCAATCCCAGGTTCCGCAAAAACCAAAACAAAACAAAAAAAAACCACCCCTACTCTCACTCCCACCACCATGTCACCCTCCCAGGGTAACCAGCCTCGAATTCACAGTCTGTAATCCACAGTCTGTCCCGACTTCCGGATGCACAGCCTGACCCCAAAGCTCGTGCTTCTGCATGTTCACTCAGGCAGGGTGGGGTAGAAGTCCCCAGGTGTCACACCTCAGCAAACAGGAATGGGCTGTGCTGTGACGATGACAATGGCCACCGATGCAACGCGGGAGGACACTCCCCACTGGGCCACCAGGAAACGTGACCTGCACAGCGGAGCAGGTTCACCTCCCTCTGTGGGGAACTTTGCCCGCAGAAGATGCTGACTCAGCCTTGCTCCTCGTGCCCAGCCTCTGAGGTCGCTGGCCTCGTGCGCTCTGCCGCCTGTGGTTTAGTCACAAGTCCCTTTGACGTAGGGAGGCTCCGAGACATCCCTGAGTCAGGGGTGTGAGAGACTTGGAAAAACAAATGATAAACCTAGAGTCAGGGCAACGAGCGGAGTGGGCGCTGTGGGCGCTGTGGGCACGAGTCGCGCTCCCGTGAGTCCTCCCTCCTTCCTGGCCCAGCTTGAGCTTTGTCTGTGCAACACACACTCTTGCTTTCAGCTCTCTGGTTCTCAGAATGTGCTCCTCCAACCTCTGGAGCAAGATGCTGCGCTGAGGCCGGGCAGCCCTACGCAGGACGCCTGCCTGCGCCGCTTGCAAACTGTCCCCGAGAACACACCGCCCATCCCTTGGTCCCAGGACACTTGCAGCCGCCTCTGCGCCTAGCTGCCCGCAAAGCCTTGTCGTGTTGCCTGACTAGTTAGTTACTGTTGGGAGGAAAGCAAGTTGTTCAAGATACATACTTTACAACCACTACTACTGACCTCTGAGTTTGTACGCAAGCCAGGGACTGTCTCAGTCATTTTGACAAAGTCATTTAATAAGCAGAATTGTTAAGTGAGAATTGAAGTGTGAAAAGGCAGCAAGATGACACTATGGTACCAGGGAGAGGGGGCTACAGAGGCAGGTGGGACTCCCAGGACAGGAAGTGGAAAGGAAAGGTTGGGATGAGCAGTGCTCAGCTACTTAGAGCAGGAACCGATGCTGTTGGGATTGCAGGGACAGGAAATCAGCTCTGTGGGGTCTGCAGGGACAGGAAGTCCCAACAGAGAGGGGAAGAGGCATCCCGGGCAGGGGCAGGGAAGCCATCTTGCATGGTAGACATGGACTCGAAAAACATACCAAAAGAGAAAAACCTGGATTATTTTAGCTGCTGCGAATAAAAGTCCTTTTGCTCCCTTCTTTTCAACTTTTTTGTGTTACATTTATCTTGTATTATTGCATGGGCTCGCCTTGCAGGGCAATGGTGAAGGACTGCCACTTATTCCAGCCAAAGCTGCCTTTGTACCAGTCATGTTGAGTGGTTTTGCACCAGAAAGTGGCGCACGTAATGCCAACGTCGCACTTGGATTAGACATTCTTATTGTGTTACAGAAATATCCTCCTATTTTAATTTTTTTCCATTTTTTTCCTTTTTTTAGTGGAACTGGGGATTGAACTCAGACCCTTGAGCTTGCCAGGGAAGCATTTATTCTACTGAGCCATCTCCCTTGCCCCAAAGGATATCTCTTTTTTTGTGGTGGAACCAGGGATTGAATTCAGGCCCTTGCACTTACCAGAGAAGCGCTTATCCTACTGAGCCATCTCCCTGGCCCCTCTAATTTTTTTTCCTAATTTTTATTAAGGGATTTATTTGTTTATTTTAATCAGGAAAGAAGATTGAATTTTGTTTAATGCCCTTTTGTTCCTGCTGGTATAACCTAATTATATAATTTCCCTCCTTTCCCTGAGTACTATCTTTTATTAATTCATTTCTAAATGTTGAACCACCTAGCTTCCTACGACATTCTGTATTCATATTTATAATATATGGCTGATTTCAGTTTGGTAATATTTTATTCATTTAGAATTGTTGCATCAACATTAAGAAAAATAACTTCATTAAAGTTACTTTGAATTTATTTCAGTGTTGTGTTTAATTTAAAAAATAAAACTGGGCCGAGGAGATAGCTCAGTAGAATAACCACTTGCCTGGCAAGCGCAAGGGCTTGAGTTCAATGCCCAGTTCCACAAAAAAATACAGAAAGAAAAAAAATAAATAAAACCATGAGGCAGGAGGATCCTCGCAAGTTTGAGACCAGCCTGGGCTACAAAGTGAGCTCAAGCCCAACCTCAACTGCATAGC
>NW_004524612.1:16781983-16784369 GCF_000260255.1 Octodon degus
CCACATGCCAGGCAGCCCCGCCCCCTGGTGGGCTGAGCTGGCCACACATGCACACACACACACACATAAATAAATAAATAAAATTTAAAAAAAAAAAAACAAAGCCTCTCTGTAACAAGACGGAGGGCCAGCTTCCCTGACAGAGTGACGTCAGACCAAACAAGGCAAGGAGCTTTCATTCCAAAAGGCAGCAATGAGGCTTCCGACTACATTATCCATCAAGACCACATAGGAAGGCCAGATTCACAGCTTCATCCAGCAGTCTCAAGGCCACTGTACTCTGCTGGGGTGGCGTAAAAGGAAGCTCTGAGAAAAGCCAGGGCTCTCACCGCTGCGTACTAGTAAGGAGGCCGGGCCCTTCGCACGATGTACACGGATGCAGATGGACAGCGATAATAACTGTCCGCTGATGCCCTACACACCGGGCATCAGCAGATGCCTACTGGGGAGCTGCCCAGCGGTGACAAGGAGCAACTGCTTCATCTTATTCTGTCCCTTCTGGAATCAACTGAGGTCAGGTGTGGAAACAAGCCACCACCCACTCCTGGGATAGTGAGATGAGGGGCTGGGAAGATAGCTCAGCAGCTTACATGCCTGCCCGGCAAGTGCAAGGTCCTAAGTTTGATCCCTGGTACAAAAAAAAAGTTAGTTAGATGAAGCACCGTCTTCTGCGGTTAGAGCAGGGTCAGAGAACTACTCCAGTGGAATATTTAAGCAAAATCTAGAATCTCATATGCAATACACAAAATATTTGTGTTTCAATTGAAACTTACTCATTATACCAAAAAATAAGAAAACCTCAACTGGATTAAGGATGCATGATCAACTGAAGTGACACAGATGTTAAGATTATATGACAAAGACTTTATAGCAGTCATCTGAGAAATGCTTCAGCAAGCAATAGCAAATGCTCTTAAAACAAATGAGAAAGAAAGCCTGAGTAGGGAAAGAGAAAATACAAAGAACAAAGGGAAAGTGTAGAGCAAAGTTTTAAAATTCATTTGGTTGGGTCCAAGTGACTAGGGAAGAATTAGAGAGAGATACTTAAAAAATATGGCAACATAAATCACTTATTTGGGGGCCAGGGAGATAACTCAGTAGCATAAGTGCCTGCCTGCCAAATGCACAGCCCTAAATTCAATCCCTGGTATGCAGGAAAGAAGGAAAGAAAGAAAGAAAGAAAGAAAGAAAGAAAGAAAGAAAGAAAGAAAGAAAGAAAGAAAGAAAGAAAGAAAGATCAGTCATTTTGAAGGACACAAAGAGAAAACAAACATAAAAATGGACAGAATCTCAGAAATAGACTATAGCAAAAAAATTGAATTTTCATGTCACTGGGGTCCCAGACGGAAAGGAAATTGAAGCTGGAAAGTATTCAAAAATAAGAATGATCAAAATTTTTGACTCTGCCAAAACATATGAACTTAAAAATTGAAAAAGTTGAGTGCAACTCAGGCAGAATAATCCCAAAGAAATTCCCACTGCAACACAACCTAATAAAACTTAGAAGAAAAAAAAAAGAAAGATGAGTTAGAAGACAACCTTTGACATATGGAAAAAAACAACTGAGTGACAATAAATTTGTCAGCAGACACAATATAGGCTATAAGAAAATACCACAGTCTTTTCTGAGGCCTGAAATGAAAAAACTGTCAATCTAAAAGTCTATTCAGAAAAATATTCAGGCCAGGGAGATAGTTCAGTAGAATAAGTGTTTGCCTGGCAAAAAAAAATATTCCTCAGGAATGAGAGTAACTCAAGAGATTCTTAAAGACAACAAAAAAAAATTCTTAAATTAATGAAAACAGAGAACTCACCCCAGCCAGATAGCTTAGCAGACTAGTGCGCCTTCTTAGGCAGGGCTCAGCAGCTGGGTTCGAACCCAGGCATGCCATGCCAGCCCCACCCCCAGGGGCGCTGAGACATCAACTGAGATTGTGTGTGGTGGTGTGCACTGTAATCCCAGCACTGTAATCCCAGCACTTCCCAGGGACTGAACACAGGAGGATCACTATGAGTCTGATCTACATAGTGAGACACTGTAGACCTTGTACTAAATACATTAAAAGAAAAAAGAAGACAGAGAATTTGTTATCAAAAGACCAATCTCGGGGGCTGGGGAGATGGCTCAGTGGAATAAGCGCTTCCCTGGCAAGTGCAAGGGCCTGAGTTCAATCCCTGGTTCCAAAAAAAAAAAAAAAAGACCAATCTCAAAAGCATGGCTAAAGGTTATTCTCTAAACAAAAAGACTGGCTGGGGAGATGGTTCAGTAGAATAAGCACTTGCCTGGCAAATGCAAGGGCCTGAGTTCAATCCCTGGTTCCACCAAAATAAAATAAAAATAAATAAACAGAAAGACCTTCATACAAGAAGGCATCCTGAACATCAG
>NW_004524612.1:16784529-16788416 GCF_000260255.1 Octodon degus
TGCAAGGGCCTGAGTTCAATCCCTGGTTCCACCAAAATAAAATAAAAATAAATAAACAGAAAGACCTTCATACAAGAAGGCATCCTGAACATCAGGCGGGAAGAAAGAGCAATATAATCAAGGAAATACCGGGAAGCGCAACAGGTCTCCTTCTCTTCTTCAATTTTTAAAATGATATTTGAAGAATAATTATAACACTATTGTGGTCCTAAATACGTGAAAGAAATGTTTAAAATAATGTACTAGAGGGGCCAGGGAGATGGCTCAGTAGAATAAGAGCTTGCCTGGCAAGTGCAAGGGCCTGAGTTCAATCCCCAGTTTCGCAAAAAAAAAAAAAAGAAAGAAAGAAAAGAAAAAAATAAAATAATGTACTAGAAGTGAAATAAAGAAACAGAAAGAACTGAGATTTCTATACACCATTCCAACTGGAAAAATGCCAATGCCAGAAGGTAGGGTGCGGCTGTTGGAGGTCTGTGGCCCGCACTGAAAAGCTGTGTGCAGACACACGTTCAGAGCGCTGCTGAGATGGCAAGTTTTAATTCTAACATATAGCCAAATAATCCACAGGAAGGCAGTTAGAGTGCGCACCTGGAAGTGAAAACAGAAGGAACAGGAGCAGGAGGAGGAGGAGGAGGAGGTGGAGAAGAGTGGGGGGAGGGGAGGAGAAGGAGGAAAAGGAAAAGAAAAAAGAATTAATAAAAGGAGAGGTGCAGGGACAGGAGAGACCAGCAAAGTCCCAACACATCAGTAATTGGATTAAATATAGATGATCCTGATACATTAACTAAAGGGCAGTGCCTGACAGGGTGGGTAATAAGGCCTGACCCTGAGCCAGGTATTGGCACAGAGAGGAAAGGAAGGAAGATTCAACTCTGCTATCTTGAAACTCACTTCGGAGTGGTGCGTCCGGAGGTCCCACAGACCTATTTCTCGCTTCAACAGTGTTTGAACGGAACAGACCCGGGACTCCTTCTTTCATCTTCCCATCCACCTTCCAGGTACAAATTTTGGGAGCATCTTCTCATCTATCTCCTCCTTCCAGGAATGGACAACACCATTCTTTTTTTTTTTTTTTTTTGGTGGAATCCAGACCCTTGCGCTTGTCAGGAAAGCACTTATTCCACTGAGCCATCTCCCCGGCCCCCAACACCAGTCTTTTGTGGGTAGCTCCTTATTGCTGACCAGCCGTGACCTCTCAGATTCCTCAGAGTTATTCCACCGAGGTGGAGGCTGCTGTCAACCGCTTGGTGAACCTGCACCTGCAGGCCTCCTACACCTGCCTCTCTCTGGGCTACTACTTTGACCGAGACGATGTGGCTCTGGAGTGCGTGGGCCATTTCTTCCGTGAGCTGGCCGTGGAGAAATGCGAGGATGCCGAGCATCTCCTGAAGATGCAAAACCGGTGAGGTGGCCATGTACTCTTTCAGGATGTGCAGAAACCATCTAAAGACGAGTAGGGCAAAACCTTGGACGCCATGGAAGGTGCCATGGCCCTGGAGAAGAGCCTGAACCAAGCTCTTCTGGACCTTCATGCCCTGGGCTCTGCCAAGACCGACCCCCATATCTGTGATTTCCTGGAGAACCACTTCCTAGATGAGGAGGTGACGCTCATCAAGAAGACAGCTGACCACCTCACCACCCTCCGCAGGCTGGCAGGCCCCCAGGATATGCTGGGTGAGCACCTCTTTGAAAGGCTCACCCTTAAACACGACTAGGAGGTCAGAGCCTGGCTGTCTCTGAGGGGCTCCTGCATCACCCGGCGTCAGGGCTTCGGCCTAACGCTCTCCCTCCAGCCACTAGGCAGCTTTCTCACCTTTCTGGAGTCCCCTCCCAAATCCTGGACCAAAAGAAAATAAATCCTTTTGCAGCGAAAGAAAGAAAGAAAGAAAGAAAGAAAGAAAGAAAGAAAGAAAGAAAGAAAGAAAGAAAGAAAGAAAATCACTTCAAATATAATAGCATACATTAGGGAGACAAAATGATATTTACACATGTGTGTCTAGTTTATTTCACTTACAAGTATAGCCTCAAGTTGCACCCACTTACTATGAAGGTTTCTAGTTTGTCTTTCTTTATAGCTTAGCGATACTCCATTGTATAAAAATACCACATCTTTTTCACCCATTCCTCAGGTGTTGGGCATTTTGGCTGTTTCCAAGATTTGGCATGACAAATTGTGCTGCTATAAACTTGGGTGCACATATATCACTATGATAAGAATCTAAAAGAAGAAATAAAACCTGAAAGGTATGACAGATGTAGTTAAATGGAAAGAAATGTAACTTAAGGATTAAATAACAAAGAGGAGGGCTGGGGAGATAGCTCAGTAGAATAAGCATTGCCTGGCAAGTTCAGGGTCCTGAGTTCAATCCCTGGTACTGCAAAAAAAAAAAAAAAAAGAGAGAGAGAGAGAGAGAAAAGATAGGAAAAAGGTAGGGGGAAAACATACAAGTATATATTACATGATGGCTGAGGTGATTGTATTACGAATTTCCATCAGGTTTTTGTTTTGTTTTGTTTTGTTTTTGCAGTTCTTTAACTTTAGTTCCAAGTTAGTTCTCATCCACATTCACTGTCTGAAGATTTTTGAACGTGGTAACAGAGAGGTAGGTTACCAAGGTGTATAGCTTGTTTGGTGAATCTTCATCCTCATTCTGTTTCCTGGACAACTGTACCCGGATACGATAGGGAATGTTCTTCATTCCTTTGGCCCAGACAGCTTTGTTGAGCCTGGTGTCCATGCGTACGTCTGGAGTCCCCGTCTCCTTCACGGCAGACTTCCCGATCTCCTTAAGAGCCCGAGGGGCGCGCTTCTTGAAGCCCACTCCGTGGATGCGCTTGTGAATGCTGACTGTGTACTCTCGGGTCACCACCTCGTTGGTGGCTGCACAGCCCTTCTTCTCACCACCCCTCTCTGCGGGAGCCATTCTGCCGGGCCTGAGTTGGAAATGAAGACTGCCTCCATCAGTTTTTTTGAAAATAGTAGTTAATGTGTAGAATTCTCCCCTTGACTAACCTCTATGCTGATATCTGTGATTGAAGCAAATACATTGAGGACAGAAATGTATAATACCAAAGCCATGCTTGAAATACCTGTCATCTTGGTCTTCTAAATGTGTACCGTATCTAATGTCATACTAATTATGACTATACTCTCTTTAAAATAAATGTTTTAGAAAAAGGTAACAGGGACCAGGGAGATGGCTCAGTGCAATAAGCGTTTCCCTGGGAAGCGCAAGAGCCTGAGTTCAAGCCCCAGTTCCGGAAAAAAAAAAAGAAGTAAAGAAAAGAAAAAGAAAAAGGTAATAAAAGAAAGACAAGAACAAAAATTTAAGATTTGGGGGCCAGGGAGATGGCTCAGTAGAATAAGCACCTGTCTTATTCCCTTGGCAAGTGCAAGGGCCTGAGTTCAATCCCTGGTTCCACAAAAAAAAAAAAAAAAAAAATTAAGATTTCTTGAAAGCATGCAGTAATATTCAATCATATGTTCAATCTTGCATAACTACATCTGTTAATCTGAGCAACAGATTTGATGATAAAAATAGATAATATATCAATCATTTTTTTGGCGGAACTGGAGATTGAACTCTGGCCCTTGTGCTTGCCAGGCAAGCTCTTATTCTACTGAGCCATCTCCCTGGCCCCTCAATCATTGTTAATCAGCTATTTGTTTTGAAAACCTGTAATTTATGTATTGTTGTTTCTGTCTTTGTTTTTGTTTTTCTTGCTTTTGTTTTTACTCTTCAAAATAAAGTAAAATTATAAAAAAACAAATATAATAGCATAAACAACTTGAAAGTAAAAGGATGGCAAAAGACATACCCCACAAACATCAATCAAAAGAAATCAGAAGGGATGGCTATATTAATATGCTATAAAATATACTTCTG
>NW_004524612.1:16788877-16792877 GCF_000260255.1 Octodon degus
GGCATTGACAAGGGGTCAGTGTTTAAGCTTGAAAACCCCAAAAACAGGGAAGGGGAGGGGAGGAAGAAGGGGCAGGGTCGTTAGTTCATGGGGTGGATCTACTGGGTGGGGGTGTGAGGTCGGTGAGCACACAGAGCTCATCAAGATCAAGATAAGGCTTGGGGTACAGATGTCTGTCAAGATAAGGCTTGGGGTACAGATGTCTGTCAAGATAAGGCTTGGGGTACAGGGGTGAGGGCGTTGGGAGGGGTAGACGCATACAAAACAGGAACACGGCGCAGTTAGAAGGGCGACAAAATGGAGTCAATTTTGTCATAGTATAACACACACCTGTAATCCCAGCACTGGGGCAAGGGGGTTTAAAACAGGAGGATCATTACAAATCCAAGCTGCATAGTGAGACCCTATACAAAAGAAAGAAAGAAAGAAAGAAAGAAAGAAAGAAAGAAAGAGTCTAAATGTACATGCTCCAAACAATAGAGCTTCAAAATATGTGAGCCAAAACCAATCGAACTGAAAGAAGACATAAATAAATCCACAGCTGCAACCTGAGGTATCAACGTTCTTTTAACAACAATCGATGGAAAAACTAAACAGAAAGTCAGCAAGTAAATAAAAGAACTCAGGAACAACAACAACTGTGATATAATTATCAAAATTTATACAATACCCCAGCCAGTGGAACAGAATACATTTTTCTCCAAATGTTACAGAACCAAAATAGGCCATATCCTGGGCTGTAAAAGCAAGCACAACATATTTAACAGAACTACGATTGCACAGCGTGTTCTCTGACCAGGGGCTCAAATAAGAAATCCACAGCAGATAAATGACTGAGAAGTTTCTGTACACTTGCAAATTAAATTATATATAGCACTTCTAAGTCCACAGTTTGGAGGCCGGCCAGATAGCTCAGAGGACTAAAGCACCTGCTTAGGACAGCGCCGTTCAATACCTGGCACCACGTGCCATGCCAGCCCCGCCCCCAGGGTGCGCTGAGCTGGCCACAAAAAATAAATAAATAAATCCATGGTTTGATATCATCTCAGGAGACATTTAAAAAATACACTAAAATGAATGAAAATGAAAGCATACGGTAACAAAAGTGGAGGAATACAAGTAGCGCAGTGCCTCTGGACGTCAACGTGGAAACCAGGATTGGCGGTCTCATTTGGCCCAGCTCTGTCCCTTCTGGGTACCTTCCCAGAAGGATTAAAAACATCAGAGCACAGAGATACACGTACAACCATGTGTACAGCCACACAATGTGTAATAGCTAGATCTTGGGAACAATCCAAATGCCCATCAACCTAGGAATGGATTTTTTAAAAAATGTCTTTATACAAGGGAGTACTACTGAGCTGTAAAGATGGACGAATTGGAGACTTCTGTGGGTAAATGGATTCCCCTGAAGGTGATACTCATAAGTGAAATAAACAAGATACACATGTGTAAGCAGAATTCGGCTGCCTAATTGAGAAGCTGAAAGAGTAAATAAGAATCAAAATGCACAATAGATATCATAAAATGGGAAGAAACTTCAAAAGGAAAAGCAACTGGGATGTGGGAATGGAGAAAAGAAGGAAGGTAGAAACAAAAACACCAGGAAAAAAATATATATGTATATATATAATAGTTAAGATAGTCATGCTACTGATGCATCTTAGTTCACTGAAAGAAAGGTTTATGCTAATATTGATATTGCTTGGACAAGTAAGTGCTGATATCTTGTACTCTGAGTAACTATTTCAAAGATATCAATACACAGTGTTTTAACCATTGTTACCTTCCTATTTTCTCTTTTTGTTTTTTAATCTTTTTTTAATTTGGCATAGGATCTCACTACACAGCTCGGATTCCTAGTGGTCCTCTTGTCTCAGCCTCCCCAGCACTGGGATTACAGGCATGCTACACCTGGCGAACAAACTCAGGACTTTGTGCTTCCTAGGCAGGCATTTAGACTGTTGAGCTATCTCCCCAGTCCACCCTCCTATTTTCTTAATTCTTTCTCCCTTTCTATTTCTTAATGTGTTTGGTACAGGGTCTCACTACGCAGCTTGGACTTGTAGTGATCCTCCTGTTTTCAGCCTCCCCATCTCTGGGTCTCAGTAGCCAGCCAGTTGGGGGGTAGCATGTGGTGCCGGGGATTGAAACCAGGTCCCTGTGCTTGCCTAAGCAGGCACTTGGTCTGCTGAGCTGTCTCGCCAGTCCTCACCTCCTATTATCTTGCTTTGAAATTTTCTTTTTTTTTTTTTTAATTTTCCCTTAAAAAAAAAAAAATAGGGGGTCTGGGAGATAACTCAGTAGAGTAAGTGCTTGCCTGGCAAGGGCCTGAGTTCAATCCCCGGTTCCACAAAAAAAAAAAAAAAAAATTTAAACAGTGCTGAGAAGGAAACTTGTGACAAAGTGCTTATTTTATTAGAAAGGAGCAAAAGTATTCAATCAACTCTTAGCTCCTGCCTCGGGAAACGAGGAAAATAAGAGCAGGAAGGAAATGAAAACATTGGGAGCAATTGTCACTGAAATTGAAGATGTAAAGAAGAATTTAAACAAAGATCAGACTCTTATTGGGAAACATAGCTCATAGGCAGAGTGTGTATGCACTGCATGCTCAAGGTCCTGGGTTCAAGTCCCCATGCTACAGAAGAAAAGAGAAAGGGAGTGGCGGGGGAGTTGGCTCTTTGTAAGGATCAGTAAAATTGACAAACTTCTATCTAACCTGATTTTTTTTTTGAAAAAGGGACAAATCACTAAATTTAGAAATGAAGTATGATGCCATTTTAGACCTTTCAGATACTAAAAGGTATACTGTAATCAACTCCACGTACATCAGCTTAATGACTCAGATGACATGGATCAAAGACTCAGAAAGAACAAACTATCACAATTCCCTTACTGTGAAATGGTCCATTTAAATAGCCTTTCAGTGAGTGCAGGGTCTCACTATGCAGTCCACAGCTTGGACTCTAGTGATCCTCCTGTTTCAGCCTCCCAGAGCTGGGATTACAGGCATGCACTGCCACGCCAGACTCAGTTGCTGGCTCAGAGCACCAGGGGACAGAGCCGGTATGTCATGCAGTAGCAAGGATCGAACCCCAGTCCCTGCGCTTGCCTGAGCGGTGCTTAGTCTGCTGAGCTATCTCACTGGCCCTTAGCCTTACAACTCTTGAGAAAATTGAGCTTATAATTAAAACTTCCAAGAAAGAAATACTTGGGACTACATAACATTACTAGAGAATTCTACCAGATGTTTACAGAAGAACTAACACCAGACTAATACACTAAAAGAACACTGCAATCCAGTATCTCTTACTCACATAGATGTAAATCCTTAACAAAGTGTTAGCAAATAGAATGCTGTGATAAACACAGAGAATTATACACCATGAACCACAGGAGTTATTTCCAAGCTTGCAGAACAGATTCCATATTGAAAAATCAATTGATGGGACCCACCATATTAACAATCTTAGGAAGATGAACCACACGATCCTATCAGCTGGTACAAAAAAAAGGTCTTGAAAATATTTAAGAACCACTCATGCAAAAACTGCAAGTGGGAATAGAGGCGACTTTCTCAACTTGGCAGAAGACACTTGTGAAAATTCACAGTTAAAATTATATTTAGGGCCTGGGAAATGGCTCAGTAGAATAAGCCCTTCCCTGGCAAGTGCAAGGGCCTGAGTTCAATCCCCCGTTCTACAAATACATATATATATATTTAATGCTGAAAGGCAAACTCTTTCACCAAGACTGAGAAAAATAAGAATTTCATTCTTGTTAGTTTTATTCAGCAGAGAACTAGAAGTCCTAGACAGAACAACCAAAACAAGTTAAAGAATAATGATAAAAGTATACAGATTTTTAAAAAGAATAAAGAAAAGGATGCCTATATGGAGATAACACAATTATCTACCCAGAAAACCCCAAAGGTCCTAAAAAGAACACTCCTAAATATAATAAATGAAATCTGTTAAGACTGTAGGAAACAGATCAATGG
>NW_004524612.1:16794111-16796420 GCF_000260255.1 Octodon degus
AGAGAGAGAGAGAATAAAAAATAGTAAAAAAATTAGAAATGATACAGAATTTCACTAAACAAAGTGGTAGGGATTCAACAATGGTTGATATAGTGCATATTATTATCTTCAAATGAGTTCAGATTACCATATACAAGCATGAAAAATTGATCAAAATAATTAAAAACCAGAAAAAAATTAAATATTAACAGTTCCTTTCAATATACTAGTAGAAATCACCAGGACAATCACCCAAGCTCTCCTGAGTATATATATACATATTTTTCCTTCCTTCCTTCCTTCCTTCTTTCTTTTTTTCCCCTTTTCCTCACCCAGTTGTTCCTTCCCTTTGAACAGTTCCTTTCTCATTCACAGTATCTGTTGTACCTTTCCAATTTTATTACCCTTTCAAGCTCCTACACTGAGGAGACAACATGATGTTTACATATGTGGGTCTGGCTTCATAAAAATTTTCAACTTTTGTGAAAGAGACTCTTAAGAGGAAAAGAGGGCCAGGGAGATGGCTCAGTGGAATAAGCACTTCCCTGGCAAGCACAAGGGTCTGAGTTCAATCCCCGGTTCTGGAAAAAAAAAAAAAAAAGAGGCAAAGACACGGCATGGTGGCACACACCTGCAATCCCAGCTACTTGGCAAGCTGAGGCAGGAAGACTGAGTTCAATGCCAGTCTGGACCACTCAGTGAGACCCTACAGAGCTGTGGCTCAGTGGTAGAACTTTGCAGCACAAGGCCCTGAGTTCAATTTCTCATACTAACAACAACAAAATACGGACAATGTCCAGATGTGGATAAAATATTTTCACACAATGAATCTGGCACAACACTCACCTCTAGAATAGTAGGTGTGTTTGAAGGGCAGGAAGAGAGGACCTCAAATGGCTTCCTCGGAAGTTCTCTCCGGCCCCCTTGAAAATGTGGGTTGCAAGTGATTTTCCCAGCTCTGGTTGGTGTTACATAGTACATCCCTACCACCCTCAGCCCTAGGCTGACTTGATCCTGTGGGACAAGCAAGGAGCACAGGTGGCAAGTGGCCTCTCCTGGGCACAGGCACAGCCAGTCACCAGCAGCCTCCCTGACCTGCGCCCTCAGTGCGCTGGCTCCCAGGCTGTCACAGAGCCCTGCCACACCCCGGAAGGTGAGAGTCCCTGAGCTCCACCCTCTTGGGTGCCCCACTGGCCAGTTGGGTCAACAGGGCCTGAGCGAGGGCTGAGAGTCTCCAACGTACAACTCCTCTGGAAAGTTTGAATCATAAGAGACCAAAGCAGATTCCCTTCACCTGTCAAAATCACTCATAAACCTAGAAAGAAATGGAAATACATCAAGTGTCTTTAATGCTAGAAGGGCAATGTTTTTAGCTTTTGAACACAAAAATATGTTCTCTATGAGTTGTATTTTTTTCTGGATCTTGAGTGCCCCAAGGGCTCTGAGAACTCCAGACTTGTGTGGTCACCTGTCAGGACCTGAGGTGAGGAGATGTCAGGCCCGTGAGTCAAGAGTCGGTCCTCTTGCTACTGCCTTAGGATTCCAAAGTCCACCCTGATCTGCTCCAGTGCAGTTCTCCAGGGACTTTCATGTTCTAATCTCCTCCCTCCTGCACACCGTTGTCTTTTACAATCTGCCCTCAGTACGACTCCCCCTGGGCTAAGTGGAAGTTGCTGCTTTCAATACTTGTTATGCAGGAGGATGGAGATCTCTTCCCCAAATTTTATTTTATTTTATTACTAATAAAAAATTGTATTTACTTAGAAGCATTCAGAATGTCAACAAAACAGTTGCAACTTTTTTTTGCAATTAGAGAGTAGTATTTAGTTAACAGAACAATTATTTCGTATAAGCTGCATCAGAGACAACTAAAGATGAAAACCTGCCGTCCCCATATATAACTAATTTGTGTTGTGCACCAAGAACCTGCTTTAAATTTCCTTTTTTTTAAGTTTATGTGCCATTTATTTATTTATTGTACAGGGGATTGAACTCAGGACCCTGCACTTGCCAGGCAAGCGCTTATTCTACTGAGCTATCTCCCCAGCCCCCTGCTTTAAATTTCTATACCAATTTACAACCCCCATACTGTACCAGGCAAGGTTAGTAGCTATTGAAAATGCCACCAGGACAGGGCTAGCTAAAGACACATTTGGTAGTATGTTAATTATACAAAAAAAAAAAAAAGACACTGTACAGTTTAAAAACAAATCTTACACAGCCTTACATTTCAAATTTTTTTCTTCAAAAGGAGTGAGTTGTGTCCAGGGGGGTTAAATGCTTTACAAACAAGAGAAAAAAACTGTGTTAGAACCAACTTATTCATCATC
>NW_004524612.1:16796540-16804276 GCF_000260255.1 Octodon degus
GCAGCGATGTCCTTTTCATACTTCTCCTTCAGCTTAGCAGCCTTCTTCTCGTCTGGCTGCTTGTCGTCTGCTGCAGTATTATTCCACATTTCTCCAAGTTTCTTTGCAACATCACCAATGGAGAGGCCAGGATGTTCTCCTTTGATTTTTGGGCGATACTCAGAACAGAACAAGAAGAAAGCCAAAGAATGTGCCCCTCTTGGGCACATTGGGATCCTTGAACTTCTTTTTTTGCTTCTCCTTTAGGAGAAATATAAGTTTTCTTTTCTCTTTCATAATGAGCCTTGTCTGCTTTTGCTGTATCTTCAAATTTTCCTTTTTCTTTAGCAGACATGGTCTTCCACCTCTCTGAGCACTTCTTAGAAAACTCTGAGAAGTTAACTGAAGCATCTGGGTGCTTCTTCTTGTGCTCTTCTCAGCAAGTTTGCACAAAGAATTCATATGATGACATCTTGCCTCTTGGTTTCTTAGGATCTCCTTTGCCCATGTTTACTTGTAATTTCCTCAGCGAGGTGCAGAGTTGCCCAGTGCCGTCTGGCTCTCACTTGCCCCGGCGCTGTCTCTATGGAGCTCATTGTACTTCAGTGGCTCTAAGAGCCTCATCCCCACATTTTAGATCAACACTCCATAAGATGTATAAAATACAGCAGTGACCCAAACAAGTGTATATAGACTCACCACACAATCGGGCAACTCTGCTTCTGGGAATATAGCCCAAAAAATTGAAAGCAGGAAGTAGAACCAGTATTTACACACCCACATTCATAGCAGTATTATTTCCACCAGTCAAAAGATGACAACAATCCACAGGTCGTTCCACAGATGGATTGATAAATAGACGTGGTCTGCACAGACATAGAGTATCATTCAACTAAAAAGGAAGGGAATTCTGACATTGCTACAACATGGGTGGGCAAGGAGGACAGGTCTAAGGACACACAAAGGCTGATCAAAGCATAAGACGAATGTTTACGTTTTTAAAAACTGTATTGCACTGAAAGACACAATGCCATTAATCTCCCTCAAAGTACTCCGCGTTGCTCCGGACACATGTGTCCCACTGCCCTGGCTGTGCTCCCAGGCCTGGAAGTCCGCTTTCACAACCATCTTTGTAAGGCGTGATCAAAACTACAACCAAGGCTGCTGCTGAGTGCCACACAATGGAAAGACAGGCAAGAAGACGCATGAGGCACGTGTCTTCATCCGCCCTGTTCATGGGACCTGAGACTGTAGGCCTTCTGGCTCTTCTGCAAAGTTATAGACATTAGGAACTTAATTTGATTCAGTACATTGAGGACTCATCATAGTGCAACTAGAGACAGAAAAGAAGGCTCCCAGAGCTGCCTCAGCAAGTGGCAAGAAGGACGGATTAACACATTCTTTGAACACACGTATCGATGGTGTGTATTTAAAGCAAGGAAGAGTGTTTTGGAGGGGATTACTGGCCATGTGTCTTGTACTGTAATCATTTTATAAAAATTTAAGGCCAAAAAAATATATAGGGCCAGCAAGATAGCTTAGTGGACTAAATACCTGCTTAGGCAAGTACAGGGACTGGGGTTTCAATCCCCTGCCCCCAGGCACGCTGAGCTGGCCACCGAGACCGGGTGTGGTGGTGCACACCTGTACTCCCAGTGCTGGGGAGGCTGAGACAGGAGGAGCATTCTGAGTCTGAGCTGCGTAGCAAAACCCTGTACCAAATGCATTAAAAATAATAATAAACCATTCACCTTATTTTTATCACCCCTCTAACACCAATCCCAGAGGGACACATTGTGTCTGATTCCACTGAATTGAGGTATCTAGAGCAGGTGAGTTCATAGAGACAAGATGGGACAGAGGAGGCATTGGGAGGTAGCTGGATAGGGGGATCCTTGCAGGATGCCTGGGGCTCCACTGGTGGTGAAGGTGCAGCACAGTTGTTGTCAAGGAATAGAAGGGGAGAAGAAGCTGGTGTGGAATGGGCACAAAGTTTCAGATAGAGAAGATGAAAGGAATTCTGGAGATTACAGAGCTGCGAGTACAACATGAATGTCAGGCCTAATGCCACCTAAGTGTATGCCTTTAAATGGTCAAAGTGGCAAAATTTGTGCTTTGTACATTTTGCAGTACCAACAACTCTATCAAAGGAACCTTCAAGTGAGTGAGGTGCACCCCCAGTGACAATGGCAGGGCCTTCAGCAGAGATGTCACCCAGTCACCTGCTGGCATCTGTACCCCTTTCTGTACCCCTCCCTGGTCCTGCTGGGCTCAGCCCTCAGGAATGTTAAGGAGCTGGCGCTATGGGAGTTGGAGGGAAAGCCTGCAGGTGGCCAGGCAATGTGGACACCTTATCCATCACTGCAGAGCTAGTCAGGCTAGCGTTCTCGGAAGAGAAAAGTTGGCACGCTCCTCCTGTATTTTCATTTTTTCTTCCAGCCCTCCCCCCGCCCCAATTTATCACGTATTGGCTCTTTGGTGTCTGCAGGCTCCCTTCTTTCCCCTCCCGGGTTCCTGCTGGAGATCTGAAGGCAACAGCTAGTCTCTCCTTTCCTCTCAGAGATTGCTGTGAGGATCCTGAAAATACATCAAAAGAGAAAGGCACTGTGCTTATTCTTCTTGCATGGACTGCATGAGAAGGCCTCCCCTAAACAAAGCAGGCCTGAGAGGAGACCAGAGCGGCCAGCCTGTGCTGAGATCTGTTTGCCTGGTTCCTCACCTCACACTGCGGCTTTTTCTCCCTGCCTGCCTTTCGGTATACCTGGGCCTATATTGCCAGGTCCTGCGGAGGCCAGCAGGGCTGCACATCTGTGTCACGTGGAGAATGAGCTCCCCATCTCCAGAAGTATTCAAACAGCGCAGTCTTCTGGCAGGGGATTCCTGCTCTGTGTGGGAGTTAGGAATTCCCAAGTCTCTTTCTGTACTGAGACTCCATTGGAGTCTGGACTACAATTCAATAATCTGGACTCCAACAGGGGCCCACCTCTTCCTGCTGGGGGAGTCGACCATGTGGCGTGTTCCTAACTTTTCCCAGCTCCATTACTACTCAGGGTGATAATATAAAATAAAATCTGTCTACCTGGGCTTATTGAAAGGAACCCCAGAATGCTAGTGAGTGGCACTCTGGGAAACCTACTTCTTGCTGCTGCTGTTTCTGCCCAAGTGCATGGCATAAGTGAATACCCAAAGCAGCCCTCCTGGCTGGTGGAAGGCAAGACTGGCATGACTGAGCACTCCTCCCTGTGCACAGTGACTCCTTACCTTTGTTGCCATCTCCTGGGGTCCTTCAGAGAAGCGACCTGAGACGCACCTCCCTCTGGAACCTCATGAACGCTGACTTTTTTTTTTTTTTTTTTTTTTAGAATGCCTTGCCAGGGCTTCATTCCCCAGCAGGAATTCTTCCTTTCCCTTCCACACATACCAAAAAGAAAAACCCATGTGCAGCCCTCGCTGAATTAATGAACCACTTCCCTTATCTATTTTTCCTGTTATCTAATTCTGGAGGGAAGCTGGTTGCTGGGAGGGAGCTGGAAGACAGGACTCACAACGTCTCCCTCCCTCCCACGGACTGAGGACGGCCAGGAAGGCAGGCCCAGGCCCCGGCTGCCCCTGAGAGCTCGCTCCGCCAGGCTTGGGTCTGAGGTGCTCAGGGACACTGCTCTCACCGTGGGTGAGTCCCGTCCTGGCCCTCCAGGTGGCTCCGCTGCTGGCGCCGCCGCCGCCGCCGGGAGGTTGGGAGGAGCCGAGGGAGGAGGAAAGTGGGAAGGTCGGGAAGCTTAGGGATCTGAGGCCTTGAGAAGAGGGATGAAGGGAAAGGAGGGGAGGGAAAGGCCTCAGCAGCCCCAGCCCAGCTGCAAGGAGACCCTGTGGGAGGCCTGGGCCTTTACAGAGGGGAGAGAGGGTGAGATCCTCCAAGGCCGGCCACAGAGGCCCAGCTTCCGGTCTGCTTTATTTCTCTCTCTTTCTGGCAGTGCTTGTATTTTAGCTTCTCCATTTTGTGGCTCAGCAGCCCACTCCAGCAATCAGAAATAGATGAGGTGGTTGGTCTATCAAGGAAAACCTAGCTGGAAAAATACCTCATCTGAAACGGAGCAGATTTGACCAAGTATCAGAGACCCAAGCTGCACTGCTTCCTGGAGTCCTCTTAAGATGAGGTTGGGTGTCCAGGGTGGCGTGGCTGTGGACACCTGGAGTCTCAAGAACCCCACTGGAAAGTTCCTGTGAACCTTCCCAGGCCCATCAGAGCTAGGTCGGTGGCCTATGTTTCCCGTGGCCTTGCATTAGTGAAAAGCTCTTACAGGATCTGAAATGTCTCTTTGCCTATTTGCTGGCCAAACAAGAGCCAGCCAGGCACAGTGTGGAGTTTAGTTTTCATTTATTCTGGAGCCAGCGAGTGGTGGGCAGGGGCGGAGGTAGGTCTCCATGCCACTGCATGTTTGGAAGAGTTTGGAAGAGCCTGGCTGCCTAGGCTCTGGGTTGGATATGCTTTGGGTTGGATACACTTTTGCAGATGAGTTCAATTAGACCTCTCCTTTCTCTAAAGCCAAGGTTGAGCAGCTGAATTTTGAATTGTATTTGTGGCTGAGAAAAGGGCCAAGTCCAAAAGAAAAGAAAGGACCAAGGTAGCGGCAAGGACAGCTTTGAGATGCCTGGGCAGGGAGGGAGCAGGCCCAGCTCCGATGGTGCGAAACACTGCTCCCTGCCAGCAAGTCCCTGCCTCCCCGCCTTGCCCAAAGGTTGGAAATGAACAGCAGCATTTTTAACTCCATAGACTCTGGAAGACCAGTGAGGGCTGCTCTGGCGCTGGTGGGACCGGGTTTAAAGTTTTGGTCTCATTGCCCACACTACAAATACTAGCTCTGCCTGGCAGAGGGGGAAAAACCATTCTCTGTGAGTGCCCTGCCTTCTCCAGCCACCAACAGCCAGATGGATTTCAAATCTGTTTCAAAACTTCCACTCTTCTTTCCTGACTCCCTGGCTTCCTACGCCTGGTTCACTTTTCCTCAGGGCTGATATTCTCACTCCTTACATTCTGCAGAAGTAAAAGAAAGTCAAAGAGCTTGGAGGAAAGCAGGGAAATATTGACCTACATCAAGAAGCCTTAATGTGAAAAACTGCTAGAGGCCTGTGAAATGGGACCCCAAAGCTGGATTGACTTTTTTATATTAATAGTTGTAATTGCAAATGTTCTGTCTCTGCTGATGTTGTTTTCATAAATCGTCCTCAAGGAAAAGAAACTCGAAATTCCCGTTCGATGAACTTTCCTTTCGTTTGCGAAGTTCACTTACAGTCGCAGACTTTGCCACTGGCGTCCTTCTGTCTTGTGCGAATGTGTCTCCCACCGTCAGCCCCAGGGAGAAAAGTCCCACGGGCAGTTTTCTGTGTTTGGTGCTGCGGAAACGTTACTAAGTGGCTCTTTATCCCTGTTCTGCTCCTCAAACCCAATAAAATACCTATTTCCAATGGCTTTCTAATGCCTGGTTATATTTGCGGAGTGATTTACAGGACGGAAAGTCGCCTTAGGTCTGTGTGAAGTCCAGAGAGGTTCAGAGCTGGCAGTGAGGAGGCGGTGGAGGAGGAGGAGGTTTGGGGCCGGGGCGGCACACAGAGGAAAGAAACCCAAGCCATCAATCTCCCATTGTGTAAACACAGCTCCAAGTGGAGATTCGAGGCAATTATCCGAATAATTGAGGGGGTACTTTCACCTGAATAATCCAGATAAACGCTAGCTGCAGGGAAATATCCGCGTCCCTTTGTTTAGGCCCTGTTGGGGACGTGCACTGCCCTGCGCTTTCAGACGACTTTTCAGTACTTTCTGGGCTCTGAGTCTGGGATACGGAATTTGACAGAAAAGCTTAAAAGGGGCTCCCGCAGCGCCTGGGAAGGTGGAGACGCCGCGGGGGCCCCTTGGCCCTGATAAAGCCCCCGACCATCTAAGGTCAATAAACGCTGCGGCGTCAGCCGGGAGGCTGCGAAGCCGGGGTGGGATCCGAGGGCCTCGAGTAGGCTGTCAGAGAAATGAAAGGAACCGAGGAAAGGGCTCGAACCGAGCCGGGCCAGATGCGGGGCGCCGCCCTGGGAAAGGTCCCACCCGCGACCCCCGGCTGGCAGACTGCGGCCTCCAGATGCCCCACGGAGCCCCGAGCCCTGCCACGAGTCTGCAGGGGGAAGGAAACGTTTTCCAGGGGTGTGGGTAGGGTGAGCAAGGAGCTGGGGACCCCAGGCGCTGCGACGCACGCACGGGATGCCTCCGTGCTCCCCACAGAGACACGGAAGTTGTCCCAAGTGAGAAAAATTAGGTTGAGCTCGCCGCGGCAGAGGTCCCTGCAACAGGGCGCTTGCTGAGGGGCACGCTCGCTTGTGTTCTCGTCCCCGTGTCTTCACTCCCACGTGGCCACGAGAAGGTCAGCAGCCCAGGCTCGTGCACTCCGGGGCTCCCCAGCTCCGCCCGTGTCCGACCCCCCGCGATCTGGCGCTGGACACCGAGGGAACCAGGGCGCGCGGGGCAGCGGGGGCCGGGGCTTTGAGGCGACGGCTGTCTGCACGGGAGCCTCAGAGCCGAGCCTGCGCCTCGCGGCCGCGGAGCTACCCTGGGCCAGTGGCCGGTGCTTCTCAGCCCCGCTGGCGCAGCGCGGGCCGAGTCACCGAGCACAGATGTCGCGCCCGGCTCTCCTGTCCGGGTCCAGGCCCAGGGACCTCGGCTGGTCCAAGCTCCGCGAGCCGGGAAGCCCAGGCCGCGGGCGGGCGCGAGGCCTTGGTCCTGGACGCGGCACGCTCGTGTGCGGGGAACCCACACGCTCGCCTCCGAGGACTCGAACAGTGTGCCTCCAGAACCCTGCCTGTCGCCCAGCTGTTGCCACCGCCCAGAGGGGTCCCTGTCCCCAGCCCTGCCGGAGTGCCAGCCCTAAACCTCCCGAGAGGCCTCGGTACGGCTCCCGGGAGATCGCCAGGCCCTGGATTTCATCTAGGGACCTGGGGTGTAGCTCTGTGCTCAAGACTCGCCTAGTCAGATGGCGACAGCCGTGTGTCCCTGGTCAGGATGCACCGACTCTGCGCCCTCTTAGGAGACCTCTGCTCCGCAGGGGAGGGTAGCGGCCACCCCAGGTTCCACCACTGAGCACACTGAGTCCCTCCTCAGACAGTATTTGGCGAACGTTGAGGAAACATGGGCGCCATCCTCGCCTCGTAGGAAGGAGTAGGTCGGGGCCATGAAATTGAGCTTGCGAGTCTCTCCCAGCCCGGCCCCCGCCTGCGTGAAAGTGTCCAAGAGCACCGGCCTTCCCTGGCGTTCCCGAGCCGTGGAGCTGCTTTTTAACCCATTCTCGACCTGAGCCCGACAAGTAGCACGCTTCTTACAAGAACTTGGGTCTTCCCAACCGGGCGTGGGGGCCACTCCTGCTATTCCAGCCCTGCAGAAGGGGCAGGAGGCTAGGGCAGAAGGATCGTGTGAGTTCGAGGCCAGCCTGGGCAGCATAGCGAGACGCTGTCTCATAAACGAACAAAGAAAAAGGAAGAGCCCCGCAGACCCTTAGCGCCACTGTCTCAGCCCCTGGCAGATGCCACCAGGTGGCACACAGCGCCCCCCCAACCAGCTGATGCTTTCGTATTTGATTCTAAGAAACTGTTTCTTCCCACCCAGCCCGCTGCTCTTGAGGATTGTCGTCATTCGTTGGCGTTGTCTTCCTAGCTTTTCTTTTTTTCTTTTCTTTTCTACCTCTCTTCTTCTCTTCTCTTCTCTTCTCTTCTCTTCTCTTCTC
>NW_004524612.1:16804376-16828751 GCF_000260255.1 Octodon degus
CTCTCTCTCTCTCTCTCTCTCTCTCTCTCTCTCTCTCTCTCTCTCTGTCTCTCTCTCCCCTTCCAGTTTCTCACCTAATTCTATTCCAGAGTTTCCCCCTTCTATATTAATCAAAATCCTCCCCCTTCCTTTGTTCTTTATTCAACTAATTCGTTGTTTTCTACCTGTGTCCTTGTTTGGCTTGTGCTCGCAGAGCAGGAGTGTGGCTGACTTACTGAGCTAGGATGTCCCCGCGTGGGCGCTCCACTTTCTAAATCTCCTGTCTCACTTTGTCATTTTCCATCTCGGCTGGGGCTCTTGGATCTTAAAATAAATTCGTTTTATTGTGTAATACTTACATACACAACTTATTAGTAAGGTTGTTTTGATTCAATCAAAAGCCTTCCAGGGGCTGGGGAGATGGCTCAGTAGAGTAAGCGCACTTCCCTGGCAAGCGCAAGGGCCTGAGTTCAATCCCCCATTCCACCAAAAACAAAACAAAACAAAAAAAAAAAGCCTTCCAATTGATAATTTAATTTTTGAATAATAAACTACATTGTAGTTTTGTTTGCCCTTAAGAAAGTTTTTTACATTTCCACTTCTAAATAAATATCACATGATCATTTTCAAGGGATAGATGGATGTCTATCAACATTGATTTTTTCAAAATCATAGGATTTTAAATGTTGTAGAAATGTACCAAACTGAGCCAGATGATTTATTCTGCCATACTGTATATTCTGGTTTCCAAAGATTTAACAGGAAATTGATATGGTATAGATAACTTTTGCTTGTTCACCAACTAAGATTTTATTTGTTTTCTGTTAGATCACAGTAGTTCTATCTTCATAATGATAGAACGATTAGTCTTTCCTCATAGATAATAATTCTGAGTGCTTATTATTTACTTTATGTAGAATTTGTTATTAGGTCATACAGAGGAATCTTTACGTAATGCTGTAGATAAAATAGCAAACGACTTTTGCTTTCAGAAAATGATTGGAGACAAAATTTAGCCCGTAGGAGGAAAAACAGATACCTTTTTTTTTTAAATGCTAATGAAACTTTGCCTTTAAAGAAGCAAGACCATTAAGAAGTAAAAGTTTGACCGTGGGGATTTCAGAAGGGAGGCTGGGAATTAGCTCCGGCTCTCGGACCCCGGATGTAGTGGTCCCTGTTTGAGCAAAGGCGAAGGTCAGGTCGGATACTGAGGGAGGGAGCGTTTCCCGGCATTCCTGGCCATTTAGAGTTTGACAAGCAGATCTCCGAGTTCCAGTCCTGCAGCTGCTCTTTGGAACCCAGCAAACCTCAGCTGCCCACTGAGGGATACCTGCCTACGTGAGTGAAGAAAGCTTGGTTTTGGGGAGGGGGCGCGGTAAAAGGAGTCCCCACTCTGCCCTCAGCCACCGTCATAGGGGCGCCCTGGAGTCCCCAGCCTTCCCGCGGTGCTGCCTCGCAAAGCTCCCCGCGTGGCGGCCGCTGGGTTTTGCTCCAGCCGCGATAACGGAGGGGCCGGTATCTAATCTGGACAGCAGCAAGAACAATCCATTAGACCTCGGCATCTATCCGCGGCCAGGGAGGAGGAGGGCGGTGCTGGGGTGCGGCAGGGTCGACTGGAATTAATGAAATGCGTTTGTGTAGACTCAAATTCGAGGCTCAAATTAGCTCCCTAAGCCGGGTAAAGCGAAAGTCTACCCACTGTCAGTGTAGAAAGGAATAGGGATCCCTTTTCTTTTAAAAAGTTCAATACACTTGACATTCGTTCCAATGCAAGGACTCTGTAAGAGTCCCACGGTCACCAGTATTCCTTGAGGCATAAGAGACCTAAATCCATCCACCCATTCTTTCACTCATTCATTCATTTAGCAAACATTTACAAAGCTTTCCCTGCGCCAGGCATTGTGCCTTGTACTGACAGGTTAAATTATTTGCCCAAGATGAGGACCAGGCCGGTGACTGGGGCGGGACCCTAAATCAACTGTTTCAGCCCCATGACTGCTCACTCCTCTCCCCCTAGACATACAAATGGGAGACTTGGGGAGTGGAAGGGCTGCAGAGGTTATCTGGTCTACCTTCTATTCAATGCAGGGATCCCCTCCCCACAGCCCAGCGGCCAGGCCCCTGCATCTGCCCTCTAACCCCCCAAAAGGAACTCCCAGCTCCTTCCTCCGCGAGCTTCCAATTGGAAAATGGCCCAGGGGACTGGAAGGTCTTTGTTTAGGGGAAGGTAGTGCCTCTACTGGTGGGCCGCCCTCGGGGGTAAGCCTCCTTCAGCTGACTGTGACCTCCAGGTGTCCCGTTTGACTTTCCGCTCCCCAAGCAAGGGCTGAGGGCCACTAGCGCCTCACATCCAGCCGCCCAGCTTCCAACCTCCAGCCCAGCTGTGCCCCACTGCCTTGCCCACCAATGGAGATGCCAGAGCAACTGGTCACGGAGCCTCTTCAGACGTCACAGCGCTGTGGGCCTCAGCCAAGCCTGGCTTCCCCAGCTGCCCACAGGGGACATGTGCTGCCTGGTGAGACAGAGGAACCTCCAGAGCCTGGGTCTGTCCCAGCACAGCCAGGACACACTGAGTGACCTTGAACAAGCTAGTCTATTTCTCTTTCTAGCACATTCTAGAAATGTGCACCTTCATTGTTAAGCATACTACCTTTCTCAAAGATAAAATTTCTCCTTATAATCTGAGGTTACAAAACACAATCTCTGGACAATAAGTTTATCACAAAGAATGTTCTGGAAGCCTTTTAGATCTGAAAAGATCTAGGTGCACATTGTCTCAACTCAATGTAAGAGTCTAGACTACAGTGTTACAATAATTTGCCTTGAACCCTGCTGCCACTATGACTGTGTTATCTTGGGCAGGTTACTTCACTATGCTTTGCTGTCTTGATTTTTAAAATCCTCACGAACCTTAACACGCAGAAGTCTCCCCTATCCCTGAAGGTACATCCCTCCACAGTACACTGGGCTCCTCTGGACATAAACATTGTCTAGTCTTGGGCTTTTTGTTTCATTTCCTGCCAGGGAGATAGCTCAGTAGAATAAGCACTTGCCTGGCAAGAACAGGGTCCTGAGTTCAATTCCCAGTACTGCAAAAAAAAAAAAAAAAAAAAGTGAAATTGTTTCATTTCCTCACAAGTTCAAAACTCTTCAGAATTTAAGTACAGTATGTCCAATAAGAGGCAGAAATCTACCTGACAAGTTGGTACATATATTTTAAATATCTCACCCCAATGGAATGTTGCTGGTTTAGGGACTGTGGGTGCAGCCTTTGGGAAGGTGTTTTGGCAGTGTGTGCCCCAAACCCTAAAAGTGTCCAAATCTTTGCTCCACTTTTTCTAGTAACAGAAATCTATTCTGAGCAACTAAGCAGAGACTTAACTAGATGCATCAGTTACCAGAACTTATGAGTCAACAATGACACCTTGATAAATGCATTTATTGCAGCAACGAATAGAGACTAACTTAGACTCCGAGCAATTGCAGTGTACTTCATAAACTATGCTAAATTCACGACATGATCATGAAATGATGCTTTCTTAAGACATTTAATGATAGCGGGGTGAAAGCATACACAACTGTAGTCCTAGTGCTCAAGAGGCTGAGGCAGGAAGATCACAAATTCAAGGTCAGCTTGGGCTACATAGGGCCAGCCAGGACTACCCAGACTAAGTAACAAGACCCTGGCTCCTACCCATTCCCAAATCTTAATGACATAATGAAGATTCACAAAATATTTTAACTTCTATTTTTTAGTCCTTTTTATTAGTGCTGAAGATTGAACCCAAGGCCTGTACATGCTAAGCACACATTGTACCACTGAGCTACACCCACAATCCCTCATAATTTAATTTTTTTAAGTAAAATATAAGTTGCCAAATACACCACACTGAAAATCCTGTTGAGAGAGGAGAGAATTTTCCTCGAGGTTCCTTGAGGGTGGGCCAGGAGAAGACTGCATTTTGTTTTCATTGCTGCGCTTTCCCATATTTCCAGATGAGCTACAATGTGCTCCTGTTATTTCAAACTAGAGAACAGAGATATTTTGAGAAAGATTGGGAATAGTGAGTAGACCCCAGACTGGTGGAGGGAAGGAAGGAGGGATGGGCTTCCCAGGATTTGTGTAGCTGTTGTTTTCCTTATCTGGTTAAGGGAATTCAGATTGAGAGTCCCAGTTCAATGGTCGTCCAACTCGTCCAACTCGAATGCTGCTTCCTGCTGGAGAAGTTCCCCAAGGCAAAAGCGAGGGGTTTTCTCCAAAGGGACTTCCTGCCCCCGCACGGAGCCTTTTCCCAGCTACCCAGTTGTCTCCAACCTCACTTGCAACCTTGAATGTTTCTAAAACTAAAAATAAGAGTCCATGTTCTTGTAACTTTTCCCCGGCTCCCAGCCCCTCCGCTGGCTGGCGGGAGGACGAGGAGTGCAGTGCCAGGTGCCTGCCCAGCTGCCAGGGCAGGCTGATTGCTCGCTGGCCTGGGACAGCAGGCAGGAGGGGAGAGAAGAGTCAGACCCACGCACAAGGAACCAGTGTGCCTGTTCAGAAAGCCAAACCTTCCTGAAGGCCAGAGTGTCACAGCCCAGCTGGAGGCCAGAGGAACTGAGAGACAAGGGTCAGGGAGTGTGGAGTCCTTCCCTACTACACCTGAGCTGGGGACCCCACCCTGGGCCGTGGCCCTGAGCTACACCCAAAGCCCCTCTTTATAACTTTTGAGATAGGGTTTTTCTAAGTTGCCCAGGCTAAACTCAAACTGTGATCCCCACGCCTCAGCCTCCCAGAGTGCTGGGGTTATAGCTGTGTACTGCTGCTGTGGCCTTCCCGAGTCATGTCTGAGCCTGAAATTGCTGTGTTGTGTGGAAATCAGTAGCCATTTTCAGAGACCTAAGGATGCCTTTCTCTCACTTTGCAAGCTGTGCGCAGGGTTGAGGGGACAGAGCACAGAGCTGGGGGACAGTGTGAACAAAGAAATGCCAGCAAGACCCTATCACAGCTCTCTACCCAGTGAAGCACACCTGCCATCCCAGCATTTGGGGGGCTGAGGCAGGAGGATCACTGTGAATTCAAGAGGAGCCTCAGCTACAAAGTGAGCTCAAGGCCCGCCTGAACTGCGTAGCAAGACCCTGTCTCAAAAAGACAAAAACCAAAACTGTCATAAACTGCAGTAACCTTCAAAAGATCTTGCACCGTCTTTATCTTGATGTAATGCATCCTATCCAGTGAATGAAGATACTAGAAAAGAGATAAGAACACTTCACTAGCAATAAACACTTAGCAAATAAATTACACCTTACAGTGAGGGATGTAAACACCATTCCCATCTTCTCTCTCCAAGTTCTATGCTTTTTAAAAAAGGAACCTGGGAGTAGTCAACCTTTGTTGTGTGACTGATCAAGTGGTTGTTGGTAAAGGAATATCTACAGCTTGCGGCAAACTGCAGAATGTTAGGTTACTGCAGAGCAGTTTGAATCTCTGCTCCTCGCTGTCCCTCTGTCCACAATACAAGCAAGGGCACCACAGTCATCTCCATGCCTGCTTGTTGCAAGGTGCTGGCATGAACAGTTCTCAGGGCACCAAGTTCCTAACACTAGCGCTCCTTGAATTTTCTACCACCAAAGCCTCAGCAACAACCGGTTCTTCTGCTCTTATGTCTGAAGAGCATGGAGCCTGAACCACCCATGCTCCTGCTGCAGGAGGCTTGCATCCCAAAGCAAGGGGTTCGAGTGGCCAGGAGGGGCACCTTCCAGGCCCTGCCACCCCCAGAAAGGTTTCTCTGGCTGCCAGTTGCTGGTTGCTGGGTCTGTGGCTCAAAGTGACAATAGCTGCTTTTCTTATTACTGCTCCATTCAACATTTCCAGCAGCATCTGCTCGGCATGGATTTGTTTTTGTTTTTGTTTTTTTGTTTTTTCCGGCATGGATTTGTATTAAACACCCAGAAACCCAGAGAAGCATCCTTGTGGCCCAGTCTTGTATAGCTTTTAAATAATTTCCACCTCTCATTAAAACAGAGTGAGGGAAGTCCCACGTTCTTCCTCTGGGGCTTGCTCTAAACTGCATAAACGAACAAGCACCTGGGCTCCCTTGTCCCTGAATCAGCCACTGTGGGTACCATGTTCCAGGTAGGATGTATCCAAGTGCTTTCCTTATGTAACACATCGGTCGCCATGGCGACCCTCTGGGTAGCAGTACAGGTGGAATTAGAGCACCAAGCCGGTTTCATAGATGAGAAAATCAAGGCTCAGAAATGGTGCACTGTCAAAGGTCACACTGCTAATAAGTAACAGAATTAAACTCCGATGTCTTGCTAGAACTAACTAAAGCCAAGAGCTGCTTCCCCACCCTCCAGGGACTTGCCAAGGGCACATGAACTTATGAACTGCTTTATAATTGTTCTAACAGATGTGATGGGGTTCTTGCCTTTTTTTTTTTTTTTTTTTGCGGAACCAGGGATTGAACTCAGGCCCTTATGCTTGCCAGGGAAGCGCTTATTCCACTGAGCCATCTCCCCGGCCCCTCTTACTTTTACTCATCCAAAACTCATGGCATTGAAGAACAACAAAGTGACAGAGTGACGGGCTCCGGGAGCTGGATCGAAGATGTGGCTTGTCGAGATTAAACGATTTGCCAGAGGTCACTCCATGAGCCGGTGGGAATGACCAATGCCACTTTTAAAAATCAGTTAAAGGAACTGCCCATTTTTATGGCTTATTTTAAGCAGGTTAATAAGTATACCAGGCACAGCTTTAAACATGACTGAGTAAATGCTGACACTAGTTTATAGATAGGGCAGATAAGTAGCAATAAGGAATTATTCCTCTCTCATTTATCATTCAGCCTCTCTGAGGTGCATGTTATAAAGCAAGGCAAGAACCTCCTTGCATGCAAGATCAAAACAGTGAAAATAAACTGGTTTACAAAGCCACACATTTTTATAATGAGCCTATGCTTGTAGTCTCTGAGAGGTGGAAAAGGCAGACATTTAGGAAAATTATTTGCACTTCAATTTCTTATCCAGAATGTTACATTTGGGCTTCAGATACTTTGAATCACTAAGTGATTCTTCTGTGTACCTACTGTGTGCAGAGTGCTACCGGGGCTTTTAGAAAAAGTATTATGAAATGTGACTCCAGCTAGTGGGGACATTTTAAGTTCAGTGGGCTGACAGAATAAAAGGCAGGGAACAGGGCTGGGCAATAAGCTGATCTCAAGCCAGGGGCCTGTGGGTTACGCATTCTGCTGGGGTCCAGGAGGCAGCAGGGGCCAGGGAAAGTGGGACAGCAAGGCTATAATATGGGGCTAGGTCGCCACCCAGGAGCACCTGCCCAGACCCTATCCCTACGTCCACCATGAGCAGGGGCCTTGGAACCTGGCAGGCAGAAAACAAGACAGTGAACTGACAGCCCTACTGAAGGACCTCAACCAAAAATCCCAAGAAGCTCAAGCAAAGGCTGCAGAGAAGATGGGGCCCAGCAGCGGTTAGAGGATCAGTAACAGGTGCTGAGAATACATCAAATCCATGGGTGGCTTGCTGATGAGCGGGGATCAGCGCTAAGAAACTCTCACCTGATTTTTGAAAGGGCTGGTTTATTTTATTTAATATTTTTTTTTATCAAGTCCAGATTGCCAATGGTGGACCATAGGCCCAAAGTTCAACGTCAATAGCAGAGCAGCTACAAATCCAATACATGACTTTGCTCTCAGTTCCCCTAGTAAGAAACTGAGGCCTGGAGCAGCCCAGGGCTCCTGCTCTCTTCCCTCCCTGGGGCTGGCCCTCTACAGCCCTCCAGGGGCCTGCACCCCTAAATTGGGTGCATTGTCCAGAATGCAGTCTGAGTTGTGAGCAGATACACACTCCAAACCCTTTACTTTATGGATGGGAAACAGACTGGGTGAGCTTGAGTGACTCAGAGAGCTAATAGGCACATGGGGGACAGCAATCACCAGGGAGCCACCTACCAGCCCTGTTTCAGGTAGCTCAAGACATTGGCTTACCCTCGCCAACCAGAATGAGAATGACATTCAAGTCCAAGCCCTGTGCTCTGTACCCTGCCCCACTCTGCTCTCTCCATTTTGAACACTGGACTTTTAGTGTTCAAAGATGATCTGGAGATGTGATAGGGGTCTGGTGCCCCGGTGGGCATGGCTTTTCCCCAGTCCAACCTGGGCATGGGATGCCCATGTTGTCAGTGTCTGCCGCTCCTGACTCTGCACCACATCCTCTTACCCCTACATATCCCCTCTTCCGGTTGGGCTGGGGCCACCCTGCTAGGGGTGGGAGCCATACCAGATTCCCAGACTCCCAGGTTCTACCCAGAGCCAGGCTGTTTTATCCCTAATCCTCCACCCTAGTGACTGCACCATGCTGAGGAAAGTTTGGCCTTGTGATTCAGATTTATGGAAAGAGATAGCAGCTTCTACACCCCCGTGGCAAAATGGAAATTAGGCTGTGCCCAAGGCCTCAGGGTGCCTTATCCTGGCCTGAACAATCAATGGCTCCATGACTCTGGGTATGTCACTAGCTCTTTCTGGGGGCCAGGGGCCTCACTTAGAGAATGAGTGGATTGGATCAGAATCCCCCTGGCCCCTCACAGCTGCAGCTGATAAGTGGGCCAAAGGTACTGGGGCCATGGTCATCCTGCCAGCAGGGGACTCAGCTAAGGTGCTGATGAGGCATCACGGGATGTCTTCTGCACATGAGCCTCTGCTCACGTACAGGGACAGGGCTGTGAGTGTGTGTGTCACCATGTCCCTGGTGGGAAGTGTGCTGCTGGAGAGCAGGTTAGGAGCTTGAATTATCTGAACTCATTCAAGGTAATTTTCAAACCAAAAATTGGGGGGCCTGCCTGTTAGCTCAGTTGTTTAAGCACCTGCTCATGCAAATGCAGTCAGGCTTTCAATCCCCACCTCCACCTGCTTTACCAGACCCATCCTTAAGGCAGCCTGAGCCAGCCCCCCCCCCCAAAAAAAAAAATCATTCTCAAACCAAAAACTATGGAAAATACAAAGATGTCAGAGTAGGACTTCTGCCCTCAAGAAGACAGAAATTTGCAGAAGGTAAGGGTACAGTCGGACAAGCAGAGAAATGTTAAATGCTTTAGAACCAGAGGAGGAGAAGTGATCTGCTCTGGAAGGGGATGGAAGGTTTTAAAGCCTGTGTAAAAAGAAAATTCTTTGCCATTTTTCTCTGTGGTGCTGGGGATGGAACCAGGGCCTCACTCATGCCAGGCAAGCACTCTACCACCCAGCCACCTTTCTCCCCAAGAAAACTGTTCTTTGCTTCCGTGTCTGGTGTAGAACCAGGGCTTTTCTCAGAGGAGCAGCTCCTCGGATCCAGAATTGAACCACTTGACCTTAAATCTGGGCTCAGCCACTGGACAAGTTATCTGCAACTCATGTTTTTTCCTCTCCACCTGTAAAGTGGGAGAAACAGAGTGATTGTGCAGATAAAGGAGGCAATTCACGCAACATACTTGGCACCACGCCTGGCACACGGTGACACCCAGTGCTCCCTGGTACTCAGTGCACGCTTGCCAGGTCAAAGGATTGCCACTGTCACTGGCAGGCTGAGCCTCTTAGCCCACAGGTTCAGATGGGCCCCTCACCCTGGAACACGTTCATATCTGAGCTTCAAGTCACAAAATATTGTAAGAAGGGACTCCGGAGATGATCCAGGCCAGTCTCTTTATTATACAGACAGAAAACTAAGGCTCAGAGAAGTGACCTGCTGTGTGACAGCACTGGTTTTGTGGCATGGAAGGTGGTGGGACTGGACCTGAGTCCTCTCCACTGATGCTGCCACCGGCTGTGGCCGATGCTCCTAGGCTGAGTGGCATTCCCGGAGCCTTGGGTCACAGTCGTGGCCTTTTTCTCCTGCATACCCTGGAGAAGGCACCTTGTTGTTTTCCACTCTCTGGTCATAATAAAGGCTGACCTGTCCATAGCTGGCCCTTAAAGTGGAAGACACAATTTTGTTTTGTTTTCCGTGTTGACTTTCTCCCTCGGTTCTTACTGGGTGAAAGTGCTTTGCAGGCCACAGCTAGCTCTCGACCTCGCACTGTGGAGAGTGCAGGTGAGGCAGGAGCTCTCAGTGGGTCAGTCCCGGACAGCAGAGCAGCCAGGGGGGAGACCACCCAGAGGGTGAGAAGGAAGGATAAGGCTCCTTCCGTCTGCTCCAGCAGAGCCACTGAAGTCCCTTCGCCGCAGTGGTAAGAGTAGTACTTGCTCAGTGAGAAAATGGGAACGGAACAGAAGGGAAAATCCCACCCGGGACTCCCAGCTTTGCCTGTAGATGTGTTTGGTTGTATTTATCTGCCGATTTTTTCTGTCGCTTTATAAAAACTGTAACGAACGGTCTCCTCCTGGGGCCATCTGCTGTGCGCTTGGCTGGCCTGGGCCGTGTGGGTCGGGACCTCTCTGGCTAGAGGGGCGCGGCGGCTTCCCTCTTCGAGCCGGGATCTGCTGGGGCGCTGGGGCGCGGGACCTTGTGTCCGGGAGGCCCGGGCGGCGGGGGCGGGGTGGGACGAGTCCGGGTTGACCCGGAGCGCCGCGGAGTCTGCGCCTCCTCCGGCCGCACCTCATCAATAAGGCCTCCCGGGCGCCCATCCATCACAGGACCTGCGAAGCGGGGACCCGGTGGGCTCGGGGAGCCGGGGAGCCGGGCCCGCGCGGGACAGGGACCCCAGCACACCTCCTCAGACCCATGGGGCGTACGGGCAGCGTTTTTCTATCCACCACAAATACCAAACTGCGTTGCGCTTTTCTCAGGGTGTCTTTAAAAGTGGTGATCCTCGGGATCTTTTGGACAGATCTAGCACACGCGTGCGCGCGCACACATGTACACTTCACCGTGGAGAAACCCGGGGTCGGGATGAGGGGGTGCCGCGTGCCCGAGGTCGGGGGAGGGTGGAGGAAAGTGGACCTGGTAGCTCCCCTCCGCCGCCTCCTGGGCACCGCGCTGGGAAAGGCGAGGTCTCCTCCCCGGCCAGGTGGGCTCTGCCCTGCGCTCGAGGGCACACGGGCGGCGCAGGGGCCGTGCAGTACTTCGGCGTGGGGACGCCCCGGTGCTCGTGCGTCGAGGTCTGAAAAAAAAGAGGAAAATAGGGGGACAGCTACCCACCGCAGAATTGTGCTCCTGGAATTCATTTTGGATTTTCTGTCCCACCCAGCTGTTTTCCCAAGAGGAGAAGAGTGATTTCCTTTAGGCGTCTTTGGTTGTCGGTACACCCGGGGTGTTTGCTCTAAGATACATCCACAACAATAACCCTCCCACACCATTTTTATTTTGGAATAGGATCGCAATAATTCAGTCTTTAATTAGGCTGGGCTCAGATTTTCTTCCTCCTGCCTCAGCCTCCTGGACAGCTGAGGTTATACCTGCGCGGACTCCCTTCGGTGGTTTCCTTGGATTCGCTTGGGGCTGTTCTCTGCGCTTGTCCTGCCGATCCGCACAATTTGCAGGCAGAATGGGGAATTCCTGTGTGCAAAGTCGCGACACGCGGTACACAGTAAGAGCCTCTTGGGAGGGAACAGGACTGAGCGCATTCAGAGGCTTTCGGCGGAGACGGAAAGAGCCAGACCCTGGAGTACATAAGAAGGGACCGCGCGCCTGCCAGATTTATTCAGGCTTCCTCGGGGCGAGTGGGAGCCCCTGTCTCCCCCAGCCCTCAGCCAGCCAGGCGGCATCTTCCCCTCCGTGTTTCTCTTCTCACCTTTTGTCCTTCTGCTGCTTCATTAGCGAGCTCTCCAGGGGTCGGGTAGGCAACGGAGAAATCCGCTGAGCCAAACTGCTCCCCCCAACAGGAAACGGTGTGCTGTGGGAGAGTGGTTTATTTATGTTTCGGTGGTGTTTTCTTAATGGTGCTGTTGGTTTTTTAAATTCAAGTGTGAAGGATGAGAAGGCTGGGTGCCTGATTGTTAACATTAACATGGGCTTTTCTTTTTAAAGCTTGACTGAAGTTGGAAACGCTGATTTATCAACAGTGCGTAGAGGAGTCTCTCTCCTGCTCCTGTAACCCCAGCGCTCTGGGAAGTAGAGGGAAGAGGGTCACAAGCTAGAGTCCAGGCTTTTTTTTTTTTTTTTTTTTTTTTTTTTTTTCCGGGAACCAGGGATTGAACGCAGGCCCTTGAGCTTGCCAGGCAAGTACTTCAGAGTCCAAGCTGAGCGACTTAGTGACTTGGCAAGATGCTGCTGGCTCATGACAGAAGGGGCAGAGGTGTAGCTGAGCGCAGAGGCCCTAGGTTTCACCCCCAGCAATGCGCATGCACGCACATGTGTGTGCAACACAGAGAGAGAGAGAGAGAGAGAGAGAGAGAGAGAGAGAGAGAGAGAGAGAGAGAGATTGAGAGAGAGACCTAGCCCTCCTGTGGCTCAGGCTTTGGAGCTGCTTAAGATGTCCATTAGATGATGCTGCTGAATCCAGCTACGGAGAGGTATTTTCTAGCATCGGTCCCTCTTCCTGTAAGGTGCCCCATCCTTGTGAACCTCACTAGCTGCCTTTGGATACAGTGAAAATGACACACAAGCCACAGTCTTCACGGGTTGCATGTGATCTTGCTTGGATCCATCCACACCTGCTCTCAGGGCAAACTTTTCCTCCCTCCAGGCTTTGCTCAAGGGACCAGCAGGATGGACCCCAGCCCCTGACCCATGGGCTCACTGCTCCCCTCCTCTTCCCAGTAAGTTCCTGGGGTGCAACAGAGATACTCTGAGAAAGTGATAATCCCTGAGTGTCAATCTGGCTTCAGGATCTCTAGGAAGCCAAACCAATCCTGAGCCCCCTTTCCAAGTGGGTCAGAGTCTGAAACAGGAGCATGTAAGAGGCTCAAGGATGCTGTGTATTGGTGTCCCCTGGGGTAGAGATGGGCTTAGAGCCTGGGTGAAGCCCTGTGGAAGGATGGCCTTTGCAGCCCCGATCCTTTGAACAGAAACACAAGGCTGTCTTCTGTTCCTAAATCACTGTTACAAAAATGGGAGTCAAACACGTGCCAGGGACCTAGAGGCTCCCTAACAGACAGCGGAGGGGTGAAGACTCTTCTCCTGCCCTCATAGGACTCTTCTCCCCTGCTTTATATGAAGTCAGATTTATTGGCGTGCAATTTACATGCAGTCAGTTCGCTCCTCTCAGCATAGTTCTGTGATGTTTGATAAACACATAAATCACAGAGCCGTCATGGCAATGGAGATATCAGAGGCCTCTGTGCATCCCGCTTCTCCCCTCTGTCCTGTTCCCCTCTGGCTTAGCTATCTTTACCTCTCCTGGAAAGGGGTTCTTCTGATCCTTCTTCTGGGTGGCTGCGTTCAGGGAGCGCCCACATCTCCACTGTGCGTAGTTCATTCTGCTACTGAGTGGTGCCGCTGTTTCGTCTTCTCTTTCCTTGGTGGGGGTTCCAGCTTGGGGCAGCAGTGAACAAAGCTGAGTTCTGAGAGTGCCAGTGGTGCCCTCTTGTAGATGAAAAGGCACAGCTTCTCCCGTAGGCCCTCTTTTATCCAAAGTCACACTGCAAATGCACAAATGCACAGTGTATCTGCTGGGTTGGAGCCAAGAGTGGATCCCTCAGGAAGATGGTGCATGAAGGAGAGAGAGAGGGAGAGAGACAGAGCTGAACCCAGGGCTCCTGGAGTGAAGACAGTCAAGTCACGTGCTGATTGAGAAACTCATCACTCTTGAGAAATTGCTCACTTTTGATGGATAAGGCTGAGAACTCCTTTATGTCCCCTGTTCAGAGCCCTGTGCCTGCCAGAAAGATGTGCAAGGGCAGATCCAGAAGAAACTCCTTGAGGCACCTTCCCAAGTGACAGCCCACCAGCTCCCCTTTCTACGTGCAAGGTATTCCAGCCCTTCAGACCCTCTATTCCAGGTTGGTCTCTCTTTAGGTCCTGCCCTTAGGGAACTTGCTGGTCCTTAGCCCCTGCACGGAGAAGGGACAAAGCCACAGAAAATACAAACTCCAAAGGGACCATACATGGTCCTCCCGCCAAGCATCACCCTCAGGCCCCTGTGGGAATGGCTCTCCTCCTGTTCACCAAGTTGGAGTACAGTAGACAGCACCTGTCTGGCCTGTGCCTGTGCAAGGCCCTGAATTCCATCTCAGCACAGAAAAAGAATTCCCAGAACACAGTAGACATCCTCTGGACAGAAAAGGAGTGGGCAGCTGGCCAAGCTCCAAGTGCCACTTTCTTCCTTCTGTGGTTGTAAAAAAAAAAAAAAAATCAATCTGTGGTGCCTGGGATAGAGTTCAGTGGCACAAGCACCTGCCTGGCAAGTACAAGGTCCTGAGTTCGATTCCTGGTACCAGAAGAAGAAAAAAGAGAAAGAAAAGAGGAGAGAAAAGAGGGGAGAGGGGAGAAGGGAGAGGGAAGGGAGGAGAGGGGAGGAGAAGGACAAGGGGAGAGAGAGTGGGAGAGGGGAGGAGAGGGGAGGGAGAGGGGGAGAAGGGAGGGAGGAAGGGAGGAGGAGGAGGGAGGAGGGAGAGAGAGAGAGAGAGAGAGAGAGAGAGAGAGAGAGAGAGAGAGAGAGAGATTCGTTCCCAAGAAGACTTGTTCCAAGCTGGAGTGAGGGTGAGGAAGCTGCAACTCTCAGGCACCAGCTGCAACTCCATGGGTGAGGACCATCACCTGAGGCTGCAGGCTGCTTCCTGGAGTGGGTCCTCGGCAGCCTGCGCAGCAGGATCTCTACCCCAGGTGCAATGGGACCTGGGTTTCCTGCTTCAAGGAACTGTTTTCGCACTTGGGCTTCGCCTTGCTTGACACTTTCCTGTCTGTCGCTGGGCTGAGCTGTGCCCGGGCTTGGCGCCTGCCTGGGCGGCTTCCCCAGCTCCGGGTCACTTAGGGCTCCTTCTCATGGCAAAGGGTGCGGGCCTGTGCGGAAGCGAAGGAGCCGGCTCTGGGGACACCAGTCTGTGGAGGCGAGGGCAGGCGTCCCCTCCCCTCCCTTATCTCTACCCCCCTCCTGGGCAAGGGGAGCCCTGGCTGCCCCCTGACCTGTCCCAGTCATCCCCTTTCCTCCTACCCCACCACCCGGAGGGACCCTTTCCCGCTTGCTTTTCCTGCCTGTGGTTCCCAGTCTCCCCCACCTCTGAGTCTCCGCAGCCGATCCTCACGGGCTCCTCATCCCTCCCTGGCGGTTCTTCTCCGTCTCCTCTCTGCCTCCTCTCTGCTCTGACACTCCAGCCCCTGCTTTTCTTTCTTTCTTTCTTTTTCTTTTCTTTTCTTTCACGCTTTCGTCCTCCTTTCGCTGCAACATGTTTGGCCATTTCATACTGTATATTTCACTCATCTATTATCTGATTTTCTTTTTCTTTTTTCTTTAGGAGATTAAGCAGAAAATTTTATTGGAGAAGAGGAATGGGTAATAGCAGTAGCTCCCAAGAGACAGGAGGGGTCCCGAAGAAATGGGTTGGTCAATCTGGCTTCCTTTCAAGGAGCAGACAGAACTTAGCCGAGTACCAGCACTAGGAGCATAGTGCTCAGGAAACACAGAATGATCTGATGGGTGGGTGGGTCCTCCCCTCTCTTCAACTTTCCTGTGGCCCCTGACACCCCAGTTTCCTTAAGGAGGGAGAACATTTCATTCTCCATGTTTTGTTTTTGTGGTGTTTTTTTTTTTTTTGGTGGAACCAGGGATTGAACTCAGGTCCCTGTGCTTGCCAGGGAAGCTCTTATTCCACTGAGCCATCTCCTCGGCCCCTCACAACAAACCTTTTTTGAACACTTGTAATGGTTGCTGGCCTCATGGAGCTTACTACCTTCCCGAGTGTGTGGGAGTTCCGGTGTGGACAAGCCACAAATAAACAAATCTGTAGCTCTAAGGCACAAACGGCCCATGAATAAAGCAGCTGAGCATTTTGTGTAATCCTCAAGCCCTAACCTTGCTCTTGCTACAGTCCCAGTGCCAACAAACATGGTTGCCGCTTCAACAGCCAGACCCCGGGAGGCCGAGGCAGGAGGATCACAAATTCACCCCAGCCCTGGCAACATAAGGGTTTAAAGACACTATCTCTCAAAATTAAAAACAAAAATGAACATTGAAAAGACTTGGGTGTATCTCAGTGCAAAGGCCTTGGGTTTGAGCTCCAGTACCCCCCAAACAAACAATGGGGGGGCGGGGAGATGGCTCAGTGCAATAAGCGCTTCCCTGGCAAGTGCAAGGGCCTGAGTTCAATCCCCAGTTCCGTCAAAAAAAAAAGAAAAAAAGAAAAAAAAAACAACGGGGGGGGGGGAAGACCCACAAATGAGAGAATTGGGACCCACAAGAGGGCAGCTTTGGTCCCCAAAAAATATGGTCCCTAAGAGGGGACTAGGAACAGAGGCTGGAGCACTGGTGCCAGCTACTTCCTCCTGCAGCTGCTCCTACGATCTCAGACAGTTGAGGAGGGGGGAATACTCCCTCTGAGAGCAGGAAGCATGCACCCCAGAGCTGGGAGCTGGAAGTCACAACCTGCGGCAGTGGAGTCCATGCTGGCTGGCCCCGAAGCGCTGTCAGGGTTTCTGTTCTGGCGGGGCTGTCCCCTCTGGTCCGGAGAGTGCGCTCCCCACTGGTGCCCTTCCAAACCTGTGTCCCGAGACTACTACATTTTGCTTTTCTCTTAGTTGATGAGATGCAGACTGTTTTACGTTAATTTTAATCTTGAAATGTCAGATGGGCTCACTAAAAGAGATCTAGAGATTTTTTAAAAAGTAAAAAGATGATTACAAAAAGTATTTCCTAGTAGAAAGCAGAGCAAAGTAAAATGGAGACCTACTGCCCAGTACCGGCTTTGCTGGGCAAGCTTCCTGCTGTCACCTATCTGGAGTTCTGTGGGTCATATGGTGAGGCCAGTAACCCTTTCTGTCCTTCCTTCTAGCCTAGCAATGCTGTTTTCTAAAGAAAAATGAAATTTGAAAGTGACTTGAAATCTAGACGTTACTGTAAAACATGCAGGGATGAGCCACCAACTGGGTCCCCAGGTGAAAGACGGCAGCTTTGCACTGTCCGCTGTGTAACACCCAACAGCACTTTTACGGCGAGACCATTGAAATGCACTGTGTCTTCCTTCTCTGTCTATTGGGAAGACGCTGAAGAGTAAACCCGGGGTACGGAGCTTGGTTCCTGATAGGAGACTGAGCCACTTGTCCCATCCCTGCCCTCAGGAATTCCAAGTGTTCAGGCAAGGGCCCCCCAAAGAAAAGAAAGAGAGGTCTACTTGGCTCTGCACTTCGATTTGATCTGTTCTCGTTTTCTGCATTAGCAGGGTCTGGCCTGACTGTGCTTGGCTACCCTTGGCCCCAGGGTTTATGCAGGGGTCTTAACTGTACCACCGGCTGTCACAGAGGGGTCTTCTGGCCCAGGGCACTAAGGCCAGCCCAGGGTTTGAATGCTGGGTGGACTAAACACAGTGGTGTGCGTTCCTTGCGGGTCTCTCTGCATTTGACCTGGAGATGGCGCAGCTCTGCAAAGGCGCATTTCCACCCGGGAGGAATCAGTTAGCCTCTGTGGCTCCCCAGCTTGTTTCTGTAGGATTTTCTTATTTCCATCAAAACGGGGAGATCTTGGTTGGGGAACACACAGGTTTTATTTGTTTTTTAAATTTTTCTCTGGATGCGGGGACTTAGAGGTTTGTTTCTGCTGGGCGCTGGGGCCTCCACCCCAGGACCTGAGATTGTGGCCCCCAACACTGCACGATATTTGTAACAACCCTGTGTGGGTCTCACCTGGAACACACTAGAACCCTGACACTGGGAGACCTTTGCTGGTCTCACCTGGACATGTGGCATCCGTTGTGCTTTAATTTAGTTTTTTGAGGAATGTGGATGTCCATGCTTCCCTCGCGTTTAACCTACAAGTTTGCCTCTACCTCGGCACAGACCTGCTCAAGCACCAGAAGCCTTTATGAAATGGAAATTCGATGTATTTCTGCATCCGTGGGAGACTCTTTAGAATTCCTTGTCAGAAGTCTCACTACTTGTTGTGGGGCCCTTAGATGACAGCACTTAGTAAAAAGAAGTAAAAGAAAAAAGAGGCTGAGGATGCCCACATTGCTAAATCCTCTCCACAGACCATGGGAAAGGAAAGTGGGAAGAGGGTGTGAGAGGGCCTGGGCCAACATCCCCAAGCCAGCCCAGGGACACCTTCCTTAAAATAGTCTGGCTTCTGAACCTCTGACACCCACCCCCACGCCCAGCGGCCTCCTGGGCAAGGGCAAAGCCTGGGAACCCAGAGAGGCAGCTGAGGACTCCTCCAGCCCGGCCAGCCCAGTGAGGCCTTGAAATGCTCTCTGCTCCGGGCAACGCTGCGGTCGAGCTGGCTCCCCTCCTCCAAGAAGGAGGGAGACAGAGAGGGAGGGTGGCCAAGAGAGATGGAGGGAAAACAAAACACCCCGAAAGAGCAGACGCTGGCCAGCCACCTCCGGTCCGTCCTTGAGGGAGGCCTTGAGAGACATGTGGGGCACTGGGCCCGCAGCGAAAGCGCCAAGAAACCCGCAAGTGTCTCTGTTGCACTTTCAGAGTCGGAGAACCTTTATGGACTCAGTTTCCAGCCCAAGAGGAGAATATCAGCGGGTGCTGTGGCCAGAGAACTCAGCCAGGGGCCTGAAGCAGGGAATCAGGTCAGAAGCTAAGCCAGCCCTGGGACACCCTGCAGCCATGCAGAAAAAGCCAGTTGCCACTCTCCACTCCTGTGCAAAGGGTCGTGATGTGCAGGTGCCCGTGCAGATGGTGACGCCAGACGCCCAACTGGAGGACCCTACTTGGCCTCGGCCACAGGGAGGGCTTTCCTCTCCGGCACACTAAGTCCCAAGTCCCTGGCTTGTTGCTGAGAACAGGCACTGTTTAGTTCCCAGGTTTGGCCCTGTTGGTCCTCTAAAGGTCTAGCGCTAGGGAAGGCAGAGCTGGGATCTGGGTTTTCTGAAGCCCCAAGCAGCGGCGGGAAGAGCAGGCTGGGGCAGGCCGCTTCTGCCCAGGCCCAAACTCTCCATTCAGCGGAGAGCCCTCACCGCCCTCCACTGGCCTTCGGCTTTGTGTCTCTCGCCCTTCCCGAAGTGGACGAGGGCCTGACTCAAAAGCAGCAGGCAGACCACAGCGCACGGCCTCCGGAGCCCCTGGGACGGCCTCCCCGTTACCAGGCCTCGGTCCCGGCGCCCAACTCCACACTGGCTGTGTGGCTGGTGGACTGAGGGCCCCGCTGGCGAGCGCGTCCGGGGTGGCATCAGAGCGTCCCATGGAGCAGCCCCGCGCCCCGGACACCTCAGTTTCCTCTCCTCTTTGGGGCCACTCCCGACTCCACAATCCTGGTTGAGGGGAGAGAATTCCCCGCACCGTCGCGCTCAGTTCTTCCTCTGGGATTTTCCTGAGAATCCCCAGGAGCTGGCCACGATCCCACGTGTAGGGGGGTGCTTCCTTCCAATCAGCCCCGGGCCTGGTCTGGTCCCCGGCGCCCAAGGTCCCTCCCACGGCCAGGGAGCGCACAGCCGATTCTCCTCTGCTGCAGCGGGTATCATCCTGGGCTGGTCCGAGCAACGTGGATCTCCTTTAGAGTCGCAGCCCAGCCCCCTCTAGATCCCTCTGATCTAGTGTGAGCAACCTAGGCAGCGGAGGCAAAAGCAGCAGCTAAAAAAAAAAAAAAAAATCAAGCGTAACCGAAAGCGTGAGAGCCGCAGGGCGGGCGACTGTTATCTGGGGCTGAAGGCTGCGGTAATCGATGGGTTATTTTTACGCGGTAATAGGGCCCTGTGATTGCTCTATTAACCTTTAGACCTGGCTGAGGGACTCTCCGCGCACGGCCCGCTCGCCTGAGCCTGCGGCGCCCGCGTCCGCCCCGGCCCCCGCCCCAGCCCGGGTCCCACGCCCGCCCCGCCCCCACCGGGCGACGGCGCCTCCGCGCCTTGCAGGTCCGAGCGCCGCTGCGGGGAAGGCGGCGAGGCTACAGGGCGGAGGCCCGGGAGACGGGAGCGTCTCGGGGAAGCTGCACGAGAGTTTTGCATAAATACACAGAACCCAGGGCCGGCGCTGGGGTTCTCGGCGCCTTGCTGTCTCCTGGGGCCGCCGGGAAGGCAAAAGGGAGGCTTTGCCTTCCACGCTATCACTTCAGGGCCAAAGCCGGGATCTGAAGAGCCCTCAGCCTCCGCGGGGTCCAGGGCAGGGAAGATCCCCAAGACTCCGGCCTGGACACCCTCAGCCAACCTGGAACCCGGGCGGCCTGTGTCCCGAAGGGTCACCTTCCTCGCCACGAGCCAAGCCCTGCGCCCACCACTGGCCCAGAATCCCTGGGGTGGAGAGACTGGAAGGGAGAAGACCCCGGCAGAGCCGCCAGCGGGTTCGCCCTCGGGCCGGGAGGTGGGCGCAGCCGCGCCTGGCGGTGGCACCTCGGCGTTTGGCGAGGCGATCTCGCGCCTGGACTTTGCCTGAAGGGGCGCTTCTGCAAAGCCGTGGTCCTGCGCCCCGAGGAGCAGCTGGCCGCGCCCCGCCCCGCCCGGCACGTGACTTCCCGGACCAATCGGCGCCTGCGGGCCGCGAGCAGGGCCCAGCTCTGGCCCCGGGCTGTGGACTCGCGGGCGCTCGGCGCAGTGGCCGCCAGAGGCTCCGCCGCCCCGCAGCTCCCGGAGCGCCCAGGGGCACCCGCCCGCCCGCTTTCCTGGAAGCTCCTGGCCCAGGTAGGGCTTCCCCCTCTCCCTCCGGGTCCCGTCCGCCGGGGGTGGCACTTGGAGCAACTCCGTCCGCGCGCGATCGCCTGAAAGGGGTGAGGTGGCCACTGAGTGGAAGACCTTGGTCACTCCCCTCGGCTCAAATTGGCCAAAGGCCGCCCCGCTTTTGACTTTGCATAGCTACCGCTTGTGATCTTAGGGTGATTGGGACCCAGCGCACAGGGGTCCGCGAAGAGCGCTTGGATTCTTTTCGCGTGAACTTGAACGCTTAATCCTCCGGGGTGCGCACAGTTTCCAGCCCTTGTTTGCGCTCCGAGGCGGGGGCCTGGGTGGCGACGGTGGCTCTGGGAAATCAACCTGACCGGCTGACCCGACGCAGGCCGCGAGTAGCCCAGGGAACAGGGACGTGGAGGAAAGTGTGTGAGCCACGGGGGACTCGGGGACGCCAAGGGTCGGTGGAGGCCAGTGGTTCGGAGGGCTGGAAGCGGCGAAGGCCTGGCCTTACCCCCCTGCGGCCAGCCTCACCTCTGGACGGGTCCCAGGAGCCGAGGCAAGGCTACCGCGCCCAGCTACCGCAGCCCTGCGCCTGCTCGCGGGTGGCACTGGCGGAGGCCGGAGCGCAGGCAGCCACGGCTCCCTTCCCGACCCAGGACCCTGCATGGTTCGGCCTGGGCCTGAGGGGGAGAGCGAGGGTTGGCTGGGAGGCGAACCGCCACCAGACTGGGGGAAGAGGGCCTCTGGGTCGGGTCGGAGGACGGAGGTAGGCAGAAGCCTGGCCCGCGCCGCCGCAGAGTTGGGCAGGCACCTTGGAGTTGTTTCCTGTGCTTTTAGAATACCCCCGGCCAGGTTTCGATTTTTATAGAAGGAAAAGTTTCAGTGGGGTGACTCGGTGATACCCCCACCGATTTCGTCTGCTTTTCCTCTTCGCTGGCTAGGGAGTGAGTTCGCGGGTGACAGGTTTCTCGCGCGGCAGGCCGAGCGCGATGGTGTGAGCAAGGTAGAAAGAGAAGGAATCATGTGTGAAGGGTCGCGATCCTTAGGCGCTTTCAATTCTCCCACTCTTAAACGTAGATGGAAAGAGCACTGTTGGTGAATTCGAGAAAGCAGAAGGTATCTGGTTTGGGCCTGCGGACTCGGGGTGAACTGGGGTGAGCGATCAGGAGAAGAAAACGCGGGTGTAGCTGGCCTGGCTTGCACCGGGCTGGGCGCCGCTAGACTCCCTCTGCTGCAGGCCAGCCGAGGCTGATTACTGATGCAAGCTGCAAAAGGTGTAGAGGGGTATTTTCTTCACCTTCTATTGTTCTAGTAATCCAACTTGGAGGTAAAGTATCAGCCATTTGAAAAGGCAGGGAATGTACTAAACTCAAGTGTTAGGTCTGTAACATTTTCAGCGTTTACATTTAAAAACTCCAAGTTAGCTCCTGTAGGTATCCTGGGAGTTAAATCTCCCCTTTTCCTCAGTTTTGGGAGAAAAGAAAATGTTACAGAGTTATCTTTTTAAACTGCAAGAATTAAGTATTGTAAATGATACAATGAAATAAATCAATTACTTGATTTTAAAATTTAATACTGGATATTTTAGTAAGGTAGGCCTACATATTTATTTATTTATTGAAGCCCAAAGATTAGTAGGAGCTAATTTTTTGGCCTTCATTTTCAAAGAGAAAAGTTGGTGACCTCAGGTCAAATTTTTCTGTATTTGTTCTCTAACCAAACTTGCTGGAAGAAAATACCACCAAATCAAGTTTATTGTATATTTTAAAAGCAAATAAATAATTACCATGTGTCTATTACAATAGCATTAATTCCATTATTATTACTAGAACTATTGCAAATACATATATATGAAGAATCCCATTTCCAGAACTTTTACAGTAGTAAAGGTGTTCGTTGATTGTGGTACATACCAGGTCTCAGCTATTTTCTTCCTTGTGCCTGTTACCACCACCATGTAGGGCCTCATTGTGCATGCAGCCACGTATTTATAATCCTTTCTCCTAGTTCTCATAATGACAATGACACAGGTTCCTTTAATATTTACACTCCTTAGTGGAAGAAACTGAGCATAGGTTAAATGGTTGGTATCAAGGTATTCATGCAGTGAGTGGCAGGGCCTGGGTTTAGTACATGGCTCTGCTATTATTCTTGCAATGTTCCTCTTGCAATAAAAAAAGAAAACACTGTCAGGAGCAGCTGCCTCTTCAGGAAGAGAAAAGGTGTGGGGAAGTGGACAACTTCAAGCTCTGGAGCCCTCCGGATGCCACCCCCACCCTCTGATTGTACTTTGATCTTAGTTGAGTTTCAAAACTTTCCAAGGAAGGCTTCAGTTCCCTCTTTCGTAAAGTGAGGAAAGACAACTTTACTCAGTGGGTTTGTAAAGAAAAGACCTGAGGCACTGGCAGGTATGTTACAGTAGAGCTCTTGCTTTTCAGAAAAATTCCTGGGTTGTTGCAAGCACGGGCTGCTGGGACATACACAGCCAAGTCCTAGGAACTGTCCTTTCCCCAGGCAGTTGACCTCGTGCTGATTCTGTGTGTGGTGGACCTGCAGCTCCACAGGGGAAAACCTGCTGGTGAATTAGAATGGCTCAGGGAGTTCTGTCGAGTGACCTTGTCCACATTCCGCCTTGGTTGCTGGTCCCCATGCATAATCTGTACAATGTCTAAAATATATCTATTCAGGACCAACATGTAGTTTGTCTCATTTGACACCCATACGGTACAGACTATGGAGAATGGGTCTGTCCGTCCATTTTAGGAGATTTAGCAGATTGCTGCTCATGCATAAACATTTAGACTTTACCTCAGCTTTGTAAAAATAGATTACAAACAAAACTTTCTTAGGTTGCTGGTTTTTATAAAGTTTGTCGTCGACACCCCCCCCCCCATCCAAAGTTCTTTCCTGGCCAGGAATGTTTGGGGAGACGAGGGTAAAGAAAAACCACGAGATTTCTAAGGTCCCAGGCCTTGGCTGGAAACCTAAACCCTCAGATTTAGAAAATACTGTAGCAAAAAATATATTTGAAGAATAAGGTAAAATTAAAGTCCTTGTCGGTGAGCAATAGACAAATAGCTGACCTAGACAGACCACAAGCAATATGTGCAGGCCCCAGTGCCCGGACCCCAAGTCCCCAGGGCGCCCTCCCCAAGGCAGCCTGACCCCGCTGCCGGGGCAAAACAAAGGCTGCAGCTTCCCGAGGAAACGCGCGGCCTCGGAGCTGGGCCCGAGGCGGCGATTTCGTTTGCAGGGCGGCGGGCCGAAGCGCCCCGGCCTGGGAAAGTGGTTCCGGAAAGCTCGGGGATAACCTCTCTCTCTCCGTCCCTCTTATTTCTCCTTCAGGAGCGCGGCTGCAGCGCCGGCAAGGAGCCGCCCGGCCCTCGGCGTTGGAGCCAGACCTGCAGGCCGCGTCCACGACGCGGTGACCCGGACGCCTGCGCTCGGCCACCTCGCTCCTGCGGCCGCCTGTGCATGCTCCGGATTTACGGCCCGGGGGAGGCGCCTTCCCGCGCCGCCGTCGGGAACCAGCAGACACTGGGATTTTCCCGCGTGAAGGACAGCCGGGTCTCTCGCTTGACGCTGGATTTAAGACTCACCCATTTTTGAGCGATCCAACCCTCCCACCTGGACTGGGACCTCCGTGCCGAGGCCGCCGCTCGCCCCCAGCCAGCCGCCCGCCCGCCCGCCCGCGGCGATGTACCAGAGCCTGGCCATGGCAGCCAACCACGGCCCCCCGCCCGGGGCCTACGAGGCGGGCGGCCCGGGCGCCTTCATGCACGGCCCGGGC
>NW_004524612.1:16829137-16860487 GCF_000260255.1 Octodon degus
CGCGCCGGCTTCGCGGGCTCCTACTCCAGCCCCTACCCTGCCTACATGGCCGACGTGGGCGCGTCCTGGGCCGCGGCCGCAGCTGCCTCCGCCGGCCCCTTCGACGGCCCAGTGCTGCACAGCCTGCCGGGCCGGGCCAACCCCGCTGCGCGACACCCCAACCTCGGTGAGTAGGGGAGTGCGGGCGCGCGAGCTGCCGGGCGCGCTTGGCCACCGGTGGGCGTGGGACGGTGTGGCGGGGGCGACGCCTGCGAGTGTCCAATCGGGACCTGGAAGGTAGGCGCTGGAGCCGGGGAAGAGGAGGTGGCCTCCGCAGAGACCGCGGGACACGGGCTGGGGGCTGAGTCTGGGCCATTTGGCGGCCCTGTGGGAGGACCCTTCGGAGACAGATGATTTTCCTGTGGGGGATTTCACACCGGACACACAGGGATGAGTAAAGGGGGCCCAGGGAGATGGGTCCAGCTGGGGCCGCGGCTGGCCTGGCCTAGAACCTCGCTGTGGTCTTGCGGGGCCGCGGGCGAGGCGGACACCCGTGGTGTAGGCTGCGAGCGCAGAAACCCGAGGGGCTTCTTTCTGTACAGTGCCCCAGTGGGGCTTCGCGGCCGTCGATCGCCTTGGGCCTGTTCTTCTCCCGGGTTGGAGCAGTCACTTCAGTGGCTGCTCCCATCGAGAGTCCAGGGGAGAATGCCACACGCGTCCCACATCCCCAGAGACAGGTGGCCGCGCAGGGCTGGGCGCTGAAAGAACGGGGCCAGCAGAGGTAACACTTTCAGAGAACACCGGGCCTTGGGGGTTTTCAGGCCAGAGCACCCTGAATTTAGCTCTCCCGGGGGAGGGGAAGCCCAGACTTGAGAAACAAAATTAACATTTATCGACTACCTACTAAGTGCTGAATCCTTTTGCTTTTGTTCTCACTTTGAAGAGTAAAGTCTGTCCCTCCCGGATTCTAGCTTTGGGCTGGCTCAGATGGAAGTCTCAGCTTTGAAGAGCTTTTAAACGATTCTCTGACCCTGGGTGGGCCAAGGGAGGCCTCTGGGGGAGCTTCAGCCAAATACACATCCCAGGTAAACTGATTAACTATGGAAGTGGCGCCGGCCAGGTCTGTGGCTCCCAGTGGCCCTCGACCCCCTCCCTGGCAAGGGCACCCTGAGGAGGATGAGGAGCGGCAGCCCTGGGCAGGCGGAGGGCACCCAGACAAGGCTCCGCAAGGGCACTGGCCTTTGCCTGCTTCCTCACCAGGATTTTCTCCATGTTGAGCTCTCTGGGTTTGGGATTGAAAACCAAGAAAAATGGCCCAGACCCATAGTTCCATTTATTTTCTTTTAACTTGAGGGCAGGAGGGAGGAGGTGTTTCCTTGGTAGCCTCCACCACCCAGAAATGAGAATTATTTATTTATTTATTTATTTTTCAGAACCGGGGATTGAACTCAGGCCCTTGCGCTTGCCAGGGAAGCGCTTATTCCACTGAGCCATCTCCCTGGCCCACAGAAATGAGAATTTGACCTTTGATTAAGGAAAAGGGACAAGACCCAAACCCAAAAGCAGGAAGAGAGCTGTGCCCCTGGGTAGGACAGCACCAGCCACAGAATGCAGTGTGTGTGGGCCTAGTGGGTATTTAGATTTTGCAGTGTGGCCCTCTGTGCTGGTGGGTGGGGAAGGAAGTGATTTCCAAATTCCAGGGTCAGTGTGGAAGCTGAGGACCATCTCCTCCCAGAACTGTTCCCCGCCCATGCTCTTATTCTTTTGCTCTGCCCTCCAGGTGCTCCTTGAAGCTCCTAGATTTGCTCTTCTTCGAGGTGCTTGAAATGGGCAGGCCAGAGAGGAGCCCCACTATCTGTTCGAGGGGACAGTATGTGTTGGCCTTCAGATCCTCTACTCTGCCCAGGCTTAGATAAACGCAACTTCGCTTACAGACACGCCTATGAAGTTACCCCCACCCCATGATACTAGGGATGGAACCCAGCTCCCCATGCCCGCACCCCAGTGCTTATACGTGGTCTTCCGGTCATGTGGGTCCCTGGCAAATGCCTAGAGGCTTTATTGAGAACCAGCCCAGCACACTAGCTAGTAGGTCAGTTGGTGGAAGGATGACAGTGATGCTGGGCTATTTCTGGGGAACTCTGGGGGCTTAGCTCTCAGCTGGCGCGAGAGGCCTGGTGGGTACACAGGTGCCTGAGTGCCCTGGGACCTGGGGGCAAGTTGCTTGCCTCTCTTAAGCTCACTTTCTATACAGGGGTCATCACGGCTCCTTAGATAAGGTAATACCTGTGGCGTTTTGACTTCAGCCCTTTGTAAATGATGATTGTTGTATTTAACATTAACACAGTCATGTTAACCAATTTTTTTGGTTTGCATGAGGGGTCCCCAGAACTGAGGGCTCCCCAGGACTTGAGATTTTTAGTACTAAACCTGGGTCAGTCCCTAATATGCAGAGGTCACCCCAAATAAATACAAAAAACGGGCAGAAAGCCATCACTGTAGTTCAGGTTAGGGTGCAGAGCACTCCGTGAGGAGTGCAGCAGGTTCTCCTCATCTGAGACTCTGGGTTTTCACCTAGTGATGCCATCCACACTGGTCTTGGAAAATGAGTAGTTTTCAGGGAAAAAAAGTACAGTTGAAAGAAAAAGACAGTCCCCCTTTCCCACCATGTGTGCAGTACCATAGACATAGCCTTTCTGTTACTTAATGTATTTATCATCATAGCTAAAACACCAATTAATTGAAAATTAACACACCCTTAATTCAAAATGTTCCTAATTTCAATGATAAAACAAAAGAATATCTTTATTTTTCTATGAAGCATTAATTGCTTAATAACCTGCCAGAGTTCTGCTACTTATTAGAATAAGACAAAAATCAAAGTGGCACCTGCACTTAGGTTGGAAGGAATATTCTTCCCTGACTATAACGTATGTGAACTTTGATTTATTCCAAGTTCAATATGAGCCATGACCCTGAAGCAGTTGTTGAAATCATTAATTACAACATTAATGGAATTCTGTGACCTTACTGAAGTCAGGTGCACCGTCTTATTCATATTTAAGTGCCTGGCACATGCTGGGTACTTAGCAAATATTTGAGTAGAGATCTAGGAGGTTATTGCCCCAGGATTTTGCCATGGTCAATCCACACAGAATGGGGCTTGAGTCCTTTAAGAGGCAAACTGGGGCCTGAGGCAAGAGTGCAGGTGGAAACCTTAAGGACCATGGGAAGAAGGAAGAAGCAGGGCTGTGACAGTCTTGTGTTTCACTGGGTGAGCAGGTTCAAAGCTGGGAACCATCTCACAGGACTGCAGTGGTTTGGAGATGCAGCATGCACCGTGGTGGTCCTCAGGATAAACTGGACGCTGGATGTGTTGATGTGAAGGCTGCCCAGCCCGGCCGGCCCGGCCAGCGGTGCTGTGAGCTCGGTGCTGTGCACTTCCGCTCCAGAACCTACGCTGTGTCAGCATCATCAGAATACAGTGGCTTAGCTGAGCGGCTGCTCTGCTCATGCGCTGGCAAGACCCGTGCAAACTCACTTTGAATGGGGGAGTCTTTCACTGCGTGTGCATTAACCACAATCCAGTTGTTTATTGTATCAATTATTGCTGAAATAGAAATACATGTAAATGTTCCCGGAGGGCTGAAGCATCGAGGTAGATATTGTTGAGAGTCTTAAAAACCCATTTACTAAGGAATAACCACTTCTTTGTGTCATGGAAAACAAGCAATTATTCTAAGGACCTGGCGCTTTCAAATTATTGGAAAGCTTGGTGAAAACAACACAACTAGATGTGTGTGTATTCAGCCCTATTGAAACAATGTCTTTAAAGTCCTTCCACATTAGGTGTGGTATTGTGTGATGTCGTGTGGTGTTGTGTGGTGTGGTGTGGTGTGGTGCACTCAAGGTGTTCTAAGGCGTCGGTGGAAAGTGCTGCAGTGTTTGGGGTCTTTGGGGCACTGCTTATCGAATCCACCACTTGCTTTGTGCACTTTTATAAGGAGACGCTGTGAGACCAACTCTGAATTAGCTTGTTTGGCTAAAGAACAATTTGTCAGTCTTCAGGAAAATCAGCTTTGTTTAACTTTCCGGTTGCCACCCTAAGCAGGTCAACCAGAGTTGGGGCTGCTCTTTGGAACCAAGGGGAGAACCAATTAAATGGGGACAGTGTGCCTTGGGGTGGCCTGGGGTGTGTTACCACCTGGAGCAACCTGTTGTGGCCCGATTGTGTTCTATCAAAAGGTCAGGCCATATTGGCTAGGCACTTCTAAGCCCTCAGGTAGAGTGATGCGCAGGAGACCATTTTAGACAACTAAGGCTTTCTTCTCTATGTGGCCCCATTTTTTCTTTCCTTAAGCACCAAGAAACAAAACATACCCTGAGGTATAGGAAGCAGGAGCTCTGAAACCTGTGGGAGTGTAAATGGGTGCAACTTCTGTGGACAATCTCCATAAATTAGGCAACTTGCGAAGTAGGCAGCCTAGGTAGACAGCGGTTCGCTTTAGGAATTCATTCTGCAACCACATGGCCCACATTGCTCGCATCACTGCTGTGTCTGAAACTGGAAATAACCTGAACACTCACGGTTAGGCATCTGCTTGCGCACCTGTGGGCAGCGCAAACCCCAAGAGCTGGGCGTGGTGGCGCACACCTGTAATCCCAGCACTTGGGGGGCTGGGGCAGGAGGATTGTTGTGAGTTTGAGATCAGCCTGGGCTGCACAGTGAGCTCAAGGCCAGCCTGAACTGCACAGGGGGACCCAGTGTCAAAAAGACAAAAGAAAGGGAGAACGCATGCAAGCAAGCAGAAGCATCACATAGGCATAAAAATGGTGGAATCCTGTATGCTGCTGTAGGACTCTTTCAATACATTTGAAGGGGAAGGCAGTGTTTTTTATATATATATATATTTGGTACAGGGTCTCACTATGCAGCTTGGACTCGTAGTGATCCTCCCGTTTTCTGCCATCATGCCCAGACTTGGTCACCCCCTCAGCATGCCCGGGGGCAGGGCCAGGAACAGGGCCTGCGTGGCATGTGGTACTAGGGATTCAAACCCTGCTTAGTCCGCTGAGCTATCTCACCGGCCCTTCAGTATGTGCTCTTTGTGTGGGGGAAGTAGATCCTATTCACTTGAAAATACACAAATTATCTCTGGAAATCTGGAAATGCTATTATCCCACAGATGATTTGTGCCTTGGAACTTTAAAAATCTTAACCATTTTTAGTCATTTTCTATGCTTTATTATTAATTAATCTATTAAATAACAAGAGCATATATTTAAAATATGGGGAAGTTACAGTTAGATTTGGCTCAAATATTTGTATCAGCCTAAGTACCGTTATGTATGTTCATATTGCTATATGACTTACCTTAGAACCTTTTCATCTTGCAAAACTCAAACTCTACCCACTGAAAACAGCTCCCTATTCTGCCCCACCAGCAGGCTCTACTTTCTGTCTTTGTGAATTTGGCTTCTCTAGGTAGTCGTTGGACTGTCCCAGGATGTGGCCTTTTGTGTCTGGTTTATTTGAGCAGCAGGACGTCTCTGCGGTGCATCCACGCTGTGGCGTGTGCATTGCCTTCCTTTTGGCCTCATGTTCTGTAGTCGGTGAGAGCTCATTTTGCCTGCCCATTCACTGAGGATGAATAATCGAGTGGCTTTGACTTCTTGCTGGTTTCAACATGCACCTGTGTGTGGAACCTTTTGAATCTTGAAGTCATTATCCATTTTTAAAAATCTGTTAAGTCCATGAAGTTCTTAAAAACAAAGACACGTGATGTAAAAATCACCTTTCTGAAAGTCTCCATTTTTTTGTTTGTTTTGGTTTTTTGTTTGTTTGTTTGTTTTGTTTTGGTATTTTTGAGACAGGGTCTCTGTGTAGTGCAGCCTGGCCTTGAGCTCACTTATGTACCCAGCTTGGCTGTGAACTCACAGCCATCTTCCTGCCTCAGCCTCCCAAGTGCTGGGATTACAGAGGCGTGTGCCACCATGCCCAGCAAGTCTTTTTTTTTTTTTTTTTTTTTTCAGAACCGGGGACTGAACTCAGGCCCTTGTGCTTGCCAGGGAAGTGCTTATTCCACTGAGCCATCTCCCCGGCCCCATAAGTCTGCTTTTTAAAGGATTCCCTACTTAGTGTTCACTGATGCAAAGGGAAGGTGCTTTAGAACAAAATTGTTGTTTATTGAATTCATTTTCTTTTACAAATCCCTTGGGGTTTTCCTTACTCTGAAGCGCTTCAGATCTGCCAGGCAGCTCAATGCCAGGCTTCCGTGCAGCCCTTGAGTGGGCTTGTGATTTGCCTAGCCAGCAGGGGTTACTTTCTGCAGGGCGAATCTCTTATCCCACTCTGTGCTGTGATGCGGAATGCAGCAATGGTCCAGCGCTGCTGCACTGCCGCTGGAGAGCTCCCTCCTGGGCACACCCACTCGCCTCCAGGGAGTCAGGGGCCTGAATTTAGAGCTGAAGCCTTTCGGAATGCTGCTGCTGTGATGGTGTGAGAAAGACAGATGTGCTGGTTTCCCTGCCTTGTTCTGGAAGACGACAGTTGGGCTGGGAGTCCGCTGCGACTGCTTTCAGAACTTGAAGGGATGCAGCCAGCATGTGGCAGATCGCGACAGGGCCTCATATGACTTGCTCGTGCATGGTTTGCCCAAGCTTTTGCTTGGCTATTCGCTACTCCTTTGCACCTTCTGAAGACAGGATGATTATGTGAGTGGGATTATAATGGGTGTCAGTAGCCTCAATCTGTTTCAATTTTTAGGTAAAAAAGGTATGATCAGGTTCATCTCCCAGCTGACACCTTTACAGGGAGTGTAGCCTGCACCTTGCATCGTGTTCCACTGTGAATAGTAAGTTTGGTCCTTCCTCAGGGCTTTGTGAGGAAGTTACTGGAGGACAGGTTCTTTAAGTCTTTCCTAGAGAAGTGGGCATTACTTTCTACGGAAGGAAAGGCAACATCTCTGTCACCATAGAACCCAGCCTGTAGGACTGCGCGCGCGCGCACACACACACACACACTCTTCCCATTGGCCAGACTCAAGATGGGGGGCACTGACCCCGTCACAGCCTCCAGGTCCGAGGTGGTCGGAGATTCCCCACCGCTCGATGCTGCCACCAGCCTCTTCCCTGAGGGACCACCTCAGCCCGGTCCTGCAGCGCCCGCCCCTGTGTTGCAACGCGAGGAACCTGGCCTCACACGCTTCGTTTTCAGCTGTAGCGCCACAGAGTGCGGAGCATTGCACAGAGGTCCCTGCAGCTCGGGCCCTCCACACTCAAGGAGTCCTGACCTGCCGAGACTGCTGTCGGAGGCAGGAGAGCGGGTGGCTGTCTCAGACACCCCTTTCCTGAGACCATTCGTAGCCTCCTTTGCTACCTGTACTTTGCTCCGAAGATCTTACAGAAAGAAGGGAAAAGCACAGTAATTACAGTCTGAATAAAGATATGTATGTGGCATGGATCCAAACAGGAGTTCAAGTAAAAGTGAAAACAAAAACAAACAAACAAAAAAGCAAACAACCCAGGCAGAAGAGCCCCGTGACCAGGCTGAAGCGGAGCCTGGCAGCCTGGCAGTGGAAACCTTCCTGCATCTGGCAGGTGGCCTGGGGTTTTATCTATTAGTACTCTGTAATCAGAATGGGCCAGGATAGTCAAACTCTTTATCAGAATGAGGAGAATTTGGTTTTCTGGCCTTCAACATTTTACAGGAGTCCAGTGATTGACTTGATGTTTTAAAATATCTTTTTCCTCTCTAAAGACTAAAAGTCTAGGCATGCAGGGAAGCCACCGTGTATTTCCAGTCATAGAAAAGCCTTTGCAAGTGTTGTTTGGAGTTCTTTCCAAATTGAAGGGCTGCAGATAGCCTTTATTTTATTTTATTTTATTTTAGCCTTTATTTTACAGGATAAAAAATCAAGAAGTTAACACTCAAGTTTGGTGTGAATTTTTGAGGATTATTAAGAAATGAATTTTGAGATTCTCCCAATCACAGAGCATGTTTTGCTTCTTGAAGTTGAATTCAGTCCTTAAATTATTTCTTTAAGCTTCTTTTCTCCCCTCATCTTCCAGTTTAAATCTCCATTTCTCCTTCCACAAATTCAGGCAAACTTTATCACCTCCATTTAGAGCTGATCAATAGCAACTGGTGAACAGGTTAATTATAATCGCAAAATAAACGCTGAAGTCTCAAAGTTCACCACTTTTGCAATGTTTTCAAACCCCTCGGGGACCATGCCAAGAGCGGCTCATTGGCCCCTTCCCGCAGGTGTGGGGGCTGGAAGCGGGCCGGACAATCGGGTCCGATTCAGGGCAAGTCCGTGTGGCTTCTTATCTGTAGCTTTTGCTATCTTATGATGTCTGTCATTGCAGATAAAAAAGTTCATCAATTGAGCTGGGAAATGGCAAGTTACATTTTGTTCTGATAAAAGTTTTCTAGTTGTTGTTTTATCAGATTGGGTGGAAATTGTATGTGTCTCTGTCAAGGTTTGCAATGACCTTTCCAGATATTTTATCAGTTATTAGGTGAGGGAGGCCTTTTTTTTTTCTTTCTTTCTTTGACCTAGGAAAGAATGACCTGACTTCCAAGATCATAAATCAAACCAGGTAAAGAGAGGCAATAATACAAGTTGCCCCTCAAAATTGAGCAGGCGGGGGGGAAAACAAACAACAAATAAGACCTTTCCCTAGCATACTGCAAGAACTTAACTTGACCCTACATGAAGAATGTGGTTCCCACAGAGCACGCAGTGAATAGGAAAGTACTCTTATTTGAAGAAGAAAGTGTTTTCCAGGCAAAGATGGCTTCAGAAAAACAAGTAGTGTTTTTAAAAATAGCATCAATAAAACTTTAATTATCCTTTTATTAAAGTCAATGTTTAATATGGCAAAATGAAAAACTCAGATAAACCAATGTGCAAATAGCCAGTAATCTCACCATCCCAAGATAACCACCACTAGGCATTAATCCTGGACCTTTTAGTTACCCTACATCTACAGGTATGTGTGTATCTATATTTTTAAATAGCCATAAAAGTTACTGTTTAAAGTCATTCCGTGCTGAAGACAGTTTCTGTAAGATTAGTGCTCCAGGCTGGCTTCTGAACACTGATGCCCTACAGACAGCAAAAAATGGGAAATTGATCCGAAGGACCATCAGTAGCCAATCAAATGAAAGAGGTGTGTGTAAGAGATGTTTCTCAATTTGATGGTACAGTGAATGTAAATTGCTGGTGAAATGAAAGCCAGAGCGTGTGAGCTGCTTTGTTTTGGGTGCGAGGAATCCTTGCTGAGCACGCTAAGCACGTACTGCGCTCTCAGTGTATTTGTGTTGTGTGTTGGTGCCCCTTGGGGTAAGATCAATCCCCTTGGCCGGATGTGTTGCTTTGTGAGGCCACACTGGCTGGGAGACTGAGCTATACCTGTCACCCGCAACCTGCTGCCCAGGGATGCCGGAGCCCACAGCTCAGAGGCGGTGGAGCCCCAGGGCAACTCACGGGCCTCTCTTTTGTTTGCCCTCCCCCCTTTGGAGCAGGTGAAAAAGTCAGACCAGGTACAGAAAGGGACATGAGGGCTTCTCCACAGCTCCTTGGAGATACTTACAGTTCAGATTCTGGAGGATGTATCAGGCTGACAGTGCCCAGATACCAGCTGCCATATTAACCTTTGACCTTGAACCTGCCCAGGGGGCAACTCCAGCTTACACCTGTGGGCAGGTGGGTTTCCATGGCCACCTATGGATTAAGCAACAGTGTTTAAGAAATCTTGGGTTTCCTGAGCTAGTTGTGTTTCTTACTTTCTTTTTTCTCTTTCTTTCTTTCTTTCTTTCTTTCTTTTTTTTGTTTCTTTTTTTTTATTTTTATTTTAGGAAAGGGTCTACAGGGTCTTACTATTAGATTGGACTCACAGTGATCTGCCTGTTTCCAGCTCCCAAGAGCTGGGATTACAGGTGTATGCCACCACACCCAGTCTCAACTGCAGTCTCAGTGTGTCCCAGGGGTGGGGCTGGCACAGCAGGCCTGGGGATTGAACCCCTGGCCCCTGTGCCTGCTGGCCCCTGTGCCTGCTTGCCACTGAGCTATTTGGTCGGCCCTCTAATTGTGTTTCTCCTACATAATGAAATACTTAACCACTAAAATGTAGAAGTCAGCTTTGGGAAACCACAGTTATGAGCTGAGAGTGGCATGGGTTTTGTTCCTTTGGCTTATTGATAAGTGCATGCAGTGTTACAGGTTCTGGGAAGCCATAGAGACTGATTGCAGTAGAGCTGGTTGCAAGTCCAGTACCAAACTCCCTTGCTCCATCGCTTAATAATTCAAGCCATCTTCTGCCCCCCCGTGCGAGGCGCACTCTTAGACTTCGGACATGAAACCTGAGCAAGGTGATCTCTGAGTCCAAGCAGCTTAGAGTCTTGTAGGCAAGACAAAAGTGCTGTCTTCCAAGAATCAGAATCAGAAGGAGGGGCTGGGGAGATAGATCATGGTCTAGGTGCCTGACTGGCACGTGCAAAGTCCTGGGTTCAGTCTCTGGTACCATATGCCATGCTGGCCCTGGAACCCTGGGCACAGGCCACCAAGACCAGGCATGGTGGCACACACCTGTAATCCCAGCTCTGGGGAGGCTGAGACAGGAGCATCACTACAAGTTTGAACTGCATAGAGAGACCCTGTACCAAATAAATAAGTAAAAAGAAGAAAACTTTTAAGCAGAAGGGGAGTTTGTGTGTGGGTGTGTGCACGCACACATGCACGTGCTGTCAGGTCGAGCACACTCATGGGCTACAAGCGAGGCACAGACAGCCTGGAGCTCAGAAGAAGGGGAAGAAGGGACAAAAACCCAGGCGGGCTGCAGTGCTCAGTCTGGATCCCCAGCCTGACCCGGAAGAGGGCGTGGTTAGGCCCAGGAGGCGGGGCCTTCCCTGGAGGTGAGGGGATGGTGGAAATGAGCGGATTGTCAGAGAGGCCTTGAGTAGGAAATTGGATAATCACAGGGAAAAGACCTGCAGGCCCTGTGGGCTGGATTCACCGCAGCACCTACCACGCAGGAGGCCTGCGGATGCACTGGGCTCGGATCACCTGGCTTTCTCTCTCATTTTAAATCTCCCTCCCTCCCTGCTCTGCCTGAGAGCCTGGGATTAGACCCAAGGCCTGTCCTGTGCTATCCAGTCACTCTCCCAGCCCCAGCTTCTCCCTCTTAACTCATCATTCCTCCCTACATTCCAGGCTTGGTTCCCTCCAGCTGTATACCTAATTGTGTGTCTGTTTGCTTGGCCATACCGAAGATGAGATTCAGGGCCTTACGTACCCTAGGCAAGTGATCTGCTGCTAATCTATGACCACAGCCCTGATTTTTTACTTTTAAACCAATTTTTTAATAAAGTCAAACTTATGCAAAATTAGAATGCAGAAGAGCCATCCTCCCAGCTTCAGAAGATACCAGTTCCTGACCAGCTATTTCATTGATGTCTCAGTTACTTTCTTTCATTACTGGGACAAAATACGAAATGCCTAAAGTTAAGGGAGGGAAGATTTATTTAGCTCACATTAGTCCATAATCAGCTGGCTCCAAGGCAGCATGGCACAAGGCAGAGGGCAACAGTTCATGGTGGTGGAAGACAGCAAAAGCAAGAAGTGAGGAGGGGACCGCGAGCCTCTTGTTGCATGCAGGAGATCTGCCTCAGGGCAGGGGTAGCACCCACACCCTGGCTTCCAGCATTAGACCATGAATCAGTCACAAATTCTGGATTCAGCAGCCTAGGAAAAGCCCACCCCCCATGACTGCATAAAGCTTGGGGGGATAGCCAGACATGAACTGTAACATTCTACCCCTGGCCCCCCAAAGACTCATGCACATCCCTTTATGCAAAAGATGTTTAGTCAATCTCTAAAAGTTCCCAAAGTCCTAATAGTTTCAACATTGCTAAAAAGTCCAATTCCCAAGTCTCCTCTGACTTGTAAGGCAAACTCTTAGCTCTGAGCCCTTGTACAAAAGAAAAGAAAGTTAAACACTTTAATATTGAATGGAACAAGACACACATTTCCATTCCAGAAGTTACAGAGGGATACACAGGAATGGGGCCAACCAAATCCAAGATCCAACAGGACAAACATTCACTCCTGTAGTTCCATACGCAGCAACTGAGGCAATCTGTGGCAAGATGTGAGCTCTGAAGGGTCGGGTGGCTCTGCCCCAACAGCACTGTTGGTGGTTGCAGCTTCCACGGCCTCTCTCTGGGACTGCACTGCACCCTCCTTGCAGGTTTCCTCCGCTGATCCACGTTTCTGGCTTCTCCGAAAGTCTGGGGCCTCCACCGTTCCTTCGGCTTCGTGCTCATCCTTGCAGGGGCACACTGCCTGGCCTCCAGCCCCCTGAGGTCTGAGTGGAGTCTTCCTGATACCGCAGCTCTCGTGTTCTGCATTTGTGGATCATGCCAAGGGCTGCTGCCCGCTGGAGCAACAGCCAAGCTTCTCTTTTGCTGCCTTTGGTGTCTTCTACCACCCTGAACTTGCTCCTCTGTCACGTGCCACCCTGCCTTGGAGCCAGCTGGTTATGGACTAAAACCTCTACAGACTGTGCGCTGAATAAACCCCTGCGCTTTAACTTTGGGTGCTCAGTATTTTGTTCTAGCAATGAGAAAAGTAACTAAGACAGTGCCCCATTCCCTTTCTCCTAACACCCTATTTTGGACTCAAGATCAGCATGTCGTCATATCTGTACATACTTTTGTATTTTTTTCCCCAAAAGGTATCAGGACTCTTTAAAAATATCGCTGTGGTGTCATGTCATCCCCTTGAGCTCCCCTGTCCTCCTCCATATCATTAGCTACCCAGAGTTCAAATGTTTCTGATTTTAACAATTAGCTCAAATCGGGATCTAAATGAGGCTGTCTTACGTTTCTTTCCATCGCCATGTCCCCCTTTCACCTCCTTTTCTCTTGTAATATGTTTGCTGAAGAAACAAGGCTTTCCCTTGGACATCTGCAGCTGGGTTTGGGGGACCACATTCCCGTCAGGACATGCAGCATTTTCCTCTGTCCCTGCTGTCCACCTGCATCTGTGATTGGAAAGAATAAGCTGAGTCAGACGCAGGTAAGACGGTGCCCTTGCTGCTCATCGCCTGGCTCCGTGCTTCACCAGGGGCTGTGGTGGTACTGTCCAAACAGCATCAGTCCTTCATCTATTGGCTGGAAATCTTGGTGGTGACAGATGCACTTTCATCTTGCAGAATATCTGGGTGCAGCGAGGTTTAGTTTGGGCAGGAGAAGCAGAATAAATGCCTCCTCTCCTTTTGCTTTGCTTGACTATTCTCTAGCACCCTTAGAGATTTCCCCAGGGAAATGTGTTCTCATCATTGAAAATTCAAGGCTCAGGCATCTGTGGTGTGCTTTTATCCTGAATCTTTCGTAACTCTTGGATGGGGCATCTTTGCCAGACGGAACCTGACTCCAGAGTTCTTTTGACAAAATCTTGATTTAATAATTTCCTGCTTCGCGTGCTACCAGATGTTTCAAGCTTTTCCTATGCACGGTTTCCTCCCAGACCTGAAGTTGGCCATCTCCCCAGAAAAGCCTGGCTCCTTCTGTGAGGAATGGTATTTGGAGACCACTCCAGCTGTACTCACTGTGAGGGGGTTGGCCAATGACCTCTGTTAGGAAGATGTCACCCTGCTGCCCAGAGATAGGATAAAATATATTACATGTTCTGACCACTGATTCCAGGTCAGATTCAGGAACAAGGTGTGTTTCCTTCCTGTCATGCATTTTTTAAACTGAGGTAAGTACACCTAATCTAAAACGTCCCATTTTGGTCCTAAGTGCAGTCAGTGCCTTGCACGTCTGCTTCATCATGCAGCCTTTGCCCCCATCCGTCTCCACGACTTCTTCACTGAAGCGCTCCACCATTAGCAGTAAATCTTCATGTCCGCTCTCTCCGGCCCAGCAGCCCGGCTCCTGCCACCCGCCTCTGTGACTTTCACTGCTGCGAGTATCTCCTGATCAGAACCGCACATCCCTTGTCCTTTTGTGCGTGGCTAATTTCCTTACACATTCTGCCCTCCAGATGCCCCCATTCTGTCCCACAGGTGAGCATTTCTGTGCTCCTCAAGGCTGAGTAGTGTGCCGCTGTGTGAAGAGACTCCACTTCTGTCTGCTCATCCCGCCTGGGGCTCTGGGTTGCTTCTTGGTTGTGAATGATGCTGTTGTTTTCACATGGTCGTATCCATCTCTTGGAGCTCCTGCTTCCATTTCTTTTGTGTCTACCCAGAAGTGGCATTGCTGGGTTTTGTGGTAATTCTGTGTGGTTTTGAAAAAATATACTTTTTTCTACAGTGACTATGTCACTTGATGTGACCGTGTCACGTTTTCATGAGCCGGGGCTGGGCCATCCCGATGGTCTCTGTGGACCCTTCCATCCCTGCCCAGAACGGGTGCCATGTTCCCTCCACCTGCCGACCTGAGCTGTCCTTTGCTGCTGTTGGAAGCCCCTCCCAGATGGCACTGTGCACCCCGCTTCATGTGCCCTCCTGACTCTGTGGGTGTCCATGTCCAGTCGGGGTCACAGCCTTGGCCCCCAGTGCCTGGCTTGCTGGGTTGGCAGAGTCTGCAGGGCTTTTGCCTGCAGAGTCCAGCAGATTGGGGTGGGTTATGGAAGTCATGGTTGGGCCCTCTACTCCCAGCCCTTTTGCCTCTCCGTACCCTGGCATGGGGAGTGATAAACTCTGGGCTGATGGCAGGGACAGGACAAGTGTCCCTTCCAGCAGGGCCACTGTGTAAGACCTCGTACCCTCTTGGATTGCTTTGCCGCAGGAGGAAGAGCCGGTCCTGCTGCACTTCTGGGAGCTGGTTGGGCTTGGGCAAGGCTAGGTCTCCTGGGGAATCTAGGGGCAGTGGAACTTCCAGGGCTGGGAGTAGACTCCCAAAGTGGTCAGCAGTGCTGTGACTGTCGTGTGCTTTCAGGTGTTCATGCCATGGCCCTCACTGACAGGAAGTACAGGACCATCTGGCATCTGACACATACCCCCCTTCTCCCTGCATGACTTCACCATGTAAATCAGGATGGCCTTGCATTTACTGTGTGGCCCATGCTGGCCCAGAACCCATGGCAATGCCCTGCCTCAGCCTCCCGAGTGCCTGGATTGCCGGTGTGCTCCTGCGTTAACCTGGCTTCACCTGTTCCTCAACCCCGCTCCTTCAGGCATAGTTCCCCAAGCCTGGAAGTGTTTCTGGAGCAGGAATCTTCTGGGGTTAGTAACACCATTGCCTGATAAATTCCAGATCAATGAGCTTTCGCTGGAATTCATTGCAAAGCAGCAGGTGCCTGTAGGCCAGTAGTTCCACCTCTGTGCCTGGCGCTACTGCGACATCTCCAGAGAGGAGAGGGTCTGTCTTTGTAATGTTCCAAGAGGACAGGTGATCAGATATTAGGGAGAGGGATCCCAGCAAGGAGGCAGAGGGCTGGGGCAGCGTAGGAACTAGGCAGAGGCAGCAGGGCCAGGAGGCTGATTGGGGGGCAGGGCGATTGGTGGATCCAAGGCCAGGTGGGTGGGTGAGATGTCCAGGTGGGGACAGCAGGGTGTCCATGGCCTCCGCCTGAGGCCTAGGAACAGGAGGGAGCCTCCACCTGAGCTGGGAGGAGCTCTGCAGAGCTGACTGTGCGCAAGGGCAGGGGCTCTGGCCCTAGCAACATGCCTGCTCCCACTGGAGCCAAGCAGGAAAAGTGAGGGCTGCTCACCGGGCATGCGCAGGGCTGGGCTGGGTCCCTGGCACTGGGAGGAAAAGGGCCATGTGCCCTGCATCTCCCCTGGCAGAGGTCGTCTGCATGTGTTAGCAAAACCCTCTGAGGCTCGGGAAGCCCCCGGAAGCCTGCCATCCGGCCCTGCTCGGCCTGGAGCTTGGCCTGCGGCCCTTTCCCGTCCCACTCCACGCTGTGTGAGTCGTCCTGAGAGTCTCTGGGCCACTGTCACCGCCACCGCCTCTCGGACCTCCTGGGGCAGAGGCTGGGGCACAGGCCCTCCCTCCCTGCTCTGTTTAAAGGCTGTAAGTGCCTGTTGATTCTGCCGGCCTTCACAGGCATGACAAGACACTTTCCCGCAGGGAGTGTTGCTATTAAGTTTCCTGCCCTGTGTAAACACCTCTCCCAGGGTGGCATTAGTAATAGGGACTGTTGCCCTGGCCACAGCCAGGGCCCAGGGGAGCAGGGGAGCTGCTCCCTGGACCCTAAGCCAGCTGTGCACGAGGGCAGCTCCATTCCAGAGCTCCGACTCCTTTTCAGGACCCTGGCTTCTACTCCTTATTTTCACCTCTGACTTTTGTGATTTGCTAAGAGTCTGAGGGCCAAGGGATCCGGCCTGGGAGGCTCGCGCCTCACACACCCTTAGCCCTGAGTTGTGGCAGCTGCGTGGTAGAGCCCTTAAGGGGCTGCAGGTTGGAGGCCCTGGTTCGACTTCAGTACTGAAAAAAGCACTAAACAGAATCTACCTCACGGGGTTATTGTAACAGTGCGCCTCACTCATAGTAGAGCATTTGGTGTATGGTGTCTACAAATGTAGTCACTATTTGCTCATTGACTGAGATAGGGTCTCACTATGTAGTTTGGGTTAGCCTTAAGCTACGTAGTCCAGGCTGGCCCAAACTTGGGGCAGTCCTCCTGCCTCAGCCTCCCGAGTGAGTGTCACCTCCCGAGTGTCACCTCCCGAGTGAGTGTCACCTCCCGAGTGAGTCACACCTGACTTAGCCACTCACTGAAAAATATTACCTATTGTTATTAGAAGATGTATTATTTCAAATAAGATCTTTTTGGTCCCACTAATAAAGCGTTGGGGAGGCACAGGAGAGTGTGAAGTTGAACTGAGGCTCTACGTTAGTTAGCAATTGGCCTCTTCTCCTTACTGTTAGTCCACTTGGAGCAGGGCCTCCTGGTCTTTCTGTAATTCTGTCACTTGAGCAGGCTTGTTGAGGTAAGCAAAAGCTAGTCGGGCTCACCGGTGCCCAACAAGTGGCTCTTTTGCACTTGAGAATACTTTAGAGATCCTTCCAAGACAGTTGGGACAGGCCATCTACCTCTACCTGCGTCTTGTCTGAACAACAAGGAGCACAGGGCGCTGCTTGGGTTGAACCAGAAGCAGGACCACATGGTCCAGCTGTGGACTGTGTGTGAGCCCGAGGGCCCCTCCCACCTGAGATTACTTCTGAGGAGACTTTCCTGGAATCTGCACCCAGTGGTGCTCAGGGGAACATTAAGCTGGGAATGGTGGTGCACACCTGGGATCGTGGTACTCGGGAGCTCAGGCAGGAAGACTGCCGTGAGCTCAGGACCATCTGGCTATGGTGAGATCACAGCCAGTTTCTGCTGCACTGAGAGGTCCTGTCTCAAGAAAACAAATAAATGATCAATAAATAGATAGAAAGATGGCATAAATTTACTTGCTGAGAAGTTGGAGGCAGGCTGCCTTGAGAATTTCTGCACAGAAATGTACTTGACCTGCAGTGACTACTGGATTCTGAGTGGATTTGGAGAAGGACGTGAAGATAAGGAGAAGTTACTTATTTGTTCGTTGTGTGGCTTTGGCTGTCTTCAAAGTTATCTAACATAAACCTCCAACTATTGATTTTTTTTTTTGGAATCAGGATGCGGGTTCCTTGTACCCCTGCTTCCACTGCAGCAGGGCGTGGACCATGCTGGAGGAGCCATGGGGTCACCTGAGCTCTGGGCCCTCGTGAAAGTGCAGGAATTGGATCCACAGACCCTTGGGTGTGTGGCCCTTCCACGCCTATGCTCTGTGCCAGGGAGGTGGAGGTGAAGCCTTATGGGTCATCTTAAGGGCTCTGCCTAAACCAGGGTAGGGAGTGAAGACAGGAGAAAGCAAAGACCACACCCTGCCAGGAGCAGGGCTGGCCTGGCCCACACAGGGCCTGGGGCAGCAGATGCAGAGGAGAGAAAGCAGGGAGGAGGACAACGCCAGGGCCCCAGGCTCAGGCCAGCAGGAGCATTTGGGGGATAGTTGCAACATCAGTGGTGGCATCCGGCCCTCACAAACACAGCGCTTCCGGGGCCCCTGCTCCCATGTGGCACTGCTTTATTTACTCCCACCATCGGTCCTGGGAGCAGGTGTCCCCTGGCAGATGAAGAAACCAAGGTGACAGGGCCTGCCCAAGGCCAGGAAGGGATGGGGCTGGCGGATGTCAGTCAGCTGGACTTCCGGGACCAGTGCCCTCCTGGATCTGGGTCAGCTACCTCTGGAGTCGCCTTGGCTGGGTCAACTGATGCCAGTCACATGGTGAGAAGTGGACTGATACATTTTGTTGCTAGAATTCATTTGTAATTTTTAGTTTTTATAAGTTCAGTACATTATTGATTGTAGAGGAAGAGGTATGAATCAAGAGGCGGAAGCAACTAATGCATCCATTGATGAGTGGATAAACAGATGCAAGGTATTCATTCACTCAGTGGAACGTTCTTCAGCCTTTAAAAAGGACATTATAACACACACTAAAACACGGATAAGCTTTGTGGACATTATGATATGTGAACTAAACCAGTCACAAAAGGGCAGGTATTATGTGGCCTGTGCTGTGAGGTATGGAGACAAGGCAGAGTCAGAGAGACAGAAAGAGTTGTCAGGGCTGGGCTGGGGCCTGGGAACTTAGTGGGTATAGTTTCAAGGTGAAAAAGTTCCTGAGAGTGGTCACGTGATAGCGTGAATGTATGGACACCATTGAACCACACTTACAGTTGGTGACAAGGGTTCCTGTTAAGCATACATCACCACAGTTAGAGATTAAAAAAATAAAATGAAAGAGACAATGTAAGACCTTCGCCAGCAGGGAGCAAATTGTAAAACCTGCTCTTCTTAGCACCTTGTTCTCTTTTCCTTCCCAACAGTATCAAACTCAGTACAGCCTGCCCCCCCCCCCGCCCTCCCTGGTTCTTTTTATAACAGTGATTTTCTAAGCCTGGCCTGGAAACACACCCCTGAAATCCCAGCACTCTGGTAGGGTGACCTGGAAGGTTGAAAGTTTGAGCCCCGACTGGGTGACTTGGCAACACAGTGAGGCCCTGTCTCAAAATTTAAAGGGGCTGGAGGGATCCTGGGGCCGTAGCTCTCAGGGGAGGCCCTGGGTTCAAGCCCCAGGTACCCTTGGATGGAAGGGAGGGAGGAAAACGTTTATTTCTGGCTCCTCAGTTACTTTCTCCCTGAGTCGTAGCGGTCCTGCTGTTACAGCCTGGCTGATAATCAGGTGTGGAGTATTCTTGGTGTGGAGTTGGAAGATGGCAATTTAAAAGCTTTTTACTCTAAGCAGCTAGCCCAGCTCTGATCTGTAAGTGTATGATTTTTTATAATGCACACTCAAATTTTAAGTCACATTTTTTTATAAGAGAGTGAATGTGTTTCATAATTTCCTTTGGTACACAAATCAAATTGGAATACAAATCTTCATTTGAAAAGAAAAAATGCTTTCCTTTAAGTGCTTCACACTTGTTCTAGGATGTCTGCTGAGTGGGGAAAGTTATTTATTAGTAAAGGGGACCTGAGACTGCCTCCCAAGCACTGGCCAGCTGAGGGGCTGCAGGTGGAAGGATGAAGCTAGTGGGGCTCTGTGTGGCCTCACTCCATCTGCTTTCTAGGTGATTCATGAATATTCTCTGAGCTGAAGTGTGCTGAGGCTGGAGCCAAATAAAGGAAAGGAATCAGCTAAAGGAAATGCAGTCAGATCTGTAAGATCTGCTCAGAATTTGGGTCAGCACCAAAATGTCATTGAGCAGCAAAGAGTAGAAGCACCAAAACAATCTAAGTGATTGTGATAGATACTCATGATGTCAATTTGAATAAAAGTTTGTGGATTAGTGAGCCACTGTTGTAGGTGTGTCTGGGGATGATTTGTTTTTTTATTTTTTATTTTTATTTATTTTTTTTTTTTTTGGCAGAACTGGAGATTGAACTCAGGTCCTTATTCTACTGAGTCATCCCCCCAGCCCGTTTGGGGATGATTGACATGTAGAATGCCGTGGGAGGAGGGAAGACTCACCCATGACGTGGAGGGCACCAGCCAATGGGCTTGCAGTCTGGGTAAAAGAAAAAGGGAAAGAGGGAAGTCTGCCCACTGGCTTCTTTGGACGAATGCCAGTCTTTGCCTTTGCCTGTGGCTCCACTTCTTTCAGGCTTCAGGCACAGATTCTTTGGCCTTTAAACGCAGACCCTTTGGGACCCTTCCGCTTTCTGACGGGGATTGCAAAGAGCTGTAGCCTCCAACCTTGGCTGATCCTTGGGCTCGTGGTACACAGAGGCCTTCCTGCAGGCAGCCATTGGAAGCTCACCTGGTGAATCTGGCCATCCAGGAGGAGGCTGCAGGTGGCCATAGCAGGGGAGAAAGCATGTTTGCCTGTAGAACATGTAGAGACTGCCGGGGCAAGGCAGAAGAGGAAAGGTTTCCTCTCCCTTTCCTCCCTGGAAAACCCCAGAATAGAGTAAAACTTTCATGTCCCATGATACTAGGAGACAGCTCATATCCATAGCTGGCAAGCGCTACCAAAGGTAGGAGAAACCCAGGCCACATGGAGGGAAGGGCAGTGGAAGCTGGTCCACACTTCTCTGGTCTCCAGCTAGGAGGAAATCTTCTCAATGAAATATGCAAGGTTGGAGGTTGAATATGAAGTGGCAGTGTTTTCATTGTTGCAAGTGAAATGAGACATTTCTTCTGTAAAGAAATATGTCAGATCTCTGTGGAGAAAGCAATTACACCATTCTGAAATGCTTAAAAAGACACAAAATGGAAAAATACTGTGTTCTTGGACTGGAAACCTTCACAGTATTCTTTATTCCAAATCCTCCCTCCCCCATGGGGTTTCTTAAATGCAACTTGTCAAGTGGATCGCAGAGTGTATGTAGAAGAGTTATTGTACAAGAACAGCCAAGATGATTTTTAAAAAGAAGACTTAAGAATAGGGAACTTGCCTTATCAGAAATCAAAACAAACGAAAGAGGTGCTGGCACAGAAACGAGCCCAGCCGCGTTCATTACAGCCTGGCTGCGCGCAGCAGTGACAGATCGCTTGCTGGAGCCCTGCCAAGGCATTAGGAGCAGGGCAGCCGCGGAGTAGAAAGACTGGCATTAGCCTCAGATCCTTTCAGAGATCAAGTACAGCTAAACAGCACTGGGCATTATGGAACAGAATGTAAACGTTATGTACCTTTCCAGCGTACAGCTAATAAATCCTCTTAAGAGAGTGAAGTGGGTCCGTGCTCATGTGGAAAATGTCCAAATAGCGATGCTTCACAGAAGCAGCTGAGCTGCAGAGGAGTAGTGCGTGTGGCGTGGTCCCCCTTCCTGTTCTGGGAAAGGACTAAGTGTTCCACTTGGATGACGTGGGTGTGGCTGTGGGGCTTGCATGGATCAGTGACGTGTGACTTAAAGTTCCCGCGTCCTCTCTGGACAGAGGCCTTCGCAGCTGTTTCAAGGTTCTGCCATCACACCCTGTCCCTCCTCCTGTCACTAGTCCGGCATGACCCATGCAGAGGCGTCAACCTGAATCCCAGCCTGCAGCACACACGTACAGTAGGACTGCAGCCAGCTCTCAGTGGACATGAGCTGCGAAGGGGGAAGAGTTACATGCTGCACACCACACCGCTGGGCTCCCCCAGGTTGTGCCCGTTGCCCAGGCCAGTGCTGAGCAGCACCCAAACTGCGTGTGTTTCGTGCATGTGCTTTTGAGTGTGGCTCTAAGGAGTCACATATATGTGGGGAATCTTTTCTCCTGTGTGTAACCAGGTCCGTGCACAGATGCCCTTGGAAACGTTGCTCTTCCCACAAAAACTGAAAATGACTAGATTGAATCCACACCAGTCCGTGTCTTAGTTTGGCTTCTATAAGAGAGCTCCGAATGTCTTAATGCACATTTACTTCTTCTGGATCTGAAATCCTGTAAGTTTAAGATCAAGGCACTGGTGGCAAGGCCATGTTAGGTGAGGGCCTCTTTCTGCGGTGTGGAGGGTCATCTTTCATTTGTCTCTTCTTAGAAGGGCACTAACTCCATTTTTGAGTGCTGCACCCTTGTGTCCCAATTACCCAAGCACCCACCTCTAAACACTATCTTATTGGGATCGAACTACAGCAACCTGAGGCTGAAAGCTTTGCCGAAGCAGCCACTTAAAGAACTGAGCTAGGGCCAGGCCCCTAACACTATCTTATTGGGGGTGAGGATTTTCACATGAATTAGGGAGGTGGATGGGACATTCTGCACACCTCAGGAAGGAAGTGAGTAAATAAAATATGACAGGTTAATAAAATGGCAAATACAGATCAGTAGAAGTAAAATAGGGTCTGCATGTACTAACGTAATTAAAACAGAGAAACAATGATAATAGCCAAAAAAAAAGGGAGGGAGAGAGAGAGGGAGATTGGGATGCCAGCTTACATAAGGGAATCCACTGTATCTGTAATGTTTTATTTCTTTGAAACTCTCAGGGGCGGGGTGGGGCGGGGCGGGGCGGGGCGGGGCATGGAGTTCAGGGGCAGAGCACACATGCAGCATGGGGGGCCTGCGCTTGGTCCCCAGCAGTGGGAAGAAGAACTCTGAGGCGAATGTGGTTAAATATTAAGATTCGACAAAACAGGTGGTAGGTTTAAGGGTGTTGACCAAAACAATGAGTGACTAAAAGAGTTAGCTCTTTTAAAAGTAAGTTTAGATTTAATATGCAGCGTGAAGGCATTCATGTGAAGCTAAAAGGCTGAAACAATATTTGTGTTGTTCAGAAGTATGCGTGTACATGCGTGTATGAAGGCATAAAAATGGATTAAAAGGTTTTACACTGAATTCAGAATAGTTGGAGAGGAGATGGCAAAGGAGAATAAAAGGAATTGTTGAGTTATGCTTTTTTCTTTTCTGCAATATATAAATTCCTCCAAATAATAATGAAATAGATGTCTGGAAAAAATTGTTAGCTACGATTACCTCTATGGTAATGGTAGTATATATAGTATGATGGTAGAGACTTGTTTTATGTGATATTCTTCTTTCTTTATTTATATTTTGTGGGGAGGGCAGAACCGGGGATTGAACTCAGGCCCTTGCGCTTGCCAGGGAAGTGCTTATTCTACTGAGCCATCTCCCTGGCCCTATATTCTTCTTTAATATTTGAGTTGTTATAGCAGTTATTAATGATACATTGGTTGTTTTAGTTTTCTGAGCTGAGTCTTGCTATAGTGTTCAGGTTGGCCTTGAACTCACTATGTAGCCCACATTGGCCTCAGACTTGCCACGATCCTGCTGCCTCAGGCTGCCAAGTGCTGGTAATAGGCAAGTAGCACTACATCCAGCTAACTTATATATGTGTATCCAAGGAAGAAGACTCAACTTATATAAATGATTAGAACTGTAATATAGTGCCAGAGGGTTAAGTCCAAAGGTAGGAACTAGACTTCAAATACCTAAAGCAGGTATAACACCCAGAAGTAGGCTGACTGCAGGTGAGCTCCTCGGCTTCCTCCTCTGGGCGGGCGGGGGGGCGTGGTCTCTGACATGGCCCCTTCCCCACCTCAGTGGTAGCACTGGGGGCTGCTCAGCCTCTTGCTTTGGAGGATGGTCCTCAGGGTGTAACTGGTGAATGTGCTTTGAATCAGTGACCAACATTCCTCTTTTTGTGTTAGGCTTTCTCAAATAAGACTTTCTGTTAAGAAAGATTGCTGCAGCCTAAAAACACAAACAAGTGACAAACCAAGACCAGCCCAAACTATATAGTAAGACCCTGCCTATATGAAACAAACCAGAAAACCCCAAGTGACGGAGAGGTCACCGGTGTGAGAGTAACATCTACATCTGTCCTTGATTCGGTATTAAATCTGTATAATTTCAAGCCAGAAAGGACCTTCGTGACCTCTCACCTACAAGGTAGTCACCCGCCTAGACAGGTCCGCAGAGCTGTTTTATGTGTTACCGCAGCGCAGCGCAGCTGGCCCTGGCCCAACAGTTGTTTTCTGTTTGGTTTTGTGTTGATGGTCCCCAGAGCTAAACAGCCCTGCAGCTGCCATCCAGGCACAAGCATGCATGCAGGGTCTCGGGCAGGGGTGGATTAGCAGGAGAGAGATGTAAGTGCTGGTGGTTGGAGCTTAACCTCGGCTCGATTAAGTAATCCCCCAAGAAACCCCAAGAGGGGAAGGCAGACCCTCTTGCCTCCCTCCCCTCCTGCAAGGCGTAAATCTCCCCTGAATTCAGGGCAATAAAGAGGTCACATTATATCTCCATAAATCTCCAGCTGCTGGCTGGCTGCTGCCATCCCTGAGGTGAAGGGGAAGTTGTTTCCTCTGACAGCCGCCCGAGCCTGCCGGAAAAGCCTTTCCCTGCAGACGCATTGTCTCGGCCCCAAGGGAGCTGCCCCAGCAATTTGTCCAGTGTTTCCGTGCATCCTGCCAGCCTGTAGCACGCTGGACACGGGTGCAGTGGAGACCGCTATGCTGGCTTGGCAAAGCTATGCCTCAGGCTTCCTAATAAACAGAAGGAGCCAGGACCACATGTGTGTGCGTGCATGTGTGTGTACACACACATGTGCCTGCATGTGCCTAATTGAGCATTAGAAGGCAAGCAGAAGCCAGTGCCTCCTATAATCCCAGTGCTCTGGAGGATCTGAAATTCAAGCCCATCCTGGGCAATATAGCATGCTAGTGCTGTCAAGAAAAAAAAAAAAAAGATGGGCTGGTGAGATGGCTCAGTGGTCTAAAGCACCAACTTAGAACAAGCTAAGCAAAGCACAGGGACCGCGGTTCAATCCCCCAGCACCACATGCCAGCCAGCCCCGCCCCCCTGGTGGCTGAGCTGGCCACACACACACACACACACACACACACACACACACATAAAAAAAATTAAAAAAAAAAAAAAGAAGAAGAAGAAAGAAAGAAAGGAAAGAAGCAGCAGCTGATCAGAGCTCTAAGCACAGCAGCCTGGGCCTGCTGGCCCTGCAGCCCTGTGGGGGATCCTGGGGCAGAACAGGGCTCAGAGAGCACTGCCAGCTGCTGGGCAGCACGGGCAGCTTTAGGAACACAGTAGAGGACAACTCACTGGGAAAATGGGGCTCCACTCCTCTGGTTGGAGAATAGGATGATTTTATGGGAAGGGAGGAAGGAGCTTTGTGGAAAGATCAGAGGACGGAACCTGCCTGATTTCAAGTTAAAAATCACTGCAAAAAACACTGCCATGGTCTATTTATTTGCTGATCATGTCAAATGATTACTTATTGTACATAGAAAATAAATCTACATAGTGCCGTGTTACATGAACACATATGGTGACAAGTGTCCTTGAGCCACCAATTTCTCGCTGGTGGCTCCCCATGCTGTCGGTTCCCAGTCCACCTGCAGACGAGTCCATGGAGAGGTGTCCCTCTCTCCTGTAAGAGAGATCGGACAACTGCCCTTTGCTTCAGATGGTTCAGAGCAGGTGCTGGGAAGAGTCTGGGTTAGCAAGAGCCTGTATCCAATCCCAGCACATGGAGATCGTATCTGTTCTGGCAAAGGCTTGCTCGTAAGAGCCTTTAACTGGTTTAACCTGCTCCGTGACGTAGCAGTTGTTCCTCCAGTCTTCTCCTATTGCATGGCACACCACGGTGAGGGCCTTGCTTAGAAGCTACTGCGCACGGTGTCTGCAGGCTGAGCTTCTCGAAGCAGAGGCTCTGCGTCCAGTGGCCTGCATTTCTCCTTCAGATAAGATACTGCAGCTGCTGTCCCTGCGGCTGCACCGTGACACACCCCCCTCTGATTCCCAGGTGCTTCTGTGCCCACCTCCTCACACTTAGGCCACCATCAGGTGACAGAGGCAGACTAGGAGGAGGCCTGGCCAGGGACGTTGACACAAGGTGGTGACTCGGGGGGCCAGGACTGGTGCTGGACTTGGTCCACAGTGTGCTTGGAGGCAGCCTGGATGAGCCTGTGTCCAATCCCACAGGTGCTGTGACTGTGACCCATGGTGTGCTGTGGGGAAAAGTCAGGGCCACGGTGGCTTCCAAAGCCACATGGGTTGTCATCAGCAGAGTGGAGAAAGTACTTTATTTGTTGAATCTTCAGCCTGATTGGGCAGACAGAATCCCAGAGGATTGAAGAAAATAAAGCAGCTCTCTGTTAGTCCCACAAGTCTTAGCCAAGAGAGGCACGCGTAATTAACTGGGTACTTAATCAATTTAAGCCATATTACAGGAAGAGAAAATCTTAAGAACATAGCCAGAGTCTCGCCATTAAAAAAAAAAAAAAAAAAAAAAAAAATCAGCTTAGACTTCTGTATTCCTTTACTGCACCTTCTTTTCCTTCTTCATTCCCCTAGCATTGAACATCAGGGTTGGCTCCAGAATTTTGCCAAAAGATCTTAAACACGTCCCCCTTTTAAAAAATGTGCCCAGTGACTACTAGCAGTTATTTTATTGCCAGCAAAAGTGAGCTGGCCTTTATACAAGGTGGCATACCATCCTTCAGTGACACAGACATGTTACATCTGTTCACCCACCTGTGGGCATATGCCTGTACATTTGGACCTGTATGCAAACCTCTGGCTGTGCTTAGATGCCTTTCCCACCCGAGATGGCTTTCCCACCTGAGTTACAAGATGCGTCCAGGTATAGGATGTCCTGGGGACATGACGCCCTCAGATTCATACCATCTCACCAGCATTTCTGCTGCCTCTTGAGACTCGGGGGTGAAAGTTTGGTCAAAATCTGGTTGGTCCCTTGCACCGAGCTTGTGTCATGTGCGGAGTGACACAGGTGGCATGGAGGAGGGTGGGGACCAGGTCACTCACCTTGGAAGGGCCACAGGTGAGTCACCCCTGGACCTTGGTTTCCTCCTGTGAGTGCTCATAGAATTGCCAAACGCCACTTCCGGGTGTCTGAAGACTGTGTATCTCTGTGATGCCCACCGGGAGCCATACCGCCTCCTCCAAGATGAGCTCATACTCGGGGAGGAGTGGGAGGTTTGGAGCTGCCAGATGGGTGTGACCCTGGGAAAGATGGGCACCCTTTTTTTAAAAAGTTTTTTTTTTCTTTTCTTTTTTTGAGATAGGGTCTTGCTGTGCTGTTTGGGCTATCTTTGAACTGACTGTATAGCCCAGGCTGACCTCAAACCCGCTGCCACCCTCCTGCCTCAGCTCCCCAAGTGCTGGGATCACAGGAGTGTGCTGGCTTGGCTGGCTGAGACCTCTTTCTCCTCCTCTCTCCTGGGTCAACCCCACAACAAGAGACACACATGCACACTGATCCTGCTGTGACACAGACCAGGTTTGAGCAGAAGCAGGTATTGGGGAGGGCAGGCAGGTGCTGGACTCCTCCGAGGTTCCTCCTGACAGGGCTGCCCACCCAGTGGGGTCCCTCTCCTCATCTCTCTGTCACCCACACTGGGTGCTGACTCTCAGGGCTGCAAATGTTTCCCTGGCCACTCTTCCCCAGCCTCCTCCGCCTCAGTTTGCCCCTCGCTCTCTCTCCTCGTGTCTTTCTCACTACCTTCCTCCTTGCTTTTGGCCTTCCTTCCTTCCTTCCTTCCTTCCTTCCTTCCTTCCTTCCTTCCTTCCTTCCCTCCCTCCCTCCCTCCCTCCCTCCTTCCTTCCTTCCTTCCTCCAAGAATGGTCTTGCTTGCTTGTGGTTTGCTCTGGGACCCTAGTCCTGTTGTGTGACTGGGCAGGCTCCCCAGTGAGTGCCACGGTCGCAGCCAGAGCAGAGGCCCCACTCCAACGGGCTCCTGCCAGCTGTGGCCTCTTCAGTCCTGCAGCCCCAAAGCTTCCAAAATGGGTGCTTTTATCTGCGCTGTGCCCTGAGCCCCCCCCCCCCATGCACGGCCGCTGTCACAGCCATGCAGCGGGCCTGACAAAGCCCAGAAGACTGTGCTTCTGGCTGCCAGAGACTCACCTCCCTCCCCAGACCCAGGCACCAGCCATGGGCTGGATCTGTGGCTGCCAAGAAACCCAGGCCCAATGTCTGTGAACTTTGAATGTGACCTGGGGCTGCGGTTCAGTGAAGGACACCTACCTGGTAGGGGCTGGGGACTGTCTTCCCAAGCCCCTCGGTCTTGGAGGAAGATCCTCTCACTGTCCAGCCTAGGTGGACCCCGATGGCCCCTCCAGTCTTTCTTGTAGCCCTGAATACCTGTCCTGGGCACAGGCAGCCTTTGCTGTGTGTCTTCTCCCGAAAGCAGACTACAGACTGAGTTTGGACAGCAGAAGTGCAGCTTTAGCTCCCATCTCCGTAGTGTGTCACCTTTCATTGATTGGTTTTGGTTGTGGGTCCCCAGCTAGGCCAGTGCTCCATGGAGATTTTGTTTCTTTTCTCCCCAGTTTGTATGTAGCCGTTGCCCCAGGAGCCCACATAGCCCCGCAGGGCAGCAGCCTGCTGCAGCCTGTCAGGAATCCCGTCACCTCTACACCTGAGTGTGGGCAATGTCTCTCCATCAGGCAGATGGCCAGAGGGCCCTGACCACAGAAGGAAGGATGGTGGCACTTGAATAGCAGGCTGTCCACCAGCCAAGCTTTTTCTCCAGCAGCCAGCAGACAAATCCCACTTTGGGCAGTGCCCAGAGTGATGCCAGCTACAGCCCTGGCCCCAGCACCCTCTCTCCACTTGCCTCCCCCACCTTTCTTCTCCTGGGCCAAGAGTCTGGGCAGAGCGAGGCAGGTGGGTCCCCAGGATGGATGGAGGCTGAGGAGAGGTCGAGCTGTGCCTGGCCTTGCATCAGTCCTGGCAGGGAAGGCCGGGACGGGACCTTCCAATTCCTAGCTTCGGTTTCCTGCCAGGCACTTGGATGGAGCTGTCTGCCATGATTGCTAGGGATAGCCGTCCTGCTTCAGAGAGCTGGATTCATGCCCTCTTGAAAATTATTTTCTTTGTCGTGTGTGTGTGTGTGTGTGTGTGTGTGTGTGTTGCTTGGGATGGAGCCCAGGACCTCCCCACATGCTAGGCAAACATTCTACCACTGAGTACAACACCCTTAACCCTAAAAAACCTATGCAAAACAGGGCACAGGATAGCAGTGAGGAGTCTGATCTGCACCTTCAGGATTAGGACGCGTTCCATTCTGAGCGCTTGATTGTTAAAATCATCATTGATGAAAGTTTCCCACGGGGAGCCCCTTGTGTCCCAGCTTCACTTAGTTTCAGCCTGCAGCCACAGATCAGCCAACTCTGGGAGCAGGGTGCGGTTCTGAGCAGGACCCCAGGCTTGGGAAAAGGTCAGATTCCTAAATCTCACAGCCCTCTCATCTCCCCTGTCCCCTCCCCATAACCAGGCAGTGAGGTGGAGTTTGTCCTTGGTCACCTGTCTTCACCCTCCAGCTCAGGCCTCCTAAGAATAATCCCTCATCTTTATCTCTCACTTGGTATTTGTGGAGCACTCTCTGGCCATTGTTAGAAGTTTTCCCTCTCATTTGCAAAGTGTCTTTTAACTACTATCAAGAGTGATGCTGACCCACTTCCCAGTAGCCTCCCACTGCCACCCACCCACTGGGTGGACACAGCCCCTTGCCCTGGGTGATGGGAATGTCACCCCTAGAGCTACGGCTGCCCCTTCACAGGGGCTGGGATACTCTACCCAGTTCCTTTCCTTCAGAGGAAAAGAAAGTAGCTGTCACCAGTGTTCACACCAGACGTTAGTGCCAGTTCGGGGCTCAGTACCTGTCGTCCCATCCTCTACATAGCAGGGCTTTGTTTTGGGGCCAGGGCCTCATTATGTTGCCCAGGTGAGTCCCAAACTTGAGGTCCTTTCTGCCTTAGCCCCCCGAGGAGGTTTAGGCGTGCCCCACTGGCCGCAGCTGCACAGCGGAGCTGAACCTTGTTATCTCCATTCTTAGCTCCGGAGGATCTAATCAGTCCGTCTCCAAGGGAAGAGGGTACACTTGTCCCGTTCCCTGTTGTGCATTGGTGGTTGATTGGAGGTGACCAGATTTCTTGTTTTTATCAGATATTTAAAAATAGCCAATTATACCATTATGAAATGGTGTTTCTTAAGAAACTTAGCTGGTCAAATAAGAGCCTTCAGGGCTTGCAAGATAGCTCAGGAGACTAAGCACCTACTTATGCAAGCGCAGGGACGAGGCTTGGATGCCCGGCACCACATTCTGCGCTAGCCCCACCCACCGGCATACTGAGAGGGCACTGGGTGGGTGCGGAAGTGGTGGCGCATGCCTGTAATCCCAGCACTGGGGAGGCTGAAAACAGGATACCCTGTACCAAATACATAAATTAAAATAAATAAGCGCCTTCTTTCTGGTAGTTTCGGCTGCCTTCACAGAATACATGACCCTTGGTGATCTGGTTCTGAATTTACCACTATAGATAAGCATTTCCTCCCTGGTTAAGCCCAGGCTGGCCTTGAACTTACAGTGTTCCTCCTGCTTCAGCCTCCCGAGTGCTGGGATATGAGTGCACCACCACGCCCAGCACAATGCCTTTTTAATAATCCTTTAAAATTTTTATGTAATGTCTCATCGAATTTGTTGGATAGCAAGATTTTATGGCAGAAAATACAGAAACACCCGCAGCGCTCGAGGTGGAGGCAGCTGTGGGGAGATGTGGTGATGTGGGCCTGGGCGCCTCAAGGGAGCCTGCTCGCCGTGCCCCGGCTGTCCCTTCCTTTGGCTGCTGTTGGAAGCCTGGCCCTTCCGGATGGCCAGCTCCCACCTGGGTGGGCCTCACACTTCCGCTCCCGCCCTGCAGCATCCACAGTCCCCAGCTCCGCCCAGCTTGGCTCAGTCCGAAAGTGGGAAAGTGACAGCCCGGTTACTCCTTGATGTGTGGTTCACCTCGCCGAGCAACCCCTTAGCATCCCGAGGGTGGAACCCCACTTAGCTCCTGTGACACCCATTGGTGAGCATAAGGCGCGTGTTTTAAGTAAATACAGTATTTGTGGTAAAAAAAAAAAAAAAAAAAAGTACATATTTGCTGAGCTCCAGCGACTTTGCCTGGACAGTCACTCAGGTGCTTGTGTGTGCCACCCAGCCTTAGAGGCAAGCACGGGCCAGGGCGATCGAGGCAGCGGAAGTGAGCGTCCAGCAGAGGGACACAACCGGGGCCTTTGATAGGAGTCTGTCCCCACCTGTAAAGCCCTGAGGTGGATAAAAGAGGGACACTTCCTGCCAAAACCAGGGACTTCCTATTCGCTCTTTCGGCTATAGAGTTGAAATGAGCCAGAACTAGGAAAGGAGCCGGCCTGCTTGCCTTTAGGAGGAGCAGAACGGTCCCGAGTCCTCACCTGCTACTGCAGTAGGCTGAGGTAGTCCTGCGGGCGGGCGCTGGGAGAAAGGCTGTGAGATAGGGTGGGAAGTGGGCGGAGACAGAGACGAGAGGGCCGCAAACCGTTGTTCACTTTGTATTCTGCCTCTTTCTGAGAGAGAGAGAGAGAGAGAGAGAGAGAGAGAGAG
>NW_004524612.1:16860587-16869384 GCF_000260255.1 Octodon degus
TAAAGAAAAACAGAACAAAAGGCCATGCACTAAGGTTGCTCTGGGAACCCAGGCATAAAGTGCCGAGTCGTGGTTCAGTTTTGGGGCTGTAGTGCCATCTAGTGCTTACATCAAACCAAGTGCCGACCTCGCCGGCGCTTGCTCCTCCTGGATCGGTTGGCTCGGTCTGAAGTCCCTCCAAGTCCTGGCCTTTCTAGCTCCTCATGGAAGGGTCTGGGTCCAAAGAGCAGGGCTTACAGGCCACAGGCAAGGGCTGCAGAGGGATGTCGTGCTTGTCCCGGTGGCCCCAGGGAGAGAAGCCCTGGACGGGAGTCACTTCTGAGGACAAGTGACCTTGGCAGAGGGCCTCAGTGTGACCCCAGTGTAAAAATAACCTCTTGTGTGACGTGTGGCGGCTGTGTTCGGCTGCCTGGCCTGAGCAAACAGCCCCTCACACCTGCACACTGTTTACTCGCTGTGGACTCCTAGCTACCTGTTTGCAGGTGCAAGTGACTGTTTGTGTACCCAGGCTGGGGAGGCCCCATCCTCCTGCAGCCCGCATTCCCTTAGAGCTGGGAGCAGGGCCTCGGGCTGAGACCCAGGTGCGGGCCTGGAGGCGACCGTGCTTTAAAACCCTGCCCCAAGACACCCTTACTCCTGAGGACTGGCAGAGAACAACCTGCAGACCAAGATGTTTTATCAGGGACAGAAAATTTAGGGAGCTTAGAGTCGAGACTTTGGGGAGATCGGAGCCAGGCTTTATGTAGGTCATAGGGAATGAGAAGCAGCCCAGCAGTGAGAAGGGCACAAGAGGAATTTGTCCACCTAATCACTGTGGACATGGAAGGGGAGGGACAGGCAGTGAGCAGAGGGGAAGGCCAGGTGCTGCAGCACTCTGCAGAGCGGAAGGTGTTTGCCACTGACCAGCCGCCGTATGTAATTGTTATCATGTGTATCTCTATACCCAGTGGTCCAGGGAAGATGTCACTGAGACGGCAGATCGTGCAGGCACATTACAGTAGGAAAACTATGTGAACTAAGCATCTTTTGCAAGGCATTCTGAAAGTTTCAAGGTTACAATCAGCTGGGTGTAGTGGCACATGCCTGTCATTCCAGGCTAAAGCAGAAAGGCATTCGAAAGAAAGGTTCCTGCTAATGTTGTTTGGACCATTAAATGCCTGTATCTTATATGCTGAGTAACTAATTAAAGATAACAGTGTGCAATGTATTAACCATTGTTACCCCCATTATCTTGTTTTGAAATCTTGTTTTTTTCTGTTTAAAGTTAAAAAAAATAAAAATAAATAAAATAAAGCAGACAGTTCACAAGCTTGAGAACATCGTGAACAACTGGTACACCCTGACTCAAAAAGGATACAAGTGTAGGTCATCGGTACAGTACTCATCTAGCATACCTAAGGCCTGGGTTCAATCCCCAGTGCCGAAAATAGATGAATGAATATATAAGTAATAATCTAGCACCTTTCATCTAAAAATTCTGTTTCTAGGAGACAGTCCTAAGGAATAGCAAAAAATATATAGAATGAGCAGTATCTTCAAACAAAAATTGGTAACTAGATAAAGATTAGTTATGCTATGACTAGGTAAAGATTAGTTATTGAGTGACAGGAGATAAAAGCCCTTGGGCTGAGACTATGACACCATGAGTTTAGGGGTGGGCGGGAGATGTGGCCTAGGATGGCCTAGGTTCAATCCCCAGTACACAGGAAACTTTTTTCCAAATGTGGGAAAATGTTTTGGTACAAAGGGAATGAAAAAGACAGGCTCAGAATTATGTCATTAGGTTTGTATTTCTCTAAGGGCTAGTGTATTCATATTTCATGTATTTATTTTTTGGCTCTTTGTGTGTCTTCCGACAAGTATCTGTTCATTTTGTTTGTACCTTTCGTAACTGGGGAAAGGTTCAGGTAGTTCCCCAAATTACCTGTTCCATTGTTTATATTTTAACATATGTGCTAGTTTGTTCCATTTGTACTGCTAGTTTATCTTACTGAAAAGAAAGTTTTGTACCATTATCTGTTTATTTGGAGCCAGGGAGATGGCTCAGTGGAATAAGCACTTCCCTGGCAAGCGCAAGGGTCTGAGTTCAATCCCCAGTTCCGCAAAAAAAAAGAAAAGAAAAAGAAAAAAAAATCTGTTTATTCTTTGTAAGAGACTCTTTTGTTAATGTTTTATACTCTACTTTGCAGCTAGAGATAGTTATTAACTATTGTCATTCTCTTATTATTTTGTTACAATTTTTTCATTAAATAAAAAAAGAAAAATTGGCTGGCCGTGATGGCGCATACCTGTAACCCCAACACTTGGGAGGCTAAGGCAGGTTGAGCGCTACAAGTTTGAGGCCAGCCTGGGCTCCATACAAAGTGAGTTCAGAGCCAGCTGACCTGCACAGTGAGAACCTGTCTCAAAACGACAAAAAAAAAAAAAAAAAGTAAAAATTGCAGTTTGACCCCAGCTAGACAAGCATGTATGTAACACATGAAGCTGACTGGTCAGGGTGACTTTGGGACTGGGGCAGCCTGTGGACTGTGACTGCACGACAAGATCTAGACTGAAACCCAGACGTCGCCGTAGCCACCGGTTGGCGACTCCCTTTCTTCTCGGGAGCCCTGCTGTGTCATCGATGCCCAGGCGTTGAGCCAAGGCGAGGTAGTAATCCTCTGCGTCCTTTCGCCTCTCTTCCCCACCCAGTAGATATGTTTGATGACTTCTCAGAGGGCAGGGAGTGTGTCAACTGCGGGGCCATGTCCACGCCACTGTGGAGGCGCGACGGGACGGGACACTACCTATGCAATGCCTGCGGCCTCTACCACAAGATGAACGGCATCAACCGGCCCCTCATCAAGCCCCAGCGCAGGCTGGTAAGCAGAGCCCCGGGGCCGCTGCTCCCGGGGTGGGTGAGGGCTCCGCGCGTGGGACGGGAGCAGGGTGGTGAGGCCACACGTAGTCCCCGAGCTCCCAGGAAGGGCCAGGCCAGCTAGTGCACCGGGCCGCTGTCCAGCCACACTGGGGCTCCCGGAAAGCATGTCCCCGCCGGAATCACAGACTGGTCTCCTGGGAGCCTGGCTGCAAGCTGTCTGGGTCCAGGCTGGGAGTCAGCCAGCCCAGAGGACATCTCCTTTTACCTGGGCAGTTACTAAAGCCCAAAGCCCAGGAAGGGTCAGCAGCTGGCACAGCCTGTGGCGCTCAAGGGACTTGGGGAGGAGTGGCCGCCTTCCTGCGTACCCAGAAGGGATATTTCCTGTGTTGCAGTCCGCCTCCCGCCGAGTGGGCCTGTCCTGTGCCAACTGCCAGACGACCACCACCACGCTGTGGCGCCGCAACGCCGAGGGGGAGCCCGTGTGCAACGCCTGCGGCCTCTACATGAAGCTCCACGGGGTGAGTGGACGGACGCCCCGCCCTGCCAAGCCACGCCCACAAGCCAGAGCCCCCCCCAAGCCACGCCCCCGCTGCACCCTGACCACGCCCAGGGCGCCCAGCCCCTGGAGGATCACAGGGCTCTTGCTAAATTCTCCCTATCTTCGCTACGTCCTTACTTCCTTCCCGTTTCAAGGGAATTGTAGTGATTTTGCTAGCCTCACCTATCTCAGATTTGAATTCCCGCCTTGCAGAGTAGGGGAATACGTATATAGCATATGGCATCATGCGGTATAGCCAAAGTGACATTTTGATTCCGCGCATAAAGTAAGTTTAAGAATAAACGCGTGTGGGGGGGGGTGCCCATTAGCTCAGTTGTTTAAGTGCCTGCTTAAACAAAGCAGTGAGGCTCAGGATGCTGTGGTTCGATGCCCAGATCCTCAAGCCAAACCAGACCTATCCTGAGGCCACCAAAAAAAAAAAAAAAGAAGAAGAAGAATAAACACAGCTGAGTGTGGTGGCTCATGCTTGTAATCCCAGCACTTGGGAGGAGACTGGGCAGGAGGATTATTTTGAGTTTGAGGCCAGCCTGAACTACCTATTGAGACTCTGTTTCAAAAACAAACAAAGAGGGCTGGTGAGATGGCTCAGTGGTCTAAAGCACCTACTTAGAACAAGCTTAGCAAAGCACAGGGACTGCGGTTCAATCCCCAGCACCACACGCCAGCCAGCCCCGCCCCCTGGTGGCCTAGCTGGCCACACACACATAAATAAATAAAATTTAAAAAAAGAAAAACAACTGTATAGACAGAATTGTCTATGCATCTAGAAAACAGCCAAGCCATGACTTCTACAGCTGCCGTAAACAAAAGTAAATTTAGGTGATTGAAAGATCTTACCTAAAAAAAAATCTTTGAAATAGAATGAAAATTTAGGCAATAAAATACCGCAATAGAGATGCCAGGCAGTACAATACTACAATGAAAACAGTAGACAGTAAAACACAATAAAAGTACAAGCCAGTAAAACTATAGAAGCATAAGATGGAGTATTTATATAGCTGTGGACTTGGGAGAAGAACCTCTTAAGCAAATTTTAAAACTCTTAAGCCACATGAAAAAAGTTAGACGTGCTGAATTTAATGCTGGTGTATGGCAAGTGATGCCTCAAGAAAGTAAAAATCCCTGTACAGTCACTGGAAGAGGGGCCAGCCTTTCCATAATGTAAGGAGTGTGTGCAAAGCCCGAGTTGTGGCTCAGAATGGTCGCTATCCTAGAGCTGTTTTTGAAGGGTAGAGTACAGACCACTGTGCAGAGGGGAACAAGAAGAACAAGAGTGTTGTGCCGCTGCTTATACCTACTTAGAACACCTCAGGGAGGCTGCATAAGAGGCTGTTGGCACAAAATGCCCCTAGGGTAAGGAATGGGAGTGGCTGCGGGCGCTCTCCCTGCTAAACATTGCCCCACATGCCCGAAGCCCTGGGTTGGATCCCCAATACCACCAGGAAAAAGAAAGGTGTTGGAGCAAGGCCTCAAGGGGCTTTTGTCACTCTGTAATTCCTTATACCTTTTAAACTGCCTAGATCATATCTTACTTGTTCAGATGTAAGTTAAAAGCAAGAAAGCAAAGCAAAAGCAGAAAGATCCTGTGACCTCAGAAAATGACAATGTTCCTCTCCCAGCTTCACCAAATGGGCACAAGACAGAACTCAGAGACGCCTTGCAGCCAGCCAGCCAGCCAGCCAGCCAGCCAGCCAGCAGGTGCGGGTGTGCTGGCCTCGCTGGGCACAGGAAATGCAAAAGCAGCAGCCTCGAGAGGCCTTACGGTGCATTTATGTTTGGCAAAAATTAAAACAAGTCCTAAGATCTAGTGCCACTTTGGATTTTGGGAAATGGATCCTGTTCCCTACTACTGATTTGTGTGTTAGTTACTGCACGTGTGCTTTTGGGGAATTAATCTAGCCACGCGTTAGGGTTAAAAGCGCACCTGCCTTTAGGTGGCAAAGGCAGACTGGCTTCAAGCCGGCCAGTGCAGGGCAGACCTTAGCCGTTCATTGCTTCAGTGTTTGTCTTGCCACAACCCAGAAACAGTGTTAAATCCTGAAACCACATGGTCAGATAAAGTATGGTGACCTCATAATGTGCAGTGTTGGGCAGAAATTTTAAAATGATAATTTCAAAGCATTTCAGATTTTGGATTTTCAGATTAGGAATGTTTACCACCATTTGTGGGCAGGAACTTTTTTTTTTATTTCAGTACCTAGTGGGGATTGAACTTAGGACCTTTGCACTAAGCTGTATCACCAAAACTTGTTTTGTGGTTTTTTTGGTGGTTGTTGTTTTGTGCTTTGAGACAGTTTTGTTATTTATTTATTTATTTATTTATTTCTGTACCAGGAATTGAATGCAGGATCTTGTACTTGCCAGGCAGGTGCTGTGCCACTAAGCAGTATCTCCAGCCCTAAAATAATAATTTAAAGTCATAGATGTTAACCTGGAAAAAGGAAAAGCAAATTACAAAATATCATCTATAGTTTGACCCTCTGCTGGAAGCCTGGGGTGTATTAGATGGACACATGAATAGAGATGGGTGGACACATGCACACCTACACACATAGATATGTATGTGCACCTGCATGCGAGAATTTTAAAAACGTAAAAGACATAACAGACTGTTATATCCATTTGCCTCATAGTGACAGGATTAATGGCAGGAATTATCAATTTTATCTCATGGTTACAAAATATTCATAAGAAAATACACTTATTGGGCTGGTGAGATAGCTCAGTGGTCTAAAGCACCTACTTAGAACAAGCTTAGCAAAGCACAGGGACCACGGTTCAATCCCCCAGCACCACATGCCAGCCAGCCCCGCCCCCTGGTGGGCTGAGTTGGCCACACACACACACACACACACACACACACAAATAGATAAATTAAGAAAAGAAAAGAAAATACACTTATTAAGCTGTGCTGGCCCCATCCCCAGGGCACACTGAGACTGGGCATTGTGGCGCATACCTGTAATCCTAGTGCTTGGGAGGCTGAAAATAGGAGAATCACTACGAGTCCAATCTACCTAGTGAGACTCTGTAGACCCTGTACCAAATACATAAGAAAAAGAAAAAAGAAAATACACATATTTCTGCAAGGAAGTGTATACAAGGATGTTTGTTGACTGGCTGTAGTAATGAAAATGGAGGGGGAAAAGCCCTTATGAAGCTATAAAGAACTATGGTTCTTTAGCAGGGGAATAAATTCCAAAAGAAGTTCAAGGGACCATATTATGAACTATGCTGGTCAGGTGTGGTGGCACATGCCTATAATTCCAACACTTGGGAGGTTGAGGCAGGAGAATTGCCTGAATTTGAGGCCATTCTGGGCTACACAAGCAAGTTCAAGGCCTGCCTGAACTATACAGCAAGATTCTGCCTCAAAAAGAAATACTATGTCCTCAAAAATCTGAAGTACAATTACCATATGATCCAGCAACCCTACTTCTGGGCCTCTATAAAAAAATTTCAGGCTGGGTCTGAAGAGACATTTGCATATTTGTTGCATCAGCTTCCCGTGACTAACAGGAGATATCTGAGGCCATGGCTATAATGAAAGGAAAAGTTTCTTTTTTAAAATATTTATTTGGTACAGGGTCTCACTACGCAGCTTGAACTCATAGTGATCCTCCTATCTCAGCCTCCCCAGCACTGGGATTACACAATGCCCAGTTTTTGGGTCGGCACAGTGTGCCCGGGGTTCCAGGGCTGGCACAGCATGCAGTACTGGTGATTAAACCTGGGTCCTTGTGCTTGCCAGGCAGGTACGTAGCCTACTGAGCTATCTCCCTAGTCCTAGGAAAGTGTCTGTAGCTCATGACTATGGAGGTCCAAGATGAAGGTCAGATGACCCTGCCAGTTTGGCCTCTGGTGGCCCCTGGTGAGGACAGTGCATCTTGGCAAGTGTTGGGGTGTGAGAGCTCACAGTACAACCAGGACGTGGAGCCTGGAGGCTGCAGTCCCCTTGGAGGTCACATGGCCCAGTGGTGGCTGCCCGCAGGAACCAGCCCCAGCCCCCATCTCTGAGCAGGGGCCCTTGTGTCTCTACCCCCTGCCCCACTGCAAACGCTCCTGCTGGCCTTGCCGTTTGCACAGTGCCTGGTGTGCTGCAAGTCTGCTTTTGCACCTCCTGTTGCTACAGCCGAGACTGCCTGGCCCTTGCCTAAGCAGCAGCCTCCTCCAGGAAGCCTTGCTTGATAGCCCTGCGTTGTCTCCTCCCCATGCCAGGAAAGTTTACTGCTTCCTCTGTTTGCGTGTTCCACCAACAGGCTCCTTTCTGTGTGTCCGACTTTCCCACCAAACTGAACTCTGAGCAGGAAGGAACAGTGCCTTCCACTTGCTACCTCTGTCCTGCCAGGGTCCACTAAAGTACGTACCCTACAACAGAGGTGCCTGGTTTTATTTTCTAACTACACTGAAGATTGACCCTGGTGCCTCCTGCATGCTGGGCAGGTGCCGGGCCACTGTGAGTGGGCCCCAGCGTCACACCCCTAGCTTTGCAGAGGGTCTCATAGGTCCTCCCTGCAGTGCGTGTGCCTGTCTCAATCTGCAGCAGATATACACAAAAGCACATGTGTTGACTTGTGATTCTCCAGGTCCCCAGGCCTCTTGCCATGCGGAAAGAGGGGATTCAAACCAGAAAACGGAAGCCCAAGAACCTGAATAAATCAAAGACACCAGCAGGTGAGCAGAAGAGCTGTGTTCGCACAGAGGAGCAGGTCAAGCCCTGCAGGGGTGAAGGTGGTGACTTCATCGTCCTTGGGGACAGAATGAATAGCTCCCAGAGGTGACATCACATGGGACCTAGCAGCCTGCGTTGATTGTTGCCCATTTTGTGAGCTGGCTGGGGCCGACAGAGGCCTACAGGACAGGGAAGCATGGCTCACACTACACTCCCTCCACTAGTTCTCTTTCAAAAACAGAGTCCTAGGCTGGGGAGATAGCTCAGAGATCTAAGCACCTGCCTGGCAAGTGCAAGGGCCTGGGTTCAATCCCCAGTACTGAATGATGTGCTGCTGTGCCAGCCTTGGAAACCAGGTGTGGTGGTGCTCACCTGTGGTCCCAGTGCTGGCGAGGCTGAGACAGAAGGATCATGACATGTCAGTACCAAATAAATACATTTTTAAAAAGATTTTTTTAAAAAAGAAGAAGAACAGAGTTTCATTAGGCAGGCCCTCAAGAGATTGATCTGTAGCCAAGCAGCACTTTGTACTTTAAAAATCTTTGTAAATACTGGATCCATGATTCGTAAAAAACCCAAGAGAAATGGTGAATTAGATTGGGGGTTCAAACCCAAGTTCTTACACCAGTACATCTCTCTGCCTTCTTCCTTCTTAGATTAAGAAGAGGGTTAGTGAGATCCCCTGCCAGAGTATTCCCTACGCTGC
>NW_004524612.1:16869484-16885529 GCF_000260255.1 Octodon degus
TGGTGGAACCGGGGATTGAACTCAGGCCCTTGCGCTTGCCAGGGAAGCGCTTATTCCACTGAGCCATCTCCCCGGCCCTGCTGCTGCCAAATTAAGGCACTGACTGGCAAAGCAAATCAATTGGCCAATTGATAGGTCATTTACCTATCTCCTGTGAATGCACATGAGTCTCAGCTCAGCTGCCCATTGCCCAGGACCAGGGCATGACCAAAGCGCTCCTCTTCCAGATTCCACCAGGGCTTGCTCTCTCTGGCAGGGCTTTGATTACCAGGGCTTTCTTCCCACCTTCCTGTGTCCCCACTTCCTATCTGTGCAGCCAGCTCCTGGGGTAGCCACAGACCTCCTGGTGGCAGTGCCAGGCACAGCAGACACTTGCTGAGCCACACAGCCCCCTACCCAACACCCCAAGTCCAGGAAGCAAGCTTTGGTGGCAGAACCTCTTGTGAACAGACTCCAGGCCATTCATAATCTCTGCCTACCCGGAGCACGTCCACCTTCTGCTATGGATGTGAGAATATTTTATCTTGTTGGAGGGTGTCTCAGGTGGCTCCACAGGTCCTCTAATGTACAGTGTTTGCCCATTTGAATCCTGAGACAGGTGTGCTCCAGGGATCAGAGCCGAGGGGGCTACGAGCCCGTCCTTGGTGACAGCCCCCTTGGAATTTGGACATTTCTGCCAGGTTTTGAGAACTGTTGCCTGCACTGATGAGGCCTTACTCTTCTTCCCAGCAAATGTAAAGAGAGCCCTTAGCCGGGTCTGTACCCCACTGTCTCCAAGGACCCCTTCCCCACATCCCTGTCACTGGGCTGGGTGTCCTGACTCTGCCTTGTCCCAGGTCCTTCGGGCAGCGAGAGCCTTCCGCCCACCAGCAGCGCTTCCAGCAGCTCCAGCAATGCCACCAGCAGCAGCAGTGAGGAGATGCGCCCCATCAAGACAGAGCCCGGCCTGTCCTCTCACTACGGGCACAGCAGCTCCATGTCCCAGGTGCGCCCGCAGGTGGGCAACAGGGCCACAGCGGAAGTGGCTTCCAGCTCTGGGGTCGCTGGGCCCAGCCTCTGAGTTGCCTTCAGCAGGTCTAAGTGGGACACTGGGGGGATACACATCTAGCAGCCAGCGCCTCTGTGCCATGCAGCGTTCTGGGTGAGGAGAAGAGGCACAGGGTCTGGCACCCAGGTGGAGGGGAGACAGACAGCACAGCCACACCCCGTGTCAGGTGTGGGTGCAGAGCCATCACAGCGAGGTGGCTTGCCTTGCCCTTGTGGATCTCACAGGTGGCAGGAAGAGGACCCTACTGGCATGAGCTCAAGCTTAGAAATGCAGAGTGCAGGTAGGCTGACAATGTGACAGGCAGGATGCCATTGTCATGCAGGTGGCCGGAAGTGGCCATGTCCCTGTTGCACATGTGGTGGCAGCCCTGCTTCCCTCCCTCTTTGGCAATCAGGTTGTCACACTGTCCTTTTACTGGACGCAGCCCCAATGGCTTTCCATCCTGAATCAAGAGAGGCCATGTCCTAGGGCACTTTTCTTGTCAGGGTAAACCTGGTTCCTTAGATCACTCCCACCCTGGGCAGGGAGAACAGCTCCTTCTTGAATGGAGCTGCTGAGACTGTAGAGTGTCTCGGATGACCGCCCGAGCCTTCCAAAACCATGACATTCATAAGCCCATTGGCTCATGGCCTGCTTCTGTCAGGCTCAGATTGAGGGGATGAGGACACCAGAGAGAAGCGCCCACCCCCTCGCCTGGGGCAAGACCCCTCAGGAAGACGGTGGGGGAGGTAGTCCCCAAGCGTCCCCGTCCTCATCATGCTTTCTGCCTTTCAGACATTCGCGGTCAGTGCTGTGTCTGGCCATGGGCCCTCCATGCACCCTGTCCTGTCCGCCCTGAAGCTGTCCCCGCAAGGCTATGCGTCTCCTGTCAGCCAGTCGCCGCAGGCCAGCTCCAAGCAGGACTCTTGGAACAGCCTGGTCTTGGCTGACAGTCACGGGGACATAATCACTGCATAATCCTCCCCTATCCTCAAGTTCCTGCACGGACCTGGGACCTGGGGGTCCCCTGGGTCACCCTCTGTCTGGGAGTGACTCTGGAACAGCTGGGAAGAACTTGAAGCCAGTGATGGCTTGGGGAAGTGGAGGCTGGATTTCCTCAGGCGCCTTCGGAGCGGGCACTAGAAGGAGAAGCCCCTGACATGGAGCGGGGCCTACATGAAGACTTCTTTCCTGTTTCCACCCTGACTGGGACAGGATGTCATCCGCCCCTGCCTCCCTCCACTGTGTCCCCAGCACCAGTGCTGGCAGGGCAGTGCCCTGGGACCCCTGCAGCCAGCAGAGGGCCTCTGCCACTGTTGCATGGGATGACAGCCGCTTTGGCAGTCCCTGCCCTCACCCAACACTCCCTGAGGCGCGTGCATCCTTGCACCCTCCAATACCAGATCCGACTCCAAGATTCCTGGGTGCGACACCCGATTGCTTCCTGGGCCGTTAGCCACTGCCTGGGCTAGCACCATCCAAGCACTACTCGGCAGGGCCTCCTCATCTCTTCCTGGTGGAGGCCTCCTTCCTCCACACCCCAGGACCTCTGACGTGAAAACCCCCATGCAAAAAAGAAGTCAGTGAGTGCCTGGACAGCACCCTCAGCCCGCCCCCAGCTCCTCCTCTGTTCAGCCATCACACACAGCCAGAGAGTCCAGAGGAGCAGCAAACCCCTCTCCTGCTAAGGCAGCTTTGGCGGCTGCTCAGCTGTGCTCAACCTCCTCTGGAGGGGCACTGAGTGGGCACGGTCCTGCTCCAAGGAGGACTCCTTCCTGCCTGCCTTTCTGCCCCCAAGCCTCTGTCTCCTGGGGCCTGGGCTGGCACGCTAGACTTTGCAAGGTAAATCAGAAAGCAAGCAAACAACAAAGCGAAGCTCATGGAAAGAAAGAGACCAGTGTGGGCACTGAGGGGACATGAGTGCGGCTTGCGCCTCCCCTGGAGTGGTCTTCGTGTGGCCTGCACTGGGCTCAGGAGGACTTCTCCCTTAACCCTGTTGCCACAGAGCTGTAGCTGACTGTGGCATTACTTCATCCTTCCCCAAACACCTGGCCCTGCCCCTGAGCCTTACTGGCCGTAGCAGAGAATATCTTTGAAGCAAAATTCTGTTTTAATCATCATTTACACCGTTTTTCTCCCTAAAGGCCTCCCTCCTGTGCCTCCCTAACCCACAAACCTGTTAACATTGTCTTAAGGTGAAATGGCTGTAAAATCAGTATTTAACTAATAAATTTATCTATATCCCTCTGCCCCTTCTCCCTTGGGCCTCTCCTGGGAGAGCCAGTCCTGTCCTATTTGGGGGCCTTGGGCGTGAAGGGCTCCCCACTGTTCCACCCTTAGCCCACCTCCTCTTTTCTCTCTTCCCCTCATCAGGTGGCTCCTTGGTAGCTGGTGGCACCTGGCGAGGATAGTGTCCCAGCCCTTTTGCTAACTGGAGAGCCAGACAGGTCACTTCTGGGCTTCACTTTCTAGGCCAGGGTTGGACCCACCTCTGACTGAGCTCCTTTGTCTCCATGCCAGGAGCCCGATGATGCCACCCTGTATGTGGGGGGCACTTCTAGGGCTCCCACCCAGATGCTGGCTGAGGTTCCACTTACCTGCGAGATGGCTGCTCTCTCCAGCCACATTAAGATGTGAGGTGGAGGGCTGGGGAGATAGCTCAGTAGAATAAGGAGCTTGCCTGCCAAGCACAGCGTCCTGCATTCAATCCCAGTACCATTAAAAAAAAAAAAAGATGTGCGGTGGAGGTGGCCCTGTGGTCTCCTGCCACTCTCTGCTTTTCCTTTGTGGTCTGCTCCAAATGGAGCAAACGATGCTCACCCGAATGAGAGACAGGCTTTGTGTACTGCGCCCTTCGCTTTCACCATTTTAGCCAGTGGAATCATTTCCTGGCTCATCTTGAAAGTATGTGGAGAGAGGAGCAGTGGTCCGAGGCCAGCACCTGACTTGGCTCCCTGCGCTGGGACGGGCGAGCTGGCCTTCTCAGGGCAGCCCCGGTACTCTCTTGCTCCTGCCCAGCCCCATGGGCAATTGGGAGCATTTAATGCTTTGTAGTATGCTATTTCCCAGTGACTAAGAAAATTGCCTTCAATCTTATACATGAGATCAGAAAAGCCTTTAAACATGGAACTCAGCTTCCATCAGAAGGGTAAGTAGTAGATAGATAGGGTATCCAGTGACAGATTCCAAACAAGAAGCTACAGGGGCCTGGCTATAGGAAGCTGTGGCTTTTGGGCCACATGGTTTCTCATGAAGTCCTTGCTTGAGAACACTTGTGCCACTTCCCTTTAGCAATAGCTTTCAGAAAAGAACCTCTTAGAACACCAGGAGGTCACAGACCCCTCCTCGTGTGGGTGTAAGCGGCCCGCAGCCCAGTGGGAGACTCAGCTTCTTGCTCACCAGACGTGGGGCTGCTGTGCACCAAATCCACCCTGAAAGAAGGCTGAGCTGCCAGCAGCGAGGGTTATTACGTGTTCCACATGGGGCATGTGGCTAGGGACAGGGAGTGAGGACTGCCAAACAGCATCACTAGACTATGGTGGCGGGTGAGTAGAGTGGCCCGGAGGCAGGTGGGGGCATAGGAAACCCTCAGGTCACATTACAGTCACCGGAGGCTGCAACAGAACCTGCTGAAACTGCGATTTGATCATTTTACATTTGGGAAGAATTCCTCCTGACTTGAAGGCTGTCAGAGGGACAGGCAGGACATGATTCAGCTATGTGTATAGCATGGTTTAATGGTAGGAGTTTATAGTCACCGAACTCAGAGCCCCAAGAACTTGACAGACCCAGTGCATGAGTCAGCTTTTCAGCACTATTAACAAAGCACCTGAGAATTCATTTACAGGGAGAAAAGGTTTATCTGCACTCACAGTTTTGGAGGGTCCAGTCTACAACCCAGTGAAGCCATGGTTTTGGGTGCCTGGTGAGGGTGCCTGAAAGTCTGGGGAGAGTGGGCTTCAGAGCAGTATTCTCCATGGCCAGGAGGCTGAAGGGAAGAGACTGGGTCCCACAAGTCCCCTAAAGAGTCCCATTCAGGGGCTGGAGAGATGGCTCAGTGGTCTAAAGCACCTACTTGAAACAAGTTTGGCAAAGCACAGGGACCTCGGTTCAATCCTCCAGCACCACATGCCAGCCAGCCCCGCCCCCTGGTGGGCTGAGCTGGCCACACACACACACACACACACACACACACTAAATAAATGTAATAAATATAAATAAATATTTAAAAAAAAAATAAAGAGTCCCATTCAACATGAAGACCCTGCCGAGGCTCCCAGCCACTGCGCTGGGGTTAACACCTGGGCCTTTGGGAGAATTCAAAATCCATGTGCACCTCTTTGTAGTGCTAGAAAAACTGGCCTTCCACATGCCAAGATTAAACTAGACCCATGTCTATAGGTGTAGACCATGTGCACAACTAAAGTAAAAATGGATCAAAGATTTAATTTTTTTTTAAACCAGAGATTGAACTCAGACCCTTGCACTTGTGAGGCAAGTGCTTATTGTACTGAGCCATCTTCCCAGCCCCTTTAAATATTAGAAACAGTAAATCTACTAGGGGAGAAAAGTAGAAATCTTGAAGATGTAGGGGTAGGCAGAGTTCACAAACAAAGTGCAACATTCACAGGAAATACTTCAAAGAATCAACTAGGATCTCATCTTTTTGAAAAGTTTCTACATGTCAAAAGAAATCAGTGAAAATAAAACCCATGAATTGGGAAAAAATTTTAAGTTGACTGTCCCTCAGACAAAGGACTTCTATCTAGAACATATAAAGAATTTTGGGGGGCCAGTAAGATAGCTCAGCAGACTGAAGCACCTGCTTACGCTTGCTTAGGCCAGCTCAGGGACCACGATTTGGTTGGACCTCCAGCACCACTTGCTGGGCCAGCCCCACCCCCAGGGTGGGCTGAGCTAGCCATAGTGGCACATGCCTGTAATCCCAGTGCTGAAAGCAGGAGGATCACCACGAGTTTGAGCTGCAAAATGAGACCCTACAACAACCAAATTCATAAAATAAAAAAAAAATCTTTTAAAAAATCAGGCCCCTTCTTGTACTGTAACATCATGTAACTCAGTAGTGTCCCAAATTTTCTGATCAAGGAGATTATGGAGCCAAAGAGGAAAGTGATCAATGATGTAGAGTGTGCCTAAGGAGAGTCACATGGAGAGAAAATATTCTCTCAGGCTTTCACAGAGAGCACATTGGCCAAGCAATGGCCGTGACTCATCCACATGGCTGACACTGACAAAAGATCTACAATCTGAGGTACAGGATCTCAGGAAAAATCCTGAGGGGATTTCACTGACCTTATCAGACCCAAAAGCTACAACTCTTGTTGCATAGATCTTGCTTTATCTTGGTCTTAACCATTCAGGAGAAAAGCATAAAAACAAACTATAAGAAGTAAAGCCATGCTGTTATGTTGAGCTGTAGGGGACTCAGGTCAACAATTTCTGACATTGCCAGTGAAGTGGAAGACCCAATACTATTATGGACTACTGGGCTCTTTTAGTATATTTTGCGAGTTAACACACCTATAATATTCAAATAACAGAACTAAACAAAAAAGGGGATACAGATGAATGTCCATTTTGTATCTGTGCATTCAAAATGGTTAGGATAGATATATAATTACATTCCCTTAATGAATAGAGGGATTTGTTCTAATAGTGCTTGTAAATAGGATATCATGTCTGCATCTTGTACAGCAATTAACCACTAGGAAGAATGTATGCGATGTGTTAATTATTTTTTTTTATTTTTGTACTTAAATTATTTATTTGGTACAGGGTCTCACCATGCAGCTCAGACTCGTAGTGATTCTACTGTTTCAGCCTCCCTAATGCTGGGATTACAGGTGTGCACCGCACCCGGCCTCAGTCGCTGGCTCAGTGTGCCCAGGGTTCCAGGGCCAGCACAGTATGTGGTACCAGGGATTGAACTTGGGTCCTTGTGTTTGCCAGGCAGGCACTTGGACTGTTGAACTATCTCCCCAGTGCGCAATGTGTTAATTATTGAAACTGTCCTACCAATTTGGTTTTAAACTGTCTCATTGCTATTTGTTTCTCAATAAAATTAAGGGGGGAAAAATCAGGCCCCTAAAATTCAAGGACTCAAGGGCCTGCCAAGATGGCTCAGTAGAATAAGTGCCTGCCTGGCAAGTGCAAGGGCCTGAGTTCAACCCCCGGTTCTGCCAAAAATAAATGAATAAATAAACAAAATTAAAGGACCCAATCCAAAAAGGGCATCTGAGATAAACACACACTTCACAGATGAAGAAATACAAATGGCAGGTAAATATGTGAAAAAATGTTCAACATCATTTGTCATTAGAGAAAAGCAAGTTACAACAACCTGAGATTCCGTCTCACCCCAGAAAGAATGGCTAGCATCAAGAAGTCAGCCAGTAACACATGCTGGAGGGGCTGCGAGACAAAAGGACCCTCTCAACTGCTGGGGGACTGCAGAGTGGTGCAACCACTTGGAAGTCAGTGTGGAGATTCCTCAAAAAGCTAGGATCGGAGGTCCCCTTTCACCCAGCTATCCCCCCCTCAGGTATTTTTTGAAAAGAACTGAAAACATCACTCCACAGTGATATATATGTGCCCATGTTAATAACCGTGCAATTTGTCATAGCTAAGTCCTGGAAACAACCCAAATGCCCATCTACTGAGAAATGGATTTTTTAAAAAAGGTGAAATTTAACACAATGGAGTATTGCTCAGCTATAAAAAAGATAAACTTGAGGGTTTGATTGATAAATGGCTGCAACTAAAGACTATATCCATAAGTGAAATAAAGCAGACCTGCATATGTAATATATATACATAATATATATAATATGTATACGTAATATATATCTACATCTCCCAGGACTAGGGAGATAGTTCAGTGGTCTAAGTGCCTGCATTTGCAAATGCAAGGACCGGGTTGATCCCCGGTACTGCATGCCGTACTGGCCCTGAAACCCTGTGTGGTGGCACACACCTGTAATCTCAGTGCTGAGGAGGCTGAGACAGGAGGATCACTATGAGTGGGAGCTATGTCGTAAGATCCTGTACCAAATTTTAAAAAAATCCATGAGCACTTCCTCATGTGTCATATATGAAACACATGACAGCACGTAAACTGTACATCTTTTTTGTACTGGGTCTCTGCGCTGAGCTGCAACCAAGCGCTCTCTCTCTCTCTCTCTCTCTCTCTCTCTCTGTCAACAGATTCTCATTATCTTGCTAAAGTTTCCAAGGCTGAGCTTGAAGGTTTGACCCTTCTGCCTCAGTCTCACAAAACGCTGGGATTACAGGCATGCGCCACCACACTGGGCTCTCACTTTGTAAAAGAACGACAGCCAAAAGCTATAACAGTTTTGCTCTGCACACAAGTACCAGAGGGTCATCACTCAATTGAGTTCCCACCCAAGGCAAAGGCATGGTCATTAACAAGGTGGACACATAGTGGCCCTTGAACGTCTAAAATGTGGCCTGTGGGTTTCTCATGGGTAAGTGTCTGCGTCCCTGCCCTGGTAAACCTGGGACAGATTCTGTGTCGACACCAGTCTGGGCCATGACTTCCTAAAATAACAGGAGAGGGCCCCAAACTGGAAATTCTGGCAGTGTCCTCCATCCACACTGGCACGGGCCGGCAGGGTGGCTTTGGGGCCACAGCATCAGTGAGTGTCCACCTCTTGCCCTGGGGCTCTGTGGTCTCCTGGAGCCTGAGCAATGGTGGGGGTCACATGAGCTTGCGCTTGCGCCCCCATTACAGGTGTGAGGAGCCCCTGCTGTCTCTGCTAGGTGCTTGCCATGCTGCAAGGCTGCTCAGGAGAGGGCAGAGGCGTACTGTCCAGAGGCACCGGATTGGCTCTGGGAGTCGCAGTTTGCGGGAAGGGGGTTCACGTCTCCCTGCAGTTCCTGAGCTCTTGCTATAAATCTGACACTTCAGGGTTGCATGAGCTCCTTCTGGAGACTCCATGCCTGTTCTCCACACGTGGGCAGCTTCACTGGGCCCTGGTGGTGAGGTGAAGGGACGCTCAGAGGGCGCACGGCCAACAGGCATCGTCCTCCGAGCAGCCACGTGGAGATGGACCCTCCCATGGGGTGGCTGTCGGAAGGCACAGGTCAGAACCTGCTCAGGACTACCTATGAGAACCAGGCTTCTTATTTCTTTGCCACAAGTGGTTTGGGGACATAGAAAGACATCACTTGACCCATATCTGTCACCAGCCTGATTCTAATTGCTTCCTACAAGAAGAGAAACTTGCCACTAAGAAAAGCCTGTCAGCCCTGAACAGTAACACCACTGAAGAGCCTTGCAGTGACATCTGCGGGCTCTGATTGGGACACTGAAGGGGACAGTGTGCTAAGCCTGGGCTCAGCTGCCCCTGAAACTCACCCCACCACTTTGGCATCCCCTCTCCCTCTCCTGCTGCACTGCCACCTTGTGGGGCACCGCAGGTTACCAGACAGAATAGCCTGGGGCTGGCTGCAGTGTTCCGAGTGAGTCTGGGCCCACATCTCATTCTTTTCTTCCCTCCTGAGGGGTTTGCATATGTGCGGTCCGCTCCCTCCAGGAGAGTATGCACAGCGGAGAGCTTGCATATGTGCTTCATGTTGGGGCCTTGTGAACTCAAAGCTTCTCCAATCCTCTGGTTAGGAACTGCTGCTCTAAGGCTGTGGGAATCAGGACCACAAGGCCGCGTTCCTCAAACTAAGGTGCCCTGGTGCTCAGTAGCACAAGCAGGGCCAAAATAAACCTTCCTGTTTAGCTCGGAGGCCAACCAGTGAAACCAGGTGCGTTGTCGACATCCTGGAGCTGCTCTCGGCTCCGAGGAGGTCATGCAGCCTGAGCTGTTTGCATGGTGTGCAGGGACAGGTCTAGGAACTTCCGCTACTCCCTTCCTTCCAAGGAGGTACAGGTCTGCTAAGCATCGGGGTACGTGGTACCACTATGGTTTCCTGCACAGACAGTTTAATGACGCAGTGCAAACTGAACCTGCTAAGGAAAAGGAAACCCAGCTTAGGATAACACCCTCTCATCTGCAGATCGGGGCGGGGGTCTCCGAGATCTTCTCTTGTCCCACCATGGTGCACTTGCCAAAGCCACAGAGCTGGGAGGAAAGACCCCATCCCCGGAGGAAGCCAATGGATGCAGGCACGGCGCTTGCAGTTGGCACGCTCGCCGCGCGGGGGCGCCCGCGCTCTCCTCGCCTGCTCCATCTCCCTCCCCGACAGCGTGCGTTTTCAAGCTATTATCTGAAATCAGCCCCAAGTGTTGCCAATGAAAAGCGGCTTCCTGCGCAGCACTGCCTAATCGATGCGGCTGATGGCTTCCTCTAGCCGCAGAAAACATTCAGACGTCCTTACAGTCACGTTTCTCACTGAAGATACAGCTCACGGGCCCTACCTTGTGAAGGTCACAGTGATAGAGGAATGATAGAAGGAACTCTTAAGTCACAGAAGGCAAATGTTGTAACTCTCAATCTGCTAGATGTTCCATACGCTCAGTTTGTATTTTCCAAAGTTAAAGAATGAATTTTAGGGATCAACGGAGATTAACAGTGGGAAATAGCTATTGAGGGGGAGAGGTAGGGCTCCTGAGAGGCAGGAGGGGGCCTGAGTGGGTTGCCAGGACCCTGCTTCTCCAAGTTTCCTAGAGCAAAATCACGGGATGGGTGTAAGGTGGGACAAGACTGTGGTCAACCAGTAAGATTACTACTCACTTAGGTAATATTGATCCAGTGGGTAATATTGATCCCACGTGGCCAGTGTGCGTGGAAAGAACAAGGACTTCCTAGGAGGGATGAGTCAGGAGGGCCTGGTCCCCACTGCAGCCGACTGGTGCCCATTAACAATAGCAATCATCGGGGCCTGCCCATTAGCTCACTTGTTTAAGTGCCTGCTTAAACAAAGCAGGCTCAGGATCCTGTGGTTTGACCCTCAGGCTTTACCAGACCTTCCCTTAAGGCATCCTGAGCAGGCCAAAAAAAAAAAATTCTTCTAGAATAGCAATCATCAGTGTTTACCCCTCAGGGCACCACGTAGGTGCCCTCATTTTGTCTTTGCCTTGAGGCCTGGCCTTTAAGGAATGTGGCTCTGGCCCCAGTTGTAACAGGTTCTTATCTTCTGACTTATCTGATGGCCTAGCCCTGTCTAACTGCTTATAATATTTTTAACTAACTTAGCTGCCTATAATAACAGGTCTAGTATCTGCAAACTATCGGAACCCAGAGTCCAGGCTTCACACCCTATCCCTAAATCTCCAAAGGAACAGAAAACTACAAGCTAGAGCCCCCTGCCTGACCTGGGCCTAAGTACTTTACAATTTGTGTGTTTCCTAATATCTCATTTAGTCACTCATTCAACTAATGAACTGAGTGTCTAACTCTACCACGCACGGTCCTTGAAGCCCTGGCTGGTAGCATCAGCATCACCCGGGAGGGTGTGGGAAGCCAAAATCCGAGCCCTGCCGCTGACCTGAGTCCAAACCTGCGCTTAAACACGGTTCCTAGGTGACTTGTTTGCACAGTAAGGTTCGAAGAGTGTGGCTTTGTAACACATCTACAGCACCAAGAAATAGCCCTTTTAATGACTAGATTCGAAGACGCCGACTTGCTGTATTCCACAGCTAATAATGATGCAATATGTGTGACAAGTGTGTCTTGCACCATAATACAGTGTGAAAAAACATTACGGTGACTATTAAATTATTATAGTAAAATACTATATTTCACATTGTTATGAATCACACTTAAAATCCTGCCCCTCACTCCAAACACACCTGTCCCCAAGCAGTTGTGAAAGTCCCTTTTGGGGGCTTCCTCAAGGTCCTAAATTGACTCAAATGTTTATGGCAATTTCTGTCAAATAAACACAGGAAGCGTGTCTTTGTTCACCAGAGTCAAGGTGACCCTGAGAGGTCAACGCTCTGATTGGACTCAGGACACCGAGGCAGCCACGACAGTGCAACTCCAGGACAGGAAAAAGGACGTCTGGGGCTGCTTCGGAGAGTGGCAAAGGCCAGGGGATCCTTGTGTCTCAGGCTAAGTATTTAGAGGGGATCCTGGCACTGTGCTACGGGGGAGGAGCCTTGGAGCCCACCCTCCTCCAGCGACCCCTAGTGGCCCAGCCTCCAAAGCCCGGGAGAGAGAGCCGGCGTCGCCCGCACCCAGACGCCACAGAACGCCACGCCCACCCAGGGGCGGGGCCCGCCGGAGCGCCGCGCCCATCCGGGACTGAGTCGGAGCGCCAGGATAGCACCACGCCCACCAGGGGGCGGAGCATACAAGGATTGATAGGGCGCCGCGCCCGCCAGGAGGCGGAGTCCGCACCGCCCCACAGAGCCTCCCGCCCACTCGGGGGAGGAGCCCGTGTGCCCCGCCCGCCCCCGGGCGCCACGCACGTGCGCCGTGACGTCACGCCTGTTTTCACCCGGAAAACCCAATTACAGAGAAAGTGCGCGTCTCTCGAGGACACGTGCCCTTCCCCAGCTGCGTTTCCCCGCTGAGCACGGTGCCCCGCCCCCTCCGAGCCCCGCCCCCACGCCGGGCTCCGCGCTCGTGGAGGCGGCCTCCCCCTAGGATCCCCCTGGCGACCTCGCGGTGCTGCGCGTCCCGGCTCCGAACTCCCGAGAAGCCCGGCGCGCAGCCGAACCTCGGCCTTCGACGGGGCCTGCGTCACCGAGGTCACAGCGCCCACCTGCCAGGTGGGCCCCTTATCTTCACGGCTGCTGGGCGTCTTGGCTGCTTGCTGAGGAGGCCGGTTGCCCAGTGGTTTCCTGGGTAAAGGCATGGGACGGGGAGCCCCGAGAAGAGGGGTGCACGGGGCCTCCCCGGCGCGGTTCACCCCTCGTGACACTGCTGCATCCCCGTGGTCAGGGATAACTATGGTCAAGCTGGAGCTGCGCTTCCGGCCGGGAAGCGGCCCGGCTGAGATCTGCACTTGTTTGGTTCTGAGTCCTGCGGACTCACGCACATGCCCCTACCCGAGAGCTGGCCCTGGGGTCCAGGCCCGAGGGGTACAGTAGGTGCTTGGAGGAGTGGGGCAGGAGGGCAGAAAGCCCAGAGGAGTAACAAGGGCTGCTCTCCACGGTGGCCGCGAGCTAAGCAGTAGCCATGTGACCCCTAGCGCACCATTGGTGTCTGCGGCATGAATAAAGGCGGAGGAGCAGGATGGGATGCCCTCCTTCCAGCTCCTGCCACAGCCGCTCTTCCTGGCCCTGTATACTTTTTTGGCTTAATGTGGTAGGAGGTCTGGAATCCAGTGCCCTACCAGTGAGCTCCTCCCTTTTCATCTTGAGGCAGGTTCTCTAAGTTGCACAGGCTGGCCTCAGACTTGATCTCCTGCCTCACCCTCTCCAGTAACTGGGATTGCAAGTGAGTATCACCATGCGCAGCGTGGTCTTATGTGCTCTTAAAGTTGGTGCAGAAAATGGCTGCTTGGAGCTTGGCACCCTCAAATAGGGCAAGTAGTGGCCTCCTTTGCCAATTTCTCCCCAGGGATGCCGGAAGGGCCATCTGTGAGGAAGTTCCACCATCTGGCTTCTGCCTTTGTGGGCCAGCAGGTGGTCAAGACAGGGGGCAGCAGTAAAAAGCTGTGTCCTGCCACCCTGCAGTTCCTGTGGCTTCAGGATACACAGGTGAGTTCAGCATCCTTGGTATGTGGGCTTCTCTCCCCTACAATATCAGTGCCGCCCTTGGAATTTGTCCCAGCAAGTCACGTACTGTCTGTGTTAGTTGATACCTTGTGTCAATTTGGCTGAATCAGCTCCGGCAGTTCTCAGCATGGGGGCCTCGCCGGGCAGGTGGGCAGGGCCCAGGAATTGAGAAAGGCAGGAAGCCACCCTGCCTGGTTTCCTGCCGCCCAGCCCCGCTTCCGTGGAGAAGTCCATCTTTGGAGGAGCTAGATTTTTGCAGCTGCGCCACTCTGGAGAAGCTCTGATTTTCGCAGTCAGCGCATAAGGAAGAGAGAGGCTTGATGGACGCCACAGCTGCTGCTGCTCCTCTGCTCTTCATTGTTTTCTGCTGCATGAACTGCTGTCGTTTGCCTTGGAGCCAACGGAATATGGACTGAACCCTCCAGTAACTGTGAGCTAAATAAACCTTTCCTTCCTTCGAGTGTCGGGTATTTGTCCCAGCAACGAGTAAAAAGTAAGAGACTGTCCTTTCTGTCACCTGGGACACCGCTCAGCTCCTGGGGCTGGAGTTTCCCAGCCTGACGTGGGCATCACAGCTGACAGAGATCATGAGCCAGAGACCCCATTTAGAGGCTGCAGGTGTCTTGGGTATTCTCTCATTGCTGGGATAAAATACCTAACACCCAAAATGACGGAAAGACTATTTTTTTTTTTTTTTTGTATTTTAGGGAAGGGTCTACAGGGTGTTCAGGGCCTCACTACTAGATCAGACTCGGAGTGATCTGCCTGTTTACAGCCTCCCAAGAGCTGGGATTACAGGTGTGCACCACCACGCCCAGTCTCAATTGCTGTCTCAGCACGCCCTGGGGGTGGGGCTGGCACAGCAGGCGGTGAGATCAAACCCCCAGCTTAGCTCCCAGTTTGTGAAGGTTTCAGTCCATACTTAGCTGGATCCAAGTCAGAGTGCCACATGGCAGAGGGCAGTCATTGCAGTGGAAAACAGCAAAGGGCAAAAGCAGAAGGGAGGAGCAGTGGCCAAGTTAAGCCTCTCCTTTCCTCGCGTTGCAGTGCAGGTTACCCGCCCAGGGCAAGAATAGCGCTCACACCCATAATCCCAGCATTGGCTCATGAATTAATCACAAATTCTAGAAGCTACCCCATGACTGCATGAAGCTTTGGGGGAACAACTGGACACAAACTAAAACAGCAGGGATCCTTTCTGCCCCAGCTGTGTGTTGTGGGCAGCTTGGGCTGTGATCCATGTTTGATCCTAGGCCAGGGGAGTGAAAGAGCGCTGCGCAGATTCCTGGTCATCCTCCTGGAGGCTTGGAGGCGCTCTGCTTCTCTGGCCTCTGTGCCTGGCCCCAGGCCTTGCTTCCATTGTCCCAGCCTCTTGCAGCCCAGGTGGTCTTACCCGGATGGTGACAACATGCTGCTCTCTGCATGGGTGGGTCTGCCTGTCTCCATGGCCTTGCCCCTTGGTTTTCTGCGGCAGGTCCTAATCAGTCAGGATTCTGTTTAGCAATCCTGGCCTCTGAGAAGCTGCCCAGCTGGCTTCCAGGACATGCCTCGGCCCCCTGATGCATCCTTCTTGCTGAATCTGTCCTGCTTGCTGAGCTGAGTGGGACAGGTGACAAACAGAGATGACCATGTCCTTGCCAGCTTTGGGTCTCTAATGCCATACTGAGCACTTGGACCATGGGAGGCCCGGGGTGAATGCTCGCTCAGTGGGCTCTGCTGCTGCTTCACTGTGTGCCACTGTGCGGCCTTAGCAGCTTCAGTGCCCAGCTGTTGCAGCCACTGTGGGAAGCAGAACTTCTGCCCAATAGTCATACATGCTGCTTCTCTTCCACCTTGCCCTGCATCCTCTGTAGCTGTAAAACCATTCTCGCTTATGATTGGATGAGTCTCATTGACCTTGGCCATAGTTGAGACATTTGGAAACTGATGCTCAGAGAATTCCACATTTAGATCTCCTGACCTCCAGGCTCACACCTGTAGAGGCTGGGGTAGGCCCCTTGTCCAGACCCCAGTGTCTGTCCCAGTGCCTGTCACAGAGCTGGCAGTCAGAGTGCATTAGACTGAGGTTGTGTTTGATTGAGTTCTCTTGTGCTTTTGTCAAGCTGTTCTCTGGAGGAAGGGTGATGGGTGCCAGGATTTTGAGATGTGTTATCTTTAGCTGAAGTCAGTTTGTGTGCATGAGCTGACTCGTGTTAGTGTAGAGAAATGGATCATGAGTTGAATAAATAAACGGCAATTCAGGTTTCTTGGATAATCCCCGAAGGCTTTGAGTTTTTTTGGTACTGGGACTAGAACTCAGAGCTTTGAGCTTGCTGAGCAGGAACTGCGTACCGAGCTAAATCCCTGGCTCCCGAAGACTT
>NW_004524612.1:16885979-16887384 GCF_000260255.1 Octodon degus
GCCGGCAGAGCTGCTCTCCAGGGGCCCTGGTGGCCCTGATGGCCTAACGGGCAACAGCCCTGCAGCCGGGGCCCAGCGGTGGCTGCAGGTCAGCTTCGGTTTGTTTGGTAGCATCTGGGTGAACGAGTTCTCCAGAGCAAAGAAAGCCAACAAGAGAGGAGACTGGCGGGACCCGGCACCCAGGTAGGGCCGTATGCCTTTTGTGCCCTTTCTTCCCTCCTCACATCTTGGTCCCCTTTCTCCTGAGAAAGCTCTCCATTCCTTCTGTCCTCTACCTTCGAGTTTGCTCTTTCTGTAGAACTTGGGCTTTTTCATCTGCGAGAAGCGGTGTGCTCCTGCAGCCTTTGGGTCTGATTAATCTCACTTAGCAGTGTGGTCTCCAGTGCCCCGCAGATGACTCAGGTTTATCCTCTCACAGAGGTCTGCCCTGTTGTGTGTAAAGAGACATTGTCTTTATCCACTCACCTGTTTCTGCACACTCAGGCTGCTTCTGTGGAGCCATGAATGTGCTGCTGTAATTCAGCTACCATGAATCGTGCTGCCATAAACCCGGGATACGTGGATCCCAGTAATGGGATGTCGTTAACTCTGGGAAAGATCCCTAGAAGGGGACAAGCCGGGGCACAGAGAGTTTCTTAATGACATCACACTCTTGCTCACTCTCCTGCCTCTAACACGAGTCTTTTTCCTGTTTCCACCTGCCGCCTCTTTCCTTTTGTATCCACCCTAGTCTCTGAGTGTGCTGCAGTCTCTTGGGAGCCGCAGCTCTGGCAGCTGAGGGGTCCCTGCTTCGCCAGACATGGAGGTGGCTCCCGTCGGAGTAGCCGCCCTTGCCAAGTAATGCGGTGTTCCTCCATCACAGTTGACGAGCTCTCTGCTATTCTCGGCCTCTGGCTTAGGAGTAGGCATCCTCATGCGTCCCACAGGTGAACCTAGCCTACGGCTGGGCTGCCTTGTCCTCTGCGCAGTCCTTCTCCAGCACCAGGGACCGCCACGTCCCCTGAACTTGAGACTTGGCTACACTTGGCTGGTTTTCATCTTTAAACATGTTGCTACAATCAGGGAAGAAATAAATAACACATGTGAATGTGCGTGTGCTTTTGGTGGCTCCCTTGGGTTGTTTTTGATTCTGACAAAGCCATCCCTCTTCTCTTTGGGGACCTGAGCTTCCCAGGGTAATCAAAATGGCATTGTTGGAGCTGGGCCTGGCATGAGCCACACAGCAGGGACTGCATGTGCATGTTCTCTGTCTGTAAGGTGACAACTATCTGTCATGTCTCTTCCTTCTCCCCAGGCTGGTCCTGCACTTTGATGGCGGTGGATTCCTGGCCTTTTATAATTGCCAGATGGCATGGAGCCCCACTGCAGTGGCTGAGCCGTGCCGTGACATCTTGTCGGAAGAGTT
>NW_004524612.1:16888225-16890179 GCF_000260255.1 Octodon degus
AAAAAAAAAAAAATTGAAATAGTTAAATTGAGCATTTCCTGACTTCTCTCTCAGCGTTAAATTTTCTGCCGTTTCCGTTGGAAACCTTAAAGCTGCCATGGAGCACCACTCCTGTCCATGGGGTGAGGGACGTGGTGGTGGCCCCTGGAATCCTCCACCACCTAGAGTGTGGAGCTGGCTGTCCTAGGAAGTGGGACCCTGCCATAGGCTCACAGAGTCGCGCTTTTGGATGCTGCTGTGAACACAGACGGATACCAAGCCTACTGTGGGCCTCTAAGAGCAGCGAGTGAGGCCAGTATGAAATGTCGGCATGGTGGCATGCAGCTGGAGTGCTCCAGTTCGGTAGGCTGAGGCAGAGGATGGCATGCTCAAGCCTCACTTAGGCAACGGAGCGACTTAGTGAGACCCTAACTCAAAATGCTAAAGAAGGGCTGGGATGTGTAGCTACTTGCAAAGGCTCTGGGCTCAATCCCCAGGACTGAGGGAAAAAGCCATTCTTTTTACTGCAACAGAGTAGTATGTGCATCCAGAGTTAGTAGCTGAAGCAGTAGGGTGGGCTGGTGGTGCCAGAGCCCCTTCAGATGTAAGGCGTGGCTGACGCGGGGCTGCTGGCCTGAGGCCCTGGTCCCGGGATTCCTGGCTGGCTGAGCAGGTGCTGTGCATTTTCACCTGAGAACCCAGAAGCCCTGTGCTTGGAGTGAGCGGCTGCTGAGCAGTGGGTGCTAAGGGCATCGTGACAGTAGCCCGTGGCCAGTGTTGCTCCCGACCCAGCGTGTCAGACCGCAGGGCCGCCCTCTTCGTGGGATAACCGCTCCCAGCTCCCCTTAATTCGGAGGACAGCTCAACGCAAGACTGCTGCGCTGCAGTGAATCCAGGCAGTCTGTAAATTTTGCAGAGAAATTTTGTGTGTAATGAAGAGTGTGTTCCTGGGACTCTTGTAGAAAGCAGTCATGTCATCTACCCGCTCCCGAGGCAAGTGTGCCAAGGACCCGGCAGCCTCCAGCAGTCTCCACTTTGGTCCTGCAGGAGGTCGCTGTGCAGTGGCAGCACCAGGCCCTGCTCTGTTGGCTGCAGTAGATTGGGAAAATGCAGGGCAGGGATGTTTTGGGCGGACACTGAGTCCAGAGCAGGGGTTGGGGATCAGGGCTGCCTCCGCTGAGAACACAGCAGGTATAGCAACACCTCTTAAGTAGTAATACCTCGTAGACACTGCTGTGGTACAGGCAGCACACGTGGCGTTTTCCGTAGCAGTTAATATTTATTGATTTCTCTCGGTGTTGGCGTGGTGCACACACCTGTCATCCCGGCACTCCGGAGGCTGAGGCTGGAGGATCATAATGGGTCGGAGGCCAGCCTGGGCTACTTAAGGAGAATAGTTACTCTAAAGTACATAGCAAGATCCTGTCCAAAAAAAAAAGGATTCTCTTGGTACCACTGCACGGCATGTTGTGATGAATTCCTGCTCACAGAAACCAAACGATCCCTGTCACAGTTGAGGGTACCAATGGCTCAGGGAACACGCCAGGGCCAAGTGCTAGGAGGTGGGCCAGTTGGGGTTCCGCTTTAGGGCTGCAGTCACCACAGCTGGATAAATCCTTCAGGCTGTGGCCTGAGCCGCGTGGGAGTAGTCATTCATTTCCTCACAACCGCCTTCGAGGCCCCTTCCCAGAGTATCAGCTCAGATCCTGCTGCCTTGCCCTGATGTGCTCTGCCCAGGAGCCTGGCAGGTGACAGAGTTGGGGTCTCCCTGGCACCCTCCTGTGCCATTTGGCCAACCCCAGTTTGCTGTTAACTTTTCGGTGGTTTGTTACACTAAGTGCACACTTGGCCTTCTCTCTCCCTCTCCTGGCTTTGTTTCAGGGAACATCATTAAGAACGAAGCTTTGTACAGAGCCAGGATCCATCCCCTCTCCCTCGGCTCACTCCTGAGTCCCTCATGTCTGGAGACCCTCGT
>NW_004524612.1:16890344-16892845 GCF_000260255.1 Octodon degus
CTGGTGGTGCCCGCAGTGTCAACCCCAGCTGCCGTCTGAGGAGCCACAGCACCTCCAGTCCTAAGTCCCCAGGGCCCTTCTTCCATGATCTCAGCTTTGGGGATTGCGGTCACTTGGGTGTGAACAGGATTGGGGTGGATGCAGAGGAGGGTGTGGGTGGTGGGACTGTCCCTCTCACTGGCTGGTGTGTGAGGCAGATTCCATAGGGGTAGGTTCTTCCCTCTTTGAGTTCAGATTGTTCTTCCTGTCCAATTCTAATGTGAAATATGAGAGAAATCGTAGTAGTGGATAAAGGGACAGGACGGGGGCTGTGGAAGTGAATGCCTGTAAGAAACAGGTGTGCTCCCAGTGTTGCTTTTCAAATATTTTTTTTTTTTTGGAAACAGTTGATTTGAAGGCCTCTAGTTTTGAAGAATAGGAAAACTTTTTTTCCCTCGTTCCTCTGGGAGAGCCACAGAAGAGAACGAAGCGAGAGAGGAGGGCTGAGTTGGCCTTCTGTCTGGTTCCTTCCCTCCTCATGGAGGCGCCAGGGTTGCCAGGGAGCCAGCTACCTTCCCGGTGTGACCCCTGGCCTTTGAGACAAGCTACTTGTTTGGTCCTTTAGTTGCTGTTTCTGACCTGATTTCAGGAATCAAGATACACTTCATTGGGTTGTTGGCAACAGCTAGATGGAACCAGGACAATGACCTGAAAATAAAGCTCTTTGTCATTTTCTGTGTTGTCTTCATTTAGCCAGAGAGACGGTGTGTGTGTGTTACAGGGGATCAAACCCAGAGCCCACATATGCTAGGCAAGCTCAGGATCTTAAAGTGCAGATGACCGAGTTTATCGTGAAGGTGATCCCGCCAGGTTGCTGAATCAGTCTCCATCACTGACCCCTACAACATAGAAGAGAGGTTGATTTTGGCTCAGGGTTTCAATGGGCCCGGTCCCTGATTGGTTGGCTTCAAGTCCAAAGTGACACATTGGAAGAAAGCTGTTTGCCCCATCCAGCCCGGAAGCAGAGGGGAGGGGCTGGAGACAAGTACACCCTCCAAGTCATGCTCCCGGTGACCCACTTTCACGGGGCCCCACATCATAAGAGTACAGCCATGAACTTAGCAGTGCACGAGTATCGTGCCCCATCACCCCGTTACAGTCACCTTCCCAAGACCTCCCAGTGGTTACCTGAGACTAGGGAACACTGCTGCATCTAAGTCATAATAGTGGGGTGATGAATCCACCTGAAAGGAGCAGAGGAGGAGTTCTGGGCACATTGTCCCAGGAGACTATGAGACCCCTGCTACTGTTGCCACAGGTTCTGGTCCAGAGGAGACAGTAAGCAGAGAGGAATAGAAAACTAGCTGAAAGGTGACTAAAAGCCACATGGTACCATGAAAAATACATGGGTTGATTCACTATAAAGGTCGGGCTGGCAAGATAGTTCTGGAGACTTAAGCACTTGTTTAGGCAAGTGCAGGGACCAGGATTCGATCCCCCAGTACCACATGCCATGTTGGCCCTGCCCCCGGGTGCACTGAGGTGACCGAGTCCAGGCATGATGGTGCATGCCTGTAACCCCAGAGGTGGGGAGGCTGGAAACAGGATCACTGTGAGTCTGAGTCTGGGTTGCGAAGTGCACTGTTACGGTTTGTGTCTAGTTGTTCCCCCATGACAGAAATCCTGCCTGTAAAGAGTAGGCTGGGGAGGTTTCTTCTGGGAAGGACTGCACTGGTTGTTGGACACCAGTCAACTTGTGTTACAGTGTGGCAGAAAGTTTGTCTGCATTTTGCTTATGTCCAGAGACTTTGCCTGAGACATGATGGACTGATTAATCTTTCAAAAGATATTTCAGGCTGGGAAGATGGCTCAGTAGAATAAGCGCTTGCCTGGCAAGTGCAAGGGTCTGAATTCAATCCCCAGTTCTGCCAAGAAAAAAAAAAAAAAAAAAGTATTTCAAAGCAGCCAAATGTAGAGGCAGTAGCCTGGCTATTGGCTTTTAGCCAGTTTTATGTTAGGAATGAAGAGCAAAGAGCCTGGCAGGATGATGTAATGTGAGTTTGGCCAGAAAGAACACTCCAATAGAGCTGTGGAATGCAAAGATAGAGATGAAAGGATCCCCACTGCTGGGAAGGAACCTGAGAATGGAAAGGATGGCCTGAGGGCGTCACAGGAGGTAGAAGTTCTCTGCCCTTTGCAGCCTCAGAATCCCAAAGGTCAGGGACTTTGCCTTGAGGAGGAAAGGCACTGCAGAGCACCACGAATGGTGGCAGTGGCCGCACCAGGTTCCAGAATGGCGCTGGCAAGGATGTTTATTCCTCAGAATCAGGGTCAGAGTGCTCAGCCATCCAGGCACTCGACCCCTACAGCCAAGAGAGAAGGAAACCTGGCTACTGCTCCAGCCGGCAGCAGACCTTGGCATCATCCACGTGGCGTTGGCTTTAGGCGCATTCAGAATGCAGGAGTTCTGAGGTTAAGAAGGCTTCCGCCTCGATTTCAGAAGAAGGCCTGGGACGCCAGGC
>NW_004524612.1:16894205-16895448 GCF_000260255.1 Octodon degus
TGAAACTGTCCTACCAATTTGGTTTGAAACGGTCTCATTGCTATTTGTTTCTCAATAAAATTATGGAAAAAAAAGAAATTAATGCAATGGAGACTGAGAATATAAAGAACTTATGAATCAAGTTGGTTCTCAGAATAAATAAAATAGATAAACCCCTAGCCAAGCATATTCAAAAAAGGAAAGAAAAAACTCAAATTCATACAATAAAGAATGAAAAGGGTAAAATCACTACAGATCCTGTGGAAATTCAGAAGTTCATCAATACCTACTTCTAAAATCTTGACTCTCATAGGATGGAAAACACAGAAGAAATACAGTCCTAGAATCATCAATTGCCAAAGCTGAATCAAGCTATAAAAATTCTCAATAACTCAACATTAGTTAATGAAATTAAAAATGTAATTAAAAACTTACTAACAAAGGAGGGGGCTGGTGAGATAGCTCAGCTGACTAAAGCGCCTGCTTAGGCAAGCTTAGGCAAACACAGGGACTGCAGTTTGATCCCTGGCACCACGTGGCGTGCCGGCCCTGTCCCCAGGGCAGGCTGAGCTGGTCACAGAGTCTGGGTGTAGTGGCACATACCTATAATCCCAGTGCTGGGGAGGCTGAAAACAGGAGGATCACTATGAGTTGCATAGTGAGACCCTGTAACAACCAAATAAATTTGAAAAAGAAATAAAAGCCAAGGGTCTGATGGATTCACAGCTCAGTTCTACAACGGACACTTTTTTTGGAGGGGGGAACTGAGGATTGAACTCAGACCCTTGCACTTGCCAGGGAAGTGCTTATTCTACTGAGCCACCTCCCTGCCCCCTACAACAGATTTTGAGAACGTTTAATACTAATTCTCCCCAAACTATTGCAATTTGTAGGGAAGCAATTCTCCCAAACTCATTCCAGGTGGTAAATACTAACCCTGATATCAAAACCACAGGCCCAACAACAACAACAAAAGAACTACAGGCCAATCACCCTAATGGACTAGATGCAGCAACTCAAAATGCTAGCAAATAGAATGCAGCAAAATCGTTAAGGAGGTGATACCCCATGATGAAGCGAAACCCATCCTAGCTATGTGGGGCTGGCTCAACACATGCAAATCAATAAAGTCATAGACCATATCAACAGAGCCAAAGACAAAAACTACATGATCATCTCAACAGATGCAGAAGAGGCTTTGGATAAAATCCAACACCCATTCATGATAAAAACCATACAGATAATTGGAATAGATGGTCTTTAT
>NW_004524612.1:16896386-16897652 GCF_000260255.1 Octodon degus
GGTGGGCTGGCATGTGGTGCTGGGGGATTGAACCACAGTCCTTGTGCTTTTGCTTAGCTTAGCTTAGCTTGTTCTAAGTAGGTGCTTTAGACCACTGAGCCATCTCACCAGCCCCCCAGCCCATGCATTTTTGTACAGAAGCAACAATCTCACTGACAGAGAAATTAGAGAAACCATGCCTTTTACAATAACATCCAAAAAAAGAGAAATACTTAGGAATGAACCTCACAAAGGAAGTAAAAGATTTAAAGAGTGAAAATTACAGTACTCTGAGAAAAGAAATCAAAGAGGATTTCAGAAAATGCAGAAATAGTCCTTGCTCCTGGATAGGAAGAATTGGCATTGTGAAAATGGCCATACTCCCAAAGCTGTTACACACATTCAGTGCAATCCTGATTAAAATAGCATCAGCATACTTCACAGATTTGGAGAAAACATTACTAAAATTCACCTGGAACTATAAGAGATCTAGAATAGCATGGGCAATCCTGGCCAACAAAGGCAAGACAACAGGCATCACAATCCCCAACTTGAAATTATACTACAAAGCTATTGTGATAAAATCAGCATTTTGGGGGGCGGGGGAGGGGGGCGGAAACAGACCTGAGGATCAATGGAACAGATTAGAAGATGCAGACATGACTACAAACACAGTCATCTCATCTTTGACAAAAAGGGCCAAACATGTTCACTGGAAGAAAGCTAGCCTCTTTGATAAATGGTGCTGGAAACAATGACCTTCGATATGCCAGAGACTAAAACTAGACCCATGTCTATCTATCACCATGCACTAAACTAACATTAAAATAGATCAAAGAGGGGCCAGGGAGATGGCTCAGTAGAATAAGTGCTTGCCTGGCAAGCGCAAGGGTCTGAGTTCAATCCCCGGTTCCAAAAAAATCAAAGACCTAGATGTGTGTCTCAGTTACTCTTCTGTCATTGCTGGAAAAAATACCCAACACTCAAAATGAAGGAAAGAAAGGTTTATTTAGCTCAGTTACTGGAGGTTTCGGTCCATACTTGGCTGGTTCCAAAGAAGAGCGGCACATGGCAGAGGGCAGCCTTTCATGGTGGTTGCAAAGAGCAAGAGCACAAGGGAGGAGCAGCAGCAACAATGGCTACTGAGAGCAAGTCTGTCTCCCTTCAAGTACATTCAGGCTCTCTGCCCCAGGCTGGGTGCAGTACTCACACCCATAATCCCAGCAGCACTCACACCCATAATCCTAGCAGCACTCACACCCATAATCCCAGTGGATTGTGAGTTAA
>NW_004524612.1:16902202-16903461 GCF_000260255.1 Octodon degus
CTCAACAGTGGGCAAAGCCGCCCAGTGTGGGGCCCACACCTGTAATCCTGGCACTGGGGAGGCTGAGGCAGGGGGATCACCCCAGATTGGAGGCCAAGCTGAACTACCTAGTGAGGCCCTGTCTGAAACAAAACACAACACAACACAGCAGGGAAAGCTGCTTTTACAGCCAACTATTCTGGGCAACTGGGGATGTTGCGCTCGCCCCACAGGGATGGGAGTGCTAGCTGAGTGCTCTGTGCCCACCCCGCCAGGCTATAGATCGCACTAGATCGCAGTGAATGAGGTCCAGAGCCGCTGCAGGAGCTTGGGCTTTGCTCTAAAATTAACAGTTCTCAACAGTGGGCGGGGAAGGTGCGGGGAAGCAGGAGGCTTACACGCTTATTTCTCACGACTCTGGCAATGCTGTCAGGGGTCCTGAGGCAGTTACCTGGAGAGGTCCCTTCCTGGCTTGCCAAAGGCACCTTCTCCTGGTGGCCTCATTGGGGGAAGGAAAGAGCTCTCATGTGGGCTGATTGGTAGTGTGAATGTCTTTCTAGTTGATTCCATTCCCAGCCCCATCCACTTTTTGAGACAGGGTCTAAATTGCCCAGGTTAGGATCTAAGTAGAAAGCCTCCTGCCTCAGCCTCATAGAGTGAGGCATGTGTCACCCAGGCTGGTTTTCTTCCTCTTCTGGTAAAGACAATAATCTCATCATGGGATCGTCTTTTTTTGGTGTGGTACCGGGGTTTGAACTCATGACCTTGTGCTTGCTAGGCCAGTGCTTATTCTATTGGGCTATCTCCCTGGCCCCATGGCACATCTTCTGACCTCATTTCTACCTCATCACCTCAAAAGGCTCTTCTCCAGATGCCATCATGGTGTGGGCTGAGTTTGGCAGGGACAGGAACATTTCTGTACCTCACAGCCATATCACACACTGCTCAGCCACTGGGTCTCGGTGCCCTCTGGGGGCACCACAGCTGCACAAGCATGACCTGAGTCATGGGTCATATCAACTGGAAGAGGGGGTATGTCCTTCAAGGTAGCCAAGCCCCCTGTGTCCCATGAGCTCCAAAAATGTGACACAAGGAGTCCTGGCCACAGCATCTCACAGAGTAAGTGTAGAGGTCCGAGACGCTTTGTGCTCCCCATACAGGGGATGGAAACTCTCAACCTGTGAGATGTCCAAAGGTGCTGAGTTCGTGTTCTCTAACACTGAGTAGTGACTGCTAGGAACAGCAGAGGTTAAGAGCAGGAATAATTTATTGACAGAAAG
>NW_004524612.1:16904131-16911028 GCF_000260255.1 Octodon degus
TATATATGGTTAGAACAAGTACAGTCACTTGAGTAATATTGGTTATATGAGGAGTCAGTGAGGAAACGAATCTCACATGCACACAAGGGATGGAAGGGCCTTCTCCAAGGGGTGGGCCAAGGAGGTTTGGTGCCCACCACAAGGTGATTAATGCCTACTTAGAATATCAGTGCTGTTCAGCCCTAGGGGAAGCATAAGAGCTAGCAGTTCTTTTTCTACAGGTCTGGCCCTCCTTGAAAGCCTTCAGCCACAACTGTGCTCTGCATTGACCCCTGGAGGGGCCAGCCCTGACTCACTACAATCTTTCTACCTAACTTAGTTACCTAAAATTCTCTTCCCTGCCCAGAGCTTCACAAAGCTGTAAGGTGCCCAGGAATCCCTGCAGCAAAGCAAGCTTGTTCTGCAAGCTGCCTGGTGTTTCCTAAACATGATTTTACTAGAAATCCCTGCTTTCCTCTCTGTTCCTAGGAGCACAGAGCAGACATGCGATTTAATCCATGAGCTGCAAAACTCTGAGCATCAGCTACCCTTGGGGCTCGGCTCCCTGTGCGTGCGGAATGTCTTTCCTCTCTTCAGCCTTGTCTTTGACTTGGATCAGCAACAGTCCTGTGCTTAATCTGAATCCTTTTTGCTTCCTCTTATCAAAATCCTCACAGATTTTCCCTATCTTTACATATCTTACACTCATGCTCCTTAGAAAAGGCACCAGCTGGTGGGGGGTGTGTGTCGTCCTCGCCTTCAATCCCTGCACTCCCAGACATAGCCAAGATGTTTGCAGGTGACACAGGCTTGAACCCAGTCTGGACAATTTAGTAAGACATATCCTAAAATAAAAAATAAAAGGTTGGGGTGTAGTTCAGTGCGAAGGCTCTGGGTTCAGTTCCTAGATCCTTCACACACACACACACACACACACACACACACACACACACACACACTCCCCTTTCCAGTTCCTTCATTCTTAGGCAATGTGTAAGGCAGGGATGCGCCATGACAAAACCTAAATGCATGCATCACTGGGTGACGTCACACAGGCACTTGCTCTTGCAGTCTGGAGGCTGAAGGTCCAGGATAAAGCTGTAGGGAAAATCAGACAGGCAGAAAAAGTGCAAGGGCCTCAGTGAGGTATCTTCCAAGCAAAGCTAAACCCCTGCTAGAGAGGGCTGGCAGGAAAGCAGTGCTGATAAGGTTTCTGCTGAGCGAGTCCTCACGCAGCCCTCTGTGCACAGGCACAAGCCTGTAGTCCCTCCTCAGAGGGACAGCTCTCCTGTTGGATCCGGGCAAATCCCCCCGATTTAACTGCACCTTGCAAAGGCTCTCGTTCCAAATGCAGGCTTCAGTGTATGAGTTTTAGGGAGACACAAATCAGCCCATGTGCTACAGAACAGTTTTAGGAAAATCTTCAACTTCTCAGCCAGGTGTGGTAGTGCAGGCCTATAATCCCAACACTAGGGAGGCTGAGACAGGAGGACTGACGTGAATTTGAGGCCAGCTTAGGCCAAATCACAAGACCCTGTCTCAAAGACAAAACAAAGCAGGAAAGGAAAATCCTCAACTTCTCAGATACCATCTCCTCTATTTTTTTAAACTTACACTGGTTTGCAAAGTCTCACTTCTGAGCCAGATGATGTGAAAACATTGAGTAATAGTTACTTTTTCTACCAAAGTACATTCATGTCACATACACATAGAACACGTAACAAAATGTGTTGTTACTCAAATGCATCTTTCTGATCTTTATGAGGTGATGCAACAGCAAAATCGCAAGCAGAAGCTGGCAAGGTTGGGGCAGTTTCTGGTGGGGCAGGTGGGCTGGAGAGATCTCACGAGGGGATTAGCAGCCTGTGATCTGCGGTAGGAAGGAAAACAGTATCCAAGAAATGATGAGGTCTAGGGCAGCCGAGGGGTGGGAAGAGCCTCACATCGAGGTGCACGGCTCACTTCCCAGCCAGTGGTGCCTGCAGCTCAGAGCAGAGTTCACTTTGCTCCGTGGCAGCCATGGCCTGGCAGGGTACAGCTGCTTAGGCCATGGAACAGAGAGCAGGGACGAGCCGGGGGAAGCATGTGCCCTTCCAGCACACATGATCCAATCACCTGGCTACCCAGGAGACATCTGGGGACATTTTAGGCCTGAAACATAACACAAGATTTCACTCCCTCAACATCACTGCCTGGATGTGGGTTCTGGAGGTAGGAGTAAGAGCTGAAGGTGGCCCAAGCCCAGTACACGAGGGTCAGAGTGGCCGTTCCCAGGCAGAAGAAGGAAATTAAGGACAAGTGCAAGAGCTCAGTGTTCGATTTCTAGCCTTAGGCACGTTGAGCGCCTGGTGCCTGCAAGCTGGAGGGACCAGAAAATCAGGAAGTGTGCCTGGCTCCCACAGGTACAGGCTGGGCTTAGAGGCATAGGTGACAGCTGTCCTCCTGGCCGGTGTTGGGCATCTGGGTGAGGGGAACAAGGGTGATTGTGCAGCTTAAGGAAAGACAGGCCAGTCAAGGAGACTGAGCAAGTCTAAGGTCAGCAACGTGAATGGTGCTGAGATGGAAATGGATGTGAGGAGGCTCTTCAGATCTGGCAGCTGTCCACATTCAGGGTCCTCCAGGCAGGCCAGCGAGGCCTTGCACAAATACGGCAGCGCTGGTCCAACAGGGCGGAACCGGTGGGGCCCAGGAAGGGGAATACTGGGGTGGCTTGCTTTTCAGAAAGTCTGGTCATTATGGAACGAAAAGGTCGCGGAGGGGAGTTGTTTATTTATTTAAAGGTTGTGAGCTAAGGGGGAAGAAAAAAAGGTAGGTAAAAAGAATAGATCTGATTTGATCTAGAAATTGTACATTTTGAGAGACAGTTTAAGTCACTACAAGGGGTACATATTGGCACCCCTGGGTGGTTTCAGGCTCCTTTACACCTCACATTTCCTCAAGATTAATTCATCAGTTGACTTAGATATAAAAAAAAGAGCAGGAATCTGATCATAGGATAAAGGAATAAGAGTCCAAAGAATACTTAAATTATCATATTCAGACGGTTCACACCTGTAACGGGCCAGCACCGGTCCCGGGGCGAGGGGCAGGCCAAGTCCCCGGCAGCTTCCGCCCCTCAGGAGCAGCGTACACGGTCCCCGCCTGGGTCCCCGGACGCGGGGCCCCTCTGCCCTGGGCCAGATCTCTGTTGCACCCGGGTGAGCTTGGGTGGGACCTCGGGGACCCTAAGTTTAGTTCTAGGGAAAGCATAGGAGGGAGGAAGGAGCACGCTGCCGGCACCTAGAGAACGCAGCCCGAGAGGAACTGGGGATTTTATTAGAATGCGACTAATAGTAAAGGAAAACCGGGCGCCTGCGCCGCAGGGAAGGAGGCCCGGCGACTGCCTGGGCAGTCCCCGGAGTGTCAGCAGCCGGATTCTGCTCGGGCGGGCAGGGGCAGTCGGGGCCCCACTCTCCACGCGCACCCGCTCCCCGGCTCCCATCTACTTGCGTCCCCGGCCGCCAGCCACACAAGGCCTCCGCGAGACCACCAATCCGGCCCGCCGGCCTCTTTCTCGCCCTCCAATGAGTTTCTAGGGTGTGGTCATCACGCCAGACGCGCTCGCTGCCGATTGGTCGGCGTCTTCCTGGTGCGAGCGGTCCTGCCCAATCTGCGCCTGTCAGTCCACTCCGCGAGCCTCGGGTAACGGCGAGAGCGCGGACGGCCAGTTCAGCTGGGCGGGAGGTGGGCGGGGCTCCGCCGTGCCGGTCCCGCCTTCCCGCGCGCCCCGCCCCGGCCTCCCCCGCGTCGGCCTCATCCCCGCGGGGGTCAGCGGCGGCGGAATTCCCGTAGCTGTCGACGAGGCTGCGGTCGCTGCCGCGCAAGGATGGAGTTCGTGAAGTGCCTGGGCCGCCCCGAGGAGTTCTACAACCTGCTGCGCTTCCGCATCGGGGGGAAATGGAAGGTGATGCCCAAGATGGACCAGGTAGGCTGAGCATCCCTGCGTCCCGGGCGGCGGAGGCTACGCGGCGGGCGCGGACCCTCGCTGCCGCCTCTCGACTGCCCCGCCGTGGACTCCGCGTCCTCCACGCTGGGTCGGCACACCAGCGCCAGTGGTGCTGAGGCCCCGGCCGCGCTCTCTCGTCTCCGCGCGCCCTCGTCTGAATCCCCGGCGCGGCTGCCGTACCCGAAGCTCGGGCCGCGGGTGCTACTGGTTCGCCTGTAGTCGCGGGGTGAAACCCTTCCCTCCCCTCCCCCTCCCCCTGTTACCCACTCCCCACCTCGGGCGATCGCACCCGCACCTGTGCCCATCGCTGCTCCTGGCCACAACTTGGTTTTCTTTCATCTGTCTTGTGCCTGTAGGCACAATGAGTGCTTCTGGAGATGGCTATCGCAACAAGAAAAGTATCAGTTTTTGCAGGAAAAGGTGTCCTTTTGTCCAGTTAGTGCACTATGTCCAAAGCACCCCCCCCATGAAAATGCCACTCAGATGTCATTTAGATATATTTTTAGTTTCCTTTATTAAAACACTTTGATTTGCCACCATAAAAAAATGTTTTTTCCCCTTTTCTCATAACTCAGAAACCTTCCCACTCTTCAAGGTCCTATTCCTGCAAGGCCACCTCCTTGGTCATTCAGCAGACACTTGGTGAGAACACCTGTTTGCATGCTAGGGACGCTGTAGCGATAATTGTTCATGGACAACTTAGGCACTGCACTGAGATGCCCTTTCTGCGAACTTCCCTCAGCTGCTTCCAGTGATACTTTCTTCTTGTGGCAGGCCCACAGTTATAGATTGTGGCTATTTCTGTATTGTTATTATGTTCCCAGATTTATGAGTCTGTGTTAGATTCTTTTTTTGGTCTAGGTTCCACTGTGTACTTCAGGCTGGCCTTGAACTCACTTTGTAGCCCAGACTGGCCTCCAACTCTGCAGCCATCCTCTTGCCTCAGCCTTCCAAGTGCTAGGATTAGAGGCGTGGGCCATCACACCTAGCCTCTGTATTGGATTCTGGATGTAAGACTGTTTGAAGAGAAGAATCTTCTTTTGAAACGATGTATCGTTAATACCTTAAACACAAGGTCCTATTAATACATATGCGTATGACTTTATAATAAGCAAGAGTGCCCTCCAGAAGCTTCTAATTGTATACTGGGGATTGAATCCAGAGCCTTTTGCCCCAAGCTACATCTCCAGGCCTCTTTTAGGTTCATTACATTTTGAGACAGGATCTGGCTAATTTGCCCAGGCTGAATTTGGGGCCTCCAGAAGCACAGATTACAGGTGTGTGGCACCACACCCGTCTAGTCTTTTGAACAAGATAAACTTATTTATGGCGGAATATTAAGCACCTTAAAGGAACTTCCAGTGGGGGGAAATCACTTCATCCCAGGATAGAAGTTTAATCTCTTGAGCATTACCTAGAGGAAATACAGCTTTAAATTGCTTCTGTGCCTCCTTAAGAAATGCCTACTATTATCACTGAGAGCTCTGGTGCCAGACTGGCTTGGAATTTTTGCAAACACAAGCTGAGCATCTCTAATCTGAAAGCCCAAAACATACAGTGCTCTAAAACGCAAACTTTCTGAGCACTGACATAGTGCCATAAGTGGAAAATTCCATTCCAGGTCTTCTGTGGCAGGTGAAGGGCAAAACCTCCACACACTGAAAGGAGTACCCAAAATCCTATGTGTATGGAGTGTGATGCGACACCTGGCTTTCATGTTTAGTCTGGGGTCCTATTCCCGAGCCCTCTTGCAGTGGATATTTCAGGGTCCAAGTGTTTCAGATAGAGGACGCTCACCTGTGTCTGTTTTTGTGCATTTGGGGAGCGAAGCGTTCGTTCACTGTTAGCTTCTCCCAGGGACCTGTGGCCTGACACAGAGCTGTGCTGCTGTCCAGTGTGAGTTGGCTGCTCTGAACACTGCGGGACAGGTAATTCCGCACCTCTGAGGTTTCCGCACTGCTGGAGGTTTCTGTGGAAGGGAGCTGAATTTCCATTTTATTTTATTTTTCCTTTTTTGCCTTTTTGAAACAGGGTCTTGCTGTGCAGTTCAGGCTGGCCTTGAGCTTACTTTGTAACCTAGGCTGGTCTCCAATTCGCAAGGACCCTCCTGCTTCAGCCTCTTGAGTGCTGGCATTACTAAGGGAACTGAAATTGTGACCCTTCCTTTTACTGCTAGAGCCACAGGCAGTGCAGTGCTTGAAGGACTGTAGGAAAACACCCAGTTCTCTTAATCCCAGAGGCAAGTCAAGGGTTCTTCCGTCCTTCTGTCTTTAGTTATTCATCACTTCTTCCTGCTGGGCTCTGAAGTTCCAGGGGAAGGATGGCAGAGGATGGAGGAAAAAAAAGAGAAAGCTAAGGTCAGGGGGAACGCTCCCTCACTGAGAGGCAGTGACCGGCCAAGGAAGGCAGAGCACTTGCTTATACACTGGGGAGGCTGTTGTCATTTTCAGCCTGTACCTCGCAACTTAGCAACTTACCTGCAAGCTGGAACAGCTTGTTTACCTGGCTCCTCTCCACCAGCTTGTATCCAGCTTCAGCCTCGCCCTACAGCTCCCTACAATTGGTCATGTTACTCTTTCCAGATCTCTTACTGATCTGGTCTGTGTGTGTGTGTGTGTGTGCGCGCGTGTGTGCGCGCGCGCTTGCATGCGTGCATGTGTGAGAGACAGGGTCTTGCAATGTAGTGCAGGCTGTCCTCAAACTCATAGTGGTCCTCCTGTGTGCTGGGATTGGCAGGTGTGCACCACCACGCCAGGCTGCCCTGATCACTCTTTAAAGGCTGGTGTCCACAATCTCACAGTGCTTCAGCTGTGATCTGGCCACCCCGGAATTTTAAATTTCTTTCACACAGATGCTGTTATTTCTAACTAACATATGCTAAGATTGCATTAATTTAAAAATGCATTTTCTGGCTCTTCATTACTCTTTGAATT
>NW_004524612.1:16911598-16920194 GCF_000260255.1 Octodon degus
AAGCTTGTTCTAAGTAGGTGCTTTAGACCACTGAGCCATCTCACCAGCCCTCGATATTGATTTTAAACACCTGCCATCTACCTAAGCATCTAGCAACCCTTTGAGGAAGCTGCATTCTTGCTATTTTGTGGATGTGGATATAGACTCTGAGGGTAGTTAATTGCCTAAGATGCAGTTGCTGTTCAGTGGCCAAGCAGCATTTGACCTTTGACCCTTGGGGAGGCACTGTCGGTGGTGGCGGCGGCAGCGGTGCTGTGTGTGCAGGCCGCACAGCAGGAAGTGCCCCAGACATGCTTGCGGCCTAATGGAGGACAGGACCATTTTAGTTGGTGTGATTGTTTCAGAAGAAGGCTGTTCAGAAATGGTGGGAAAAGTAGGTTGTGAGGTGCAGGACCTTTCGGACAGCATTGGATTTGTATTAATGGCGAGAAGCTAAAATCCACACTGATAGGCTGGGTCCATGGAGTGAGAAGGCTGCCAGCTTGGCAGGAAAGAGGGTGGTCACTTAGAGTAGCAAGCGCAGTCCTTCCGGGCTCAGTGATGGTTAGAAGCAGAAGCCGTGCATAGTGGCACCTGTAACCCCAGCGACTCGTAGGAGCATCACAAGTTGGAGGCCAGCTTGGGCAACTGAGAGAGACCGTGTCTCAAAATGAAAAGGACTAGGCATGGAGCCTCCCTGGCTTCAGTTCTCCAACCCGCGCGCGCACATGCACGCGCGGGCACACGTGGAGTGGTGACTGATGGGAGCAGTAGTTCTGGAACACCATTTGGCAGCAGGTGAGCAGGAGAGCTTCCAGCTGGGAGGTGGGGTGACCAAGCGGGGGTACAGTGCTCCATGTGCGTCGGCCAGGGCTGGTTTATGCTCTGCAAGTCTGTTATTTCAGTGTATCAGCTTTAATGACCAGCCACACCAAAACTTTTGACTTAATTCTAGAGTTCAGTTATGCCACATGTAGGTATTCATATATACAACTCAACTTTTGACTGTGGCTAAGGGGTCAATTTTTTTTTTTTCTTTTTTTGAGACAGGGTCTCACTATGCAGTTCAGGCTGGCCTTGAACTCACAGTTTAGCCCAGGCTAGCCTTGCGCTTACAGTGATCCGCCTGCCTCAGCCTGCTGAGTGCTGGGATTACAGTCGTGTGCCGCCATGCCCGGTCTTTACACTGATTTTGAGGATTTTTTTTTTTTTGCTCCTCCAATGCCTTCAGGGCACTTTTGGCTGGCTGGAGGGTTGTGGGGATCGAACTAGAAAAAGCTGAGGCTGACAGCTTTGTGGAAGCAGCCACTTAAAGAACTGAGCTAGAGCCAGGCCCCCAAAATGGCAGAAGTGTTTTCTTTTTTCCAGAATGCCTTCAAGGCATGACTGGCTGTCTTGTGTTGTGGGGATCGAACCAAAGCAACCGGAGCCTGACTGCTTTGTTGAAGCAGCCACTTAAAGAACTGAGCTACGGGGCAGGCCCCCCTTTACACTGATTTTGAAAAACCAAATGTAGTACGTGAAGTGGCAGCCCTTGTTTAGCTTACAGTTCTTGGAATGAGCTGCGTGTTCTCTGGCCAGGGACCCTCCACAGGGACAGCAGAAGACACAGACCCCAGGTCATGAGTTTTCAGACCTCTGAGTTGTATTTGCTACTGTCCTTTTGTCCCCCAGAATCACAGGGGAGCCTAGATGGGAGGCAGCCGTGGGAGACTTTGCCTTCTGGGGGGGCAGGGCGCTCACACTTTTTACCGTTTTTATGACACTTGCCAATCTTGACAGGGACATGAACGAGAGCACACATTACTGCCCTTATACACATGGAGAGACCGCAGACCCCTGGCAGGTGTGGGTTTCCACTTGCAGCCTGTGTGAGTGCAGGAGCTTAGGTGTTGTCGGATGCGCGCATCCGGGGGCCCAGAGGCGCAACACCCACTCCTTGCTCCCTTTCCCCTCTCCATGCAGGTGGCACTGTGCTCCCTCCCTTCTTCCCTTTCCGTCCCTCACAAATATTTGATCACCACTTGCACGTAGGCCTGGCTTCACAAATGGTGGAAGACGGAAACAGCAAAAGTGCAACATTTCAGATCAAGATGAGTATGATAAAAAAATAATAGGGCAAAAATAATGGTGGGGAGGATTAATTTGCAGGGTTGAGATTTAGGGAAGAGCCCATTTCTTTGTGTTGTTCCTTGGCAATGAGCAGAACTGGCTCCTGTGGGAGGGAAGTGGATGCTCATGGGAGGGGAGAGAGAGGCCTTACAGTACTGTTGCTTGCAAAGGTGAGACGTGCGCTTTTTCTCCTAGCTCTGGGATTTCAGGATCAGTGTGGTAAAACAGTATTAGTTTTGTTAGTTGCAGACCTTTGAGTCCTTTAAAAACCTGTGAGCCATTTTGAAGCCTAGTTTGAGGGTACCCTATTTAAAAGAGATTATTAGGAAAATAAATTTGCCTCTATGTAACACCTGTCTTAGTTTCAAGTAAAAAGTGGAGGGAAGAGCTGGGGAGATGGCTCAGTAGAATAAGCACTTCCCTAGCAAGTGTAAGGGTCTGAGTTCAATCCCTGGTTCTGAAAAAAAAAAAAAAAAAAAAAAAGTGGAGGGAAAATTTGTGCTTAGCAGATTTTTAGTTTTTTTTTTTTTTTTTAAAGTGTATTTTGTGCAGGGTCTCACTACACAACTCAGGTTCATAGTGATCCTCCTGTTTTCAAACCTCCCAGTGCTGGGATTACAGGTGTGCGCCACCATGCCCAGACTTCGTGCCTGGCTCAGTGTGCCTGGGAGCGGGGCTGGCGCAGCATATGATGCCAGGGATTGAATCCCAGGGTCCCTGCAATTGCCTAAGCTGGCACTTAGTATGCTGAGCTATCTTGCTGGCCCACTTAGATACTGAGAGCCGATTATTTCAGTCACAAAAGAATTCGGCTATAGAAATTCAGGGTTCAGCAAATGTTACTTACACTGACTTTCTGGAGAGTTATCGGTCAGTTAGGGACGTTCTGCCACATCCAAGTTGTGTGACATTATTCAGTGGCCATGGAAGGTAATAAGTAGGCTTTTATAATTAGAAAGATCTGTTTTTATCAAGTCTAAAACCTACTGTTGAGACTACTATTTTCAGTTTCTGCTTAACTCTAATTCCTGACCCGATATTAGTAATTAGCCAACCCTTTAGTAGCTTGCCTCAGCCGCAGGTTTCCAGTGTCTGTCTGGAAAGCAATACTGTTTTCTTTCTTTTTTTTTTTTTTTGGCAGAACTGGGGATTGAACTCAGGCCCTTGCACTTGCCAGGGAAACACTTACTCCACTGAACCATCTCCCCAGCCCAATAGTATTCTCTTAAGAAAGGCTTAAAGTCATTGGGCCACAAACCTGACTTTAACAGGAACTGAGACTTCATTTATCCCACTTTATATAAACTATGCAAATATTTTTAAGAAATACGAACACAGTAGCCGATTATGGGGTATGGTGCGCTGCACCCCAACAGGGCTATAAGTGCGCTTTATTGCCTGTCCTCTACAACTAAAAAGTTTGATTTTTGCTGCAGGTCTAGCCAAGAAGGTTTCTGTAGATTGTGTCTGTAATACCTTTACTAAGGATTAGAAGTAGCATGTGTGTTCCATTTGGCCTTTGCTGCACCTGGTTAGGCTGGGTGTGATGGTGCACACCTGGGATCCCGGTTACCTGGAGGCTGGGCAAGAGGGTACAGTACAGTGCTGAGTTCCATCTCCAGTACAGCCAGCACACACATGCTCTTGGTTGGAACTGCAGGTGGAGGTGGAGACACCAGCACTGAAGTAGGGGCTGTCCAGAGCCCAGCCTTTGACTCCATGAAAAGCTGTTGTTGGATTTCTTTTCTTTCCTGTGAAGTCATGGCCTCTCCACAGTTTTGGAAGGAAGACATTGGTTAATTGTTTTTAAATAGTCTGTGAATAGATACACTTATTCCTCAAGTCTCTTACTGGATATTTTTATGTGCCAGATGCTATTCACATAGAGGACAAGTAGATATTAGCTTTCACAAATAATTATTGGAAATGAATATTAAATTCTTGGGATTATGTGATTTAGGATAAAACTCTTTAGGCATGTGTATCCATGTAAGGACATTAGCAAATATGCATAAAACCGAACAGAGTTCACCTGGAACCCACCGGGGTCCAGGGTCCATAGTGTGTGTGTGTGTGTGTGTGTGTGTGTGTGTGTGTATTGATTCGTAAATGTACTTTTTGCTCAGCTACTCTGTGAACCTCAACTGCCCAAGAGATCACACAGCTGCACAGTAAATCGTCGGGTCCTTCCTTTCTCCCCGGAAAGAGTGAGGCAGAGAAGCTGCAGGTAGAGGAGCTAACGGGTGTCAGAAATGCCCAGGCCGAGGAACGACCTCCTCCAGTGCTGGGCCCCACCCCGCCAGCGGGGGAGAAGCTTTGAGGTTCAGGGCTGGGGGACAGGACCGAGTGGGGTGGGATGGCCTGCGGCCCGAGCAGTCAGATGCACTAGATAAGGGTTCTAGCTAAAGAGGGGCGACGCGGAAAGACGTGTAAAACTGGAGTCTAGGCCTAGTTGGGAAGAGCGTCAGTCCGGAGAGAGACCTGCAGGGAGAAGAGCGCACCTCTCAGCCCCTCTCAACAGCGCGCGGGAGGGGGGGGTGGATAGGGGCGAGGCCTCCGGGCGGGGCGGGGCCTCCGGGCAGGGCGGGGCCTCCGGGCGGGGCGGGGCTCCGGGTTGGGCGGGGCGCGGCCTGCACTGCGAGGCTCAGTGCTGCGGGGAGCGTCCGCAACGCCCATCACGGGCGCCTCCCAGCCTGCTGGGGTCCATGGAGGAGAGACCCCTGTAGATCCACGGTTTCCATGGCCGCGGCCGCCTGCAGCTTCAAGGCCATGTCCCTCTTCAAGCGTACCTTAGTGCTGAGCCCTGCCACCGCTCCCAGGGGCTCTGGCTCAGGCGGCCCCCAGCGGGGCAGCCCCTGGTCCCCCGCCGCCGCCTGGCCCTGCAAGGACTGGTCTCGGCTGCGGAGTCCGGCTGGCCGCCTGCCTCAGCCCCACGCCCACGCCCACTCCTGCTCCTCCACGTCGCCCACTGCCGTGTGTCTTTGCCCACAGGACTCGCTCACCAGCAGCATGAAAACTTGCTACAAGTACCTGAACCAGACCAGCCGCAGTTTTGCAGCTGTCATCCAGGCGCTGGATGGGGACATTCGGTGAGTGGAGGGGCCTTGCTGGGCCAGGGAAATGGCGTGGGGGTGGAGCGCCTGGCCCTGTGTTTACTTCCCAGTGCCCTTCCAGGCTCCTGGCCACCTGGTAGTGTCCCTGCAGGCTTGCTCTTTCACTGGAGTCGTGGGGGTGGGGTGTTTATTAACCTTTTTTTAGTTTTGGCAGCTGAGCCAGCCGCTATAGCTCAGGCACTCCCTGTGGCTTCCCTTCAGCTGCTTCAACGATTTCAGGCATGTTGGCTAATTTGAAGCTGCCTCTGCAGATGGCGCGAATTTGCGATTTTTGACATTTCACTTGCAAAACTTTAGTTCACTCTAAAACTTTGCCTGTTGATCCACGCAGTTCTACAGTATTTGTAAGTGATTCTGTGTGCAGCTGTGGCATTTTTAGTTTTGTAGTTTGCAAACCACACACTCTTGTGATCTCCTTTAAGAAAGGAAAACTGATGTAGGTTTTGTCAAGTGCATAAGACCTTGGCTGTCCTTTTATAGTCTGTAGAGTCAGGAGTGTAGGCAGCTTTAGAAGATGGCCTGCACAAATGAGACGTCATTTAAAAGTAAATCCTTTAGTTACTTGCTCTAATGGAAGCAGTTTTTCATTTTTGCAGCCATGCTGTGTGCGTGTTTTACCTGGTTCTCCGAGCTCTGGACACGCTGGAAGATGACATGACCATCAGTGTGGAGAAGAAGGTCCCCCTGCTGCAGAGCTTTCACACCTTCCTGTATGACCCAGACTGGCGGTACATGGAGAGCAAGGACAAGCACCGACAAGTGCTGGAGGACTTCCCCACGGTAGCGGCTTCAGGCTCTGTGCCCTTGGGCGTGGGTAGTGGTGTAGAGTCAGGGAGAAGGGAGCAGACTGCACCAATAGTCCATGTTGGAGTCCCAGCTCACCAACACCTGCCTAGATGGTAGCCATTCCGCCTCGGTTTCTTTGTCTGTAAGCTAGGGACAGTAGTACTGCCTGCCCCACAGTTGGGAGCTTTGCAAGAGTGAGTACAGGAAGGCGCTCAGAGCAGCGGCAGCTACTGTCCTTCCAGTGCATGGTGTGGTGGCCTGCGGTGGGAACATGGGCTCGCACCACAGTGCTCTAAAAGGAGCATTCTCGGGTCAGCTCCCACAGCTGTGGGGTGCCTCGTGGGGCTGTGGGGGCAGACGGGCGGGATCTCTTGGCGGCTGGGGAAGAAGGCTGGAGAGGAGAAGGCCTGGGGGGGGGGGCTCTGCCGTGTATAGCCCTGTGCTCCTGGCGCATTTGTAGTGGTTCTGTGCCGTACTGTGTCGCTTGTGAAGTTAGAGCTGCAAGGAGTGAATAATCCATACGTACTGTATTTGGGACACTGCCTGTTACTTTCTAAGTATCCTGTAAGTATTAGCTTGCAGGTCGATTCTCTTGGGGTAAGGTAGATTATAGTTAAACCTTCATCTGTGGAGGGCTCCTCAGGTTTATATCATAGCTAGTCCTACTTTTCTAGAATCTGTCTTATCATATAAGTGACCCTTCCACTTCTCACAAGATTGATTTAGTGAAGTGACGTGTTCCCTAATTGCCCAAAGGCCTTTTTTTGTACATAGTTGCCAGAGTTTTCTAACAAAAATAGTCCTTATGTGGCTCTTGCTGTTGAAACAAATGTGATCTATACATCTGCAAGGGGAGGGAGTTGGACAGACAGGAGAATGCGGGCATTGCAGACGCAGGCTGGAGAGAGACCTTGCTAAGAGCGCATGCTTGGTGCCAGCACCTGAGGTCTGTGTAGCACAGTACAGTGGGAATCACAAGGAAGAGTAGCTGGAGCTGGGTGCGGAGCCCTGGCCCTGACCTAGGGAGGGCCTGGCTGGTGTGCGGGGGCCCAGGACATGGGTGGCCGGAGCATGGGTGTCCTGTGGCCAGGCTGCACATCTAAAAAGTGTTGCCCTAGCTGGATCTAGCCTCCAGGAGCCCGATGGATCAAACAGGAAAGCCTACAAGGAAAGCAATCATTAGTTGTGGCAAACATGTACCAGTAAAAGTAAACAAAAACAAGCCTCTCCCAACTACTTTTGAGTAAATATGTAACAGTTACATAATATCTGATTATGAGACTACTGTCTAAGATGTTATAAAAATCTATGAATTCAACAAGTTATGAAAATATGAATGGGAAAATAATTTGGGGCAGATAGCTAGTTTAATTTTACTTTTGTTTCCGAGACAGGGTATTACTGTATAGTTTAGGCTGGCTTGAACTCTCTGTGTAGCCCAGGCTAGCCTTGAGCGCCCCGCAATCCTCCTGCTTTAGGCTCCTGAGTGCTGGGATGAGAGGTGTGTACCACTGTATGTGGCTGTTAGTAAATCTTCAGACACTGTTCCTGCGTTTGTAAAGCTGAAGTGTTTTCCTTTGTACCCATGCAGCACTGCAGTGGAGAACACTTTACCCTGTAAATTTTCACATTTGGACATTAGGTTGATAATTTCTGAAAGCAGAGAAAAGGTAGCAAAAGCTTGAGACAGGAAGACATTAGCTTTGTGTTGCTGTAACTAATTTTTTTTTGCAAAGCAACTGAAGAGGGAAAAGACTTATCTTGCCTCAGGATTTCAGGTGTTCTGGTTCGCGTGAGGGTGCCCGAGGGTGGAGGAAGCAGCGAGGCCACGGCTGCTTGCTGCACCTAGAGAAGGAAGAGACTGGGCCGGGCTGGGGCACCAGAGCTCCCTGTGGCTCTTGGGTCTCTGAGACAACAGAGCTCTTCGTTGTCACTTTTTCCAGAGTGGTTTTAATTTCACGCTTTGAATTGCACAATTACATACCAAGTGCCAGCCAGCCGTTGAGGGAATGGACCCAAGTTGTGGCGCGAGTGTCTGTGTTGGGCGTTGGCTTTGGGCCCAGGCCCCTTCTGCCACCCACCTTGTTGGCCTGGTCACTTAGACATAGGGCGGCTCAGCATGCCTGGGGAGCTGTGAGGGGACAGAGTCCTGGGCTGGGGGTCCCTGGTTCCCTTGGACCTGGACAGAACTGCCGTTGGTTCAGTTTGCCAGGGGACTCTCGTTTTGGCTCTCGTGTGGAGCAGCTGTCCTCGAGAGAACGGCTTGGCTGTATTACCTTGGGGGGTTCAATGCTCATCGGAGACCCTTGCACTGTCTCCGCCACTGAATCACCCCTGCCTCCTCACCCCGCTGCTGCCCGGCAGAGCCTCGCGTTTAGGTGTTTCCTGAGATTTTTCTCAAGTTTCTGTAAACACAGACCAAGAAAAATCTCCCACTTGTGATCTTCATTAGCACCTGTTTGCTGTTCACAGTGTTGTACGACAGGTCTATAACAATTTATAGCATTTTTGCTAAGTTTTGTGGTGGTCTTTTGTTGGACTTTGATAATCTTTAAGTGCTTCTTTGAACTTAAGGTGTTTGTGTAACTGCATTGAATTTTTTTTTT
>NW_004524612.1:16924154-16925058 GCF_000260255.1 Octodon degus
TCATCATATAAGAACGCCATACTTTGGAGGAAGATGTGCTACACATGTTTCTACCCAAAGAATCTTACCCTGCAGTGCATGTCCCTAGCGCTGCGTAAAGCTAACGTGCCCCGTTTGCGGTTTTCAGGTTTCATGTCGGTACCCGCAGCTCTTTTCTCTTGGATTTCTACTGGTCTTTCCTCGTGTAGGTCCTTCCCTCGGAGCACATCTCAGCTGCTCTTTCTTGCATCTCACTGTGACCTTGCTGGTGTCAGGCCTTGTGTCACCCTTGGCCAGAGCCAGTCCTCGCCCTGTGGCTTTGACCCCTTCTGGTGGCCACTTGGAATGGGCCCCTTGTTACCCTTCTTCAGTGCCTAATGGACGTCACTTTCTGGGTGCTGCATTGTTTTGGAGCAGTGTATTTTACTTCACAGTGCCAACTGCACGATGAAACTTTGATGCTGAGATTATAGTTTAGTAAAAACAACTTATGTAACACATTGAAATCCTTTGTCTTTTTAAAAAATATTGTAGTTATGTATTTGGTACAGGGTCTTGCTATGTAGTTTGAACTCATAGTGATCCTCCTGTCTCAGCCTCCCCAGTGCTGGGATAACAGTTTGAGGGCCACATGGCATACTTGGGGTTCAGTAGCTGGCACAGCACACAATACCAGGAATCAAACTTGGGTCTTTGCGCTTGCCAGGCAGGTGCTTAGACCGCTGAGCTATCTTCCCAGCCCTAAAATCTTTTGTCTTAAAAGAAAAGACAGAAGAACAAGAACAGAAACCAGCTTTAGAGAAAAAGCTTGGTGTGATAGGTTCGCCGCCCCCGTCTTGGAATGTCCTTTTCAGGGAGAATAACTGAACAGACAGTCTGCACTCAGGGAAAGAAATTCTTTGACAATTAAGAATTACAATCTTAG
>NW_004524612.1:16925575-17007322 GCF_000260255.1 Octodon degus
TTTTTTTTTTTTTTTGAGACAGGGTTTCTCTATGTAGTTCAGGCTGGCCTCGAACTCTCAGAGATCCTCCTGCCTCAACTTCTGAGGGCTTGCATTACAGCTGTGCGCCACCACACCACCACCACACCTGGCCTGAGTACTTTACTCTTAGACATCACATTTTAGTCAGCCAGGGTCGCTGCTGTGAAATGTTTAGTTTACAGTCCTTCCCTTAACCTTGATAGGTCGTGTATTTCAACCAAACTGAGACCTTGTGTGTACTGTTTGGAAACTGCCCTTTTAAAAAAAAGTTAGATATATTAGTACATTGTAGATATACATAGTGATCACACAACTCATAAGAACCCTACCCTGCCTGTGATACATCTTTGATTCTTTTTTCCTCAGTCCCCTCCCTTCAACCTCCCTTTTCCGCCTTATTAACAAAAGCTTTTGTTTCCATTTTTTCCCCCATCATTCCTTCTCCCTCTCCTTTCCCCTTTCTATTTGAACACTTTTTCATGTTTCCCAATGTCTTTTATACATTTCAGTCCTCATTTACACTTTTAAGTTTTTCACACCAGAGTGACAATGTGATATTTATTTATTTTTGCTGTACTGGGGATTGAACTCTGGGTTTTGTGCTTGCCAGGCAAGTGCTTATTCTGCTGAGCTATCTCCCTGCTTCCACAATGTGATATTGAAATGCTACAAAGTCTTAGGTGTATCCTTCTGGACAGCACAGTAGTACTCCATTGTATACACAAGCTGCACCTCCTCTATCCATTCACTGCTTGATGGGCATTTGGGCTGAAGAAATTGCTCTTTTTTGTAGCTAGTTATTTCCAGCATTTCCATTTTGGCGACAGTGTCATCATTAAAGTACTTTTCAAATAATCCTCCACAGTACTGCCACTACGTTGCTGGGCTGGTGGGAATTGGCCTTTCTAAGCTCTTCTCAGCCTCGGAGTTTGAAGACCCTGTGGTTGGCGAAGACACAGAGCTGGCCAACTCCTTAGGCCTGTTTCTGCAGAAAACAAACATCATTAGAGATTATCTGGAAGACCAGAAAGAAGGAAGAGAGTTTTGGCCTCAAGAGGTAACAGATTCGGGGTACTGAGGGGAAAGTAATTTAGATTGAAAACAGATAATGGGGTTGTATCCAGCGGCGCACAGAGAACGGGCGGGGGCGGCTAGTTGTCCTTGCTCAGCCCTGCAGTCAGCTGTGGCCTCTACCTGCTCAGGGACAGACCCACTCCGGCAGCAGATGGAGCACATGCACCAGTTGTGACTGCGGTTCTGGGATGGAGCTTGGCTCTTTGGCTTCTCACTGAATCTCTTCCCAACCTCTGCCCTGGGCTGGGTCTGCCCAGGGCCGATGTGATGGGGTCCCCAAGAAGAATTCTGTTGCTGGGGAGGACTGGGGTGCCACCCACCGTGCAGTGCTGGCCCTGGTCTCCATCCTCAGCAGCGCACACAGAAGTGGGGAGGAATAACGTGAGGCCTGAGGCGACAGGAGTGGAGAGAGCCCCTAGAGGAGACCAGCAGGGGAGGCTTTGTCTCTGATTTTCAAATGGGACCTTAACTATGTCAGGCCAGCTTTGAACCCATGGCAGTCCTCCTGCCTCAGCCTCCCAAGTGCTGCAGTGTTAATCATTTTGAGGCCTTAGCCATTTTGAGAATGCTGGTTTCCCTTTGAGTTGCATTTTCGTAAGGTCTCCTCACATCCAGAGAGCTCTTTATCTGGGGTCTTTATTGAAGGCCCTATGGAATGTGTGCTGTGCTCCGGGCCGGCAAGGGCCGCCTCCCCAGTGAGCCTTGATGGGCGCTCAGAGTGGCTCCTGCCTGGAGCTTGGAGGAAGTCAGTCCACTCTGCAGCAAGAGGCTCAGTTGACAAAGGTCCTGTTGGTGATGCAGGAGAGCAAATCCAAGGGCTCACTTATGTGCTGTTCCACACTGCCATGGAGCTACGTGTCCCCAGAAAGATGACACACTTCATCTGTGAATTTTCAGTGTGTGTGACTGTCCTTCTACCTTCCTCTCTGGCCAGGTCTGGGGCAGGTACGTGAGGAAGCTGGCGGACTTTGCTAAGCCCGAGAACATTGACGTGGCCGTGCAGTGCCTCAATGAGCTCATCACCAACACGCTGCACCACATCCCTGACATCATCACCTACCTGTCCCGGCTCCGGAACCAGAGCGTGTTCAACTTCTGTGCGATTCCACAGGTATGGGCCAGACTGGGCTCCTCGGGCTCAGAGGAGGCCAAGGGAGTGGACTGAGGCGGGTGGTCCTTGTTTGCTTGCTGTCCTGAGAAGCATGGTTCCCTAACACGGTGACCCACGGTGTTTCTTTGCTGGGTGTGGGCAGTGATTTCCCAGCTCCGCCTTTGCCTCCCAGCCCTACTCAACTTGGGTTAAGTCTGCCTTTTTCCAGAACCTTCCTCCTAGATCCATTCTTCTCCCTCTCACTAGTGTTCTGTTTTTGTATTTTAGGGAAGGGTCTACACTATGAAGATAGGACTTGTAGTGATCTGCCTGTTTACAGCCTCCTAAGAGCTGGGATTACAGGCGCATGCCATGGCGGGATTGGCACGGCAGGCCAGGGGATTTAACCCCCAGCCCCTGTGCTTGCTTGCAGACGCTTTAATCTACTGAGCTATTTGGCCGGCCCCCATAGTGTCCTAAACCAGCCAGATCCATATGCTCACAATGAAGGCAAGGAGCTGAGCCTAGATTTATGTTGAGTGCTGGGCAAAGCTTGCTTGACGCTCTTATGGCTGGCCATCCATCCGTCCATCCGTCCATCCGTCCACCTGTCCACCTACCCACCTACCCACCTTCCCACCCTCCCACCCTCCCACTCTCTCACTCTCTCAGTCTGTCAGTGTTAGGGAAAGCAGTCCTGGCCTTGTGCTCACTAGGGAAGTGCTGTCCCTGTTCACATTTAAATGTCTTCATTAGATACGTAATTCTTCCTGTCCTTTTCTTGTACAGTAAAACCTGATCCTGTAGTCCTGGCCCTCAGTGCTGTATGAGGTCGCCCCATTTATTGCCATTATCACTTCTCCAGTTAGCAGCTCAGATAGGTGCAGAAAGCCATTGGCCTAACTGACTGGCAACTTGGTTTCCACCTTGTAATAGATATTTCAAATCTAATAGTCCACTGCTCTTTCATTTTTAAAAATAAGATGAAGCTTTTATGGCTAAACAACAGAACAGTGTAACACTGCAAAGAGCCTTCCTTGATTCTGTGGGTCCCTGGGAAAGGGAGGGAAGGGAAGGCTAGAATCTTGACACGCTCATCGTGGGTGCAGGCCTTTTTGTAAGTTAGGTCTCAGCTCCTGGGCAATTGTGCTTTCTGTGGAGACTTTCCTGGCTCTGCAGGAAAACGATTCCTCTCGGCACCATTCATGACCCTTTGCTTTCTCTTGTGACCTGCAATGAGTTGCTCCCCCCCCCCCACTTGTGTCCTCTAGGTCATGGCCATTGCCACCCTGGCCGCCTGCTACAACAATCAGCAGGTGTTCCGAGGGGTGGTGAAGATCCGCAAGGGCCAGGCTGTCACGCTGATGATGGATGCCAACAACATGCCAGCTGTCAAAGCCATCATATGTCAGTACATGGAGGAGGTGGGTTTCTCTTGCGCTCCCTTGGGCCGTTCTGGCTGTTTGTGTGATTGAAATGATGCGACTGCCTGTCATACCATGCTTGGACATCAGGGCATCCTAATAGTTCACTGTGCTGTGGCCTAGGGAGTAAGGAACCAGGAGGTGGTGTCCTTCATTAGAGGACAGTTGTGCGCCACACCACGAGCTGCTGGGCTGCCCTGCCAGAGGGTGAATGAAGCTTGCCTAGGGTGGAGCCTCTCTGGAGACCTTTGTTTATACTGGGGGTGGAACCAAGGCCTCAAGCACCCTGGGCGAGCACGCTCCACCTGGCTGCCTGCCTGCCTGCCCGCCAAGACCTGTCCAGGACGACTGTGCTTAGGGCTGGGGGCTTGCTGCTCGGTGCAGCCCCGCCATGCTTTGCCAAGCGTGCCCGCGCTTCAGGCCTCACGTTCCATCATCTGACCTCTCACTCTCAGGTGTCCACAGAGAAACCACTGTGAGCTTTAGGCAAAGGAAGACCCCAGATTACAGTCGCTTCTTTTGCAAATCCCATTTCAAATGCTAGCGTCACTGAATGTACTGGCCGAAGTCATGGTCAGCCCCCTCCCCAGGGTCTCATACAAGCCCAGGTTTCATGTTTCTTCAGGAGACTGGACTCCCGCTAGCCTGGAGGGGCAGGAGCAGTGGCCCTCAGTGGATGTGACTTGTCCCCCTCTGAGGACCCCAGTGGATGCTGCTGAGGTCCTTGGTCTCCTTGCTCCTTACCCTGTGCCCCTCTGATTAACTGTTGTCAGGGTTTGTGATTCCCCCCACTTCCCTGTGTACTCGCAGGGGTTGGTGTGTCCAGCATTTTCATTGGAACATAATTCTGCAGAACCCAGACTTCCTCTGATTTCTGTCTGATGTAGCACATCCTCATATTTCCTCCTTGCTTTTTACCTGACAAGTTTTGGACACCAGCATTTCTACCTATAGAGGGTTGCAGAGAAAACCAAATCTTAAAAATCAACAAAAACTGGGTGTGGTACAATCCCAGCACTCAGGAGGCTGAGGCAGGAGGATCACTATGAATTTGAGGCCAGCCTGAACTACAAAGTGAGTTCAAGGACAGCCTGGACTATGTGGTGAGATCCTTTCTCCAAAAAACCCCTCACAAAACCCTGCTACAATTCCTGTAGTAACCACAGAAGGTGAAATTATTCAGCCATTCATCGACCCAAGCATTACTGTCAGTGACCTTGGCTGTCCAATTAGCTGCCACGTTCTGCAAGCTTTCCGTGTGCCTGGTGTGGCAACAAGCCTGGGTAGTTGCCAGGGAAGCCGAGGTCTCCAGCGTGAGGCTACAGCCGTAATTTAGACACGTCTCTTACACGTAGAGCTGTGCTGCTAACTCCAGGCCCAGGGGCTCATTGGCCCTTTCACTCAGTGTCCTGCCACTGTAGGCGCCTTGTTTTCATTGTATATAAACCAGAGCCACATTACACACCGTATAGTTTAGAATTGTTTTGGTTTTGCATTTCTGTTCTGATCACTGATTTTAGAAAGCCCATTTCTTAGCTGGGCGTGGTGCTGCATGCCAGTAATCCTAACACTCAGGAGGCTGAGGCAGGAGGATTGGCATGGTTTCAAAGCAGCCTTAACTATATAACAGAATCTTGTCTCAAAAAAAGTGTTTTTTAATCTTCATGGGTAAGTCTGCTTAGTATAAATTAAATCCTATGTTACTTATAATTTGCTCATAGGCAAAGATAGGCAAACTCCAGCTGCCTGACTTCCTGTTTTTGTAAATATATTTTTTATTGAAATTCAGTCACAGCATTTGTTTATCCTCTGTGCTTTTGCAGTTTAAGGGCAAAGTTGAGCTGCCATGCAGAGGGTGGCCCCAGAAGCTAAAAATATTTTTAGCCATTTAAGAGAAAGTTTACAGGTCCCTGCTCTGGGGCCTCAGTCATCTCAGCAATGTAGCAGTGCATACCTATTCCTGTAGCTGCTTGGGAGGATGAGACAGGAGGGTTGTGAGTTTAAGGCCAGCCTGCGTAACTAGATTATTTCACTAAACTAAAAATGACAGGGGCTATAGCTTAAAAAATAAGGAAAATTGCTCTAGTCAAACTCAAGGTCTTGGGCTGGTGAGATGGCTCAGTGGTCTAAAGCACCAACTTAGAACGAGCTTAGCAAACCGCAGTTCAATCCCCCAGCACCACATGCCTGCCAGCCCCACCCCCTGGGGGGCTGAGCTGCCCCCCCAATAAATAAATAAAATTAAAAAAAAAACAACTCAAGGTCTTTTCAAGAAAATATTAATCCTTAAGTGATTTGGTACACAAAGGTTTCTGAAGATTAACAAGTCTCAAGCTATAGAATCTGATAATGGCTTCAGTGCCAGAGCAAGGACACCCTGCAAGCGGGCAGTTATGGAAGGCTTGTGCAGTGGGTGCACAGGCAGCGAAGGGCGGCTCTGACCTGTTCTCTCCCCGCTGACAGTTGGCCCTGGTTGAAGGGAGCCAGGTGTGTCCTCCTGCGGGGTCTCCGGCTTTGCCGGCTGCAGCAAGCACAGGTGGAAGCGACTTCCAGGGGACCTCGTGCACCCAAGCCCGCATGGGGAGGACGACACACACTACACACTGTCAGAGCATCAGCTGGCCTGTTTCCCTGCCAGGATGCTTGGCCCTCAGGTCCTTGGGTACCAGCAGCATCTTGTCTGTCACACCCGTGGTCACTCAGCGCCAGCAGGCTCGGAGCCTTCTTTGCCTGTACAGATTGGCACCTGGGCAGGCAGGGCTCTTAGAGGGCTCTGCTTGGAAGTGGTCTGGTGATACAATTATGAGCAGATGTTTGCCTGTTGCTGTTTAGAATTGCTTTTACTCACTGTCATTCGACATGGTGGCTCTTTTCTCAGAGCCCTTTCCTGTGGCATCTGTGACACTTTCCTGTTGGCCTCTGGCCTATGCATGGCCCTATTTATTTAGTGTGTGTGTGTGTGTGTGTGTGTGTGTGTGTGTGGCCAGCCCAGCTCAGCCCACCAGGAGGCGGGGCTGGGGGCTGGCTGGCATGTGGTGCTGGGGGATTGAACCGTGGTCCCTGTGCTTTGCTGAGCTTGTTCTAAGTAGGTGCTTTAGACCACTGAGCCATCTCACCAGCCCCAGCCCAGGGACTTTCTGACTGGCCTTGTTTCCTGGATCGCTGCGTGGCCTCAAGGTCTGGCTTGAGCTTTAGGCTTTCTCGCTGCACAGCTGCTCTGCCATGGCTTCTTCCTCCACTGCATGTTCAGCAGTTACCCAGCTCAGAGCTGGGCATTAGAGGCACTGCCCAGAGGACAAACCTGGCACACAGGCCTCTGGAGGACGCACCGTCCAACTTCAACACTTAGCAGTGTGTGTTAGGAAAAGAACGGCAAGACTGTCCATTGTGTAATAAAGCTTTGGGACAGAAACTTCACTTTAAAAATGCCCGCTCTGCAGCTGGATGAGATGGCACACGCCTATAATCCTAGCTGCTGAAGCTGAGGCAGGAGGATCTTGAGTTTGAGACCAGCCTAAGATTGTGAGAGACACTGTCTGCTTGTTAGCCCACCTTGTACCCCAGACCCAGCTCAGGTTCCGCCCCACTGTACCCACGTAGCCGACTGTTGGGTGGAGCCAGTGTTCCCAGAGACTTGCTGTGTGCTGGGTGCAGTCCAGGCTGGAGATGAGCGGGTGAGGCAGAGGGTGCAGCCGATGGAGGCCTTCTGCTGGTGGCATGGGTCGCCACTGGCCCTAGTCCAGCGTTGGCTGAGCTGGGTGAAGCCTCCCAGATAACTGGAGTAGGCAGGGCAGGCAGCAGTGCAGTGGCCCGGCGGGGGTGGTCTAGCCAAGGCATGTCACACCCCACAGGGAGGATGCTCGGTGAGGAGGCCACATGGGTCTTCAGGTGGTATGATCTCTGTGGTGACCTTGAGAACAGGCGTGGCAGTGTGGGGCTCACGCAGAGAGGCTAAAGTGCCCCAGGAAGGGCTCCGGGGTCCCTGCGGGTCCATGTTTATCTTGCTGCCACCATGCACTGGCCTGGTTTTCTGGGACTGTTCCCTTTCTCTGAGTCATACTGGTCGGCCTGACAGAATCACACTGGCTGCCCTCTCATAGTTTCTAAAGATCTCAGCCCGCAGAGCTCTCATTGGGCTTAAAATAGGAAGGCAGAAAGCAAGGGAGGCCGGTGCCCACCCTTCCATGAAAGGTTCTCCTGTCTCTTGGGAACTTGAGCTGTGGACAGACGCAGGTCGGTGTTGTGTGCTCTGAGCCCTGCTGCAGCCCAGCCCAGGGGCCTGCGGGCCAGTGTGGCAGCGGGTAGGCCTGGCTTGACATCCCTGCTCATCCAGGGAGCGACTGGGGCGGCTCACTTGCACTGGCTCCAAGCCTGTTTGCTTCTGGTGAGCCAGGTGTGAGCTGGTGTGCCACCTGTCGCGGAGCGTGACCACGGTGCTCACCTCTGTGCTCTCGTTGACAGATTTACCATCGGATCCCCAGCTCAGACCCGTCCTCCGAGAAGACGAGGCAGATCATCTCCACGATCAGGACACAGAACCTGCCCAGCTGCCAGCTGGTGGCCCGGAGCCACTACTCACCCATCTACCTGTCCTTCGTCATGCTCGTGGCCGCACTGAGCTGGCAGTACCTGAGCGCCCTGACCCAGGTCACAGAGGAGTACGTGCAGACCGGGGAGCACTGAGCGGCCCAGCCGAGGTTTCCGGCACCTGCAGACTTTTATCTGAGGATGGGACTGGCCTTTTTCCTTCCTATTTTAATCTCCCCAAGAACTCAGTGCGCTTGGATCTTCAAACTGTGAAATGCATTTGCAAAGAACGTGGGAATCAAAGCAGAGGACGCTTGCCCTTGTGCTGCCACCTGGTCTGCTCCATTCTCCTCACGTGGGTGGTGGGGCTGCATGTAGGACGTGCGCATGGGCAGTGGTCTTGTCCTGCGCGAGTCCTGGCTGGAATGATAATTAAATGTATTTAATTTGAAGCAGCTTTGAATATCATAATGAAAAAGGAAGTACATTTTCCTTCTGTCCCATTGTTTGCTCTTTCACTGGTTTGAATGTGGCAGATAGGAATGTTGGTGGCTCTAGGTTCCATTCATGAGTTTTCTGAGACTCCCACTGGTCCTTGGTGCATGGACGAGGGCAGTGAAGTCGGGGTGTTCTGGTGTCATGTTGTCATTTGGGGTAGCATGGCTTTTAGAGGCAGCAGCCCTGCCTCTGGCCCACCTTCGGAAGTGGCACAAACCAGCAAAGCCTTTTTATTCCCAGATACTGAGGATTTTTCCTCATACCCAGGGCGGTTTACCTGGAAGCCCACTTGGCCATGGGGCAGGTGGAGTTAGCGGTAGAGGGGTGGCTGCTGCCCTGTGTGACCGCCAGTGTCACTGTACTGCTTCAACCACTCTCCCTCTGCCATCTCTACTTTGGACAAATTCCCCCCCCCCTTTTTTTTTTTTGTTCAGAGTTTTTCAGAACTCGCTATGCAGTTCAGGTTGGCTTTCAGCTCACTTTGTAGTCCCAGCTGGTCTTGAACTCAAAACTATCGTACTGCTTTGCCGCCCCGCCCCCCACCCCCCACTGGGATTACAGGTGTGCACCACTGTGCCCAGGTAGGCAAGTTCTTCCGGCTGGACTCAGAAATCTTACAAGATTTTATTTTTTCCTAGCTTTTTTAACACTGAAATCAATAAAAGCAAAAGGTGTTCTCAGGGGTGGGCTGGAAAGCTAAGGCACTTGCCTGGTTCCCATGATGGCGGCTGAGCTTTGCTTGCTTCTGTGCAGCCATGCTTGTACTCTGTGACATTGGCTCCGGGCCTCTGCTCGGTGGGAGGTCGGGGCCAGCACAGCCCTGCTGGGGCAGGGGTGTCTGAGAATCCCCTGGGTTGGGAATCAATGCTGAGGGAAATTCAGCTCTAGAACCTGTTAACCTGTAGGTGTGTTTGTCTGCTGCATCACTGGAAACGCCTGAGACTTCACATGAGAGGTTAACTTAGTGCCCACTTTTGGAGGGTGGAAGTCGGATGTCAGGGGACCCCACTAATTTGCCTCACAGAGGAGCACACAGTAGAGGAAACGGGGACTTGGGTGCTGGGTTTACTCGTTGTCATTCTGGAGGGCAGGGCTTATCCCTCTGAGCCTCTGCCTAGCGAGTCACCTCCAAGCCAGCCTGGGGCCCGGCAGACACCTAACCTTGGGTCTTTACATGGCCACACCACTGCAAGGCACATAGTCGACACCTGCTCCCAGTGTGCTGTGTGGAGACTGCAGCACTCATGCTGGTTTTGCAGATATGTAAATTTGGGGCTTATTTACTGTGACTGTGGGGATGACTGGCTTAATTGGGTCACCTGAGGATCAGCCTTGGTCAGGCTTGTTAGAGCACTCAAGCCAAACTTGCCAGGGAGTACCACCAGGCTCAGGTGTTTTCCTGGGTTTTAAAACATCAAAATTTAATTTGGGATTTCAAAGGAGGCTTATTTCAAAGAAGGGAGGGACACTGATTCCGCCAGAGCTCATGTGAGAAAGGACACATGGTGTCAAGCCTGGTCTTGGGCACACGGAAGCCTTTGACCTGCACTGGGGACTTCGCCCTGTGACTTTGGGCTCTCCTGGGTCCGTTCCAGCTGCAGGATGGTGTGATTCCTAATATCACCAACATGAATGCAGGGCTCGGCCCAGTCCTTGCAGCTGCGCTTCAGAAGTTCCTGTCCTGTCTAAGCATGTGCCAGTCATGCTGCTGTCTGCAGAGCGCTTGGAGGGTCTTCAGACTTGGAGGCATCTGAAGAATGAAAAGCAAGCCCCTGTGGTGCCTGCCTCTGATCCTGGCTACTTGGGGGCTGAGGTAGGACCATAAACTCGAGGCCAGCCTAGGCAACTTAGCAAGATCCTGTCTGAAAAGGAGCAGAGCTGAAGCTCAGGGATGGAGCCTGCAAGAACAAGGAGAAAGGCCTAAGTCTGCATCGGCGCCCCCTCAGAGAACGCCTTTGTGCAGTGAACACTGCGAGGGCACCGGGCTCCCTGGCCACCTCATGCTGGGCAGACACCCGTGGCGACACTGCACTGAACGGTGGAGACAAGAGCGGCCCTGGGGTAACCTGGTGCCTGTGAGGGCCCAGAGACAGAGGCCCATCACACACACAGGCAGGGTGTGGGGCCCCCATTTACCTGAGTGGGCACATGGGGAAGCAGTGGAATTCAGTTTGGGAACAGGTACAGAAAGCGCTCGAGTCTATGAACGTATGAGAAGGAAGTGGCTAGCAATTCATGGCCTTGGTAACCTTGTTAAAATTTTTCTAAAACTGGGTATGGGGTACACACCTATAATCCTAGCACTATGGAAGGTCGAGGCAGGAGGTGACCAATTCAGGCCCAGCCTGGGGAACCTGGTGAGACCCAGACCTGAAGAAAGTAAAAATGGCCGGGGATATGACTCAATGCAAGGGCCCTGGGTTCAATCCTCAGGACCCATGGAAAAAGTGCTGCAAGCACCCCAACTTTTCTGCAACATTCATCTGGTCTTTTTTGCAATGCTCGTTTTGAACAGGTATCCCAGGGCTACCTGTAGCCCTTGCCAGGGTGTTGGTGAAGCTTACTGGGGCCATGCATAGTGGCACATGCCTATCCCAACGCTTGGGAGGCGGAGGCAGAAGTGCCATCAGCTGGACGTCAGCCTGGGCTACACAGCAAGCCCAAGACCAGCCTGGACTACGCAGCAAGATCCTGACCTAAGAGCTTACTGGATGGATGTAACTTCTAGGAACAGCCAGCTCAGGCAGGGAAGAGAGGTAATGGGGACCACGGGCTTGGGGTGATAGAGCTACTGCAGTGTCCTGTTCCAAGAGCTGGTGCAGTAACCCTGGTTCTGCCATGGAGGTGGCATGGGGCCCTCAGCATGCTGGACATAGGCACCCTGGAAACGGGGCTGGGAGGGTGGCAGTCTTGGTGTGTGGGATCTGAACATGGTACCTGGGTCCCATAGCAGGTGCCTCAGACTGAGCGGGGCCGTGCCGTCCTGGGATAGGGCAAGCTTGTGAGCTCGGGCACAGATCCAGGGTAGGTTCAGAGGAGGGCGGAGGAGGAAACGGAGGAGCTGTGCACCACAGCTGGAAAGCGGGATGGCGGGGAGTGGTCAGCCCTAGACTGTGAGGGCCGCTGGGGCCACGGATGCCATCAGAACAGAACGAGCTGGGGGGACACCTTTTATTGGCACAGTTGTTCCTGGTTAAACTGACAGGGTGAAGCACTGATTTCTTTTTTAAACAGTCAAAGCTGCCTTCTCCCAAACTAGTTTCACCATGGTAGTTGAGGTCAGCAGGTCAACAAGCAAATCATGCCCATGGGACTTATTTTAAGCCACACAATTAAGAGATAACCCATGAAACTAGTGCAGCTCCTTCAGCTGTTAAACTTGTTCATTCACATGATCAGCTGAGGGGCACAGAAACTATTAAAAACGATCAGCCAAGACTGACGGAGAGGGCGGGCGACACTTGAGGGCGTGGAAGCAGCAGCCTGGGGGAAGGCAGCTTTCTTCAGAAAAGTCACCACCCTGCTCCATGCGTGAGGACAGGGCTACTTGCTTGGAGGGAACGCTCCGGGGCTTCGCCATCCCTCAGGACCTCCATGCCTGCTGTGAAGCTGCTGTGCCTGTCCTGCTGATGGAGAAGCGGAGCAGAGTAGAGCGGGAGGGGCCTCAGGCAGAGCAGGAACAGCAGGCATGGAGTCCACAGGGGGAGGAGGCTGTCTGTACCGGCGTGGCCATTGTCCCTGGACAGGCAGGGGACCCAAATGGAGGTCTCCTCGGAAAACAGCTGTTTGGGAAGGAGTGAGCAGTGCCAGCCAGTCTTCAGGCCCTGTCTAAAACTGTGTCACACGAATCCCAAGAGTGGAAGACACTTGAGCTGCCTCACCCCAGGCCAGGCAGGCTGTGCAGATCAGAACCTGCCCCAGTACTGATCCGTACGTGGGATTCCGGCCACGATTTCAGATTCGATTCCACAGTGATCCTCTCCCCTGACGATTTTAAAGAAGCCTTAAAGGAAAAGAAAAAGGTGAAAAGAGTCTTGGGTCCTGACTTGCCAGAATGTTCAGCCTCACCAAGGACTCCAGTTGGTCACCACGCCCTGCACAGCAGCACCAGGCCTACAGCATTCCCATCCACCCGGGGCAGGGCCTCAGCATCGTGGGCTCCTCCACCAGCACTACATGCCCTTCCCCATGCTGCCCCCAGCGTCCCGGGAACTATACTACAGCCAAGAGGCTGATCCGCACCCTGGGCTCACCACGTGGCTCTGGGAAACCCTGCTCTTATGCCTGCACTCTGAGGTCATGGCCAACCCTCAGCTAAGGTGGGGGTGGTGCTCTGGCTAATGTCTCCAAATTCTCTGCAGGAAGGGGGCTGCACTCACCATGGTCACCCCAGTCGACGTTCCAGGAATTGCCCACCAGCCAGTAGGGGACGTCATTCTCCTTTCCCCAGCCCAGAATGCGGATGGCGTGGCCCCCCAGCACCTCTCCAGCTACATGCCTGTACACGCCTAAGGGAAAGAAAACAGGCTCAGAGCAGGCCCAGGCTGTCTGCAGGCAGGAAGGCTGGGGCTGCAGCCTGCCTGCCCGCCCGCCCGCCCGCCCGCCCGCCTGCCAGCCAGCCAGAGATCCTGGGTTCTGTCCCTTGCACTGCACTGCAGAGATAAAAAGACTGTCAGTGCCGCATCCAAACAAAGGCATCAGGGTTCCCGTTACGGAGGGACGATGTACACATGTGCACATGCACTGTGCAGACTGAACCAGGGCCTGGCATGTGCTCAGCCCCAACTCTCAAGATTTATTTCTATACAAAAATGGAGCTCCACAAAACACTGTTGGCTAGCTTTAAGAATAAAGGCCTAGGGCTGGGATATGTGCCCTCACTTCCAGCCCCAGAACAGAGAAAGGCACAGAGAACTGTCAGCTCTGTGGAACAGGGATGGGGATCGTTTCCATTGTCTAGAGCACGGTTCTCCTTGCTCATTCATCACCTAGGTGGCAGGCGTGACCCTAGGGCTCTGCAAACAAAGGCACGGCTGAACGAAATGGGCTGAGGCCCCACCGTCCCAACGCGGATAGGTACACGAGAGAGCTGGAAGACATAGGTCCCACTGAGGAACTCAAGCCAGGCCTAGATAGAGGAGGGCTTCAAACAGAAGCCATGGGACTGGGAATGCAGCATGCAGCACATGGATGCAAGGTGTGGCCTCCCAGCCTCGGGGGCTGCAGCACCCACCTGACTTGTAGGACAGGAAGTCTGAGAACACGGTGAAGGCGCCCTCCACCGGGCCATTTTTGTAGATCTCCGCCATGATCTCCTTCTCACTGCTAGAGACGCTGTAGGAATCATACCCTGGGGAGAGCCCACACAAGGGCGGTGAGGGCACCATGGAGAGAGGTCCTTGGGGACAGCTGGGCATCCCACCCCACTCCCCCAGTGCAGGAGGGGCTTCCCTAGGAAGGACTACAGGGGCCTGGGAGTGCGCAGTGACCTTGAGTGGGGAAGGGGTGCAAGGCCCCAGGAAAGGTCAGGGGACCTCAGGACACTGCTGCTTACAAATGCGGGTTCTGCCTCTGCAGCTCAAAGGGGCTGAAGCTAGATTTGGGGTACAATAGGCAGCTGTGGGAAAGGTGCATTTCCCCTCCCCTCACTTCTGGGGCCCCTGGATTCTGCTTTAAGGCCCTGTGCTGTGTGGCCCGGCCCAGCCCACCATACCATAGTTCTTATCTTCCTTGTAGGACGGGGAGTAGCCGGGCTCACATTTCTTGCTGCACTTGGGGGTGTCACCACCCTCCCCTGTGCACTGGGGCCGGGTGCCATTCACGTGGTGCTCGCAGGGAGGGATGGAGTAGGGTCTGCAGCCTGGAGTAGAGCAGATGGGTCAGTACATCCTGCCCCGAAGCTGCGGCGTCTCCAGCTCTCAACATCCCCTCCCAGGAAGGAAGCTGTGATAGCTCCAGCCTAAGGAACCCACCAGGGAGCCCAGGGCTGCAGACCGTACTCACCCACATGGGACTCATACAGGCCACCAGAGACCAGGCCTTTTTTGGTCCAGTATTCCCAAGCTTGGGAAGGATAGCCACCATTACAGCTGAAAAAGAGCCTTCTGTCAAACTCACCAGGAGGGAGGGCCTGCTCCTCCCAGCCTGGTGCTTCAAGGTCGCTGTGCTCAGCGAGTCACTCGGAGCTGAGGGTCCCCAGTCCCCCATCTGCATCCGCAGGGGCCGGGGCCAGCTCTCATCCCCATCCAGGGGCTCTCTGGAGGATAGCACACGCTCCTACCCTTATCTACGCCAAACTAAGTGTTTTTTTTTTTTTTTTTTGGTGGAAGCAGGGATTGAACTCAGGCCCTTGCATTTGCCAGGGAAGCTCTTATTCCACTGAGCCATCTCCCCAGGCCATTTTTTTTGTTTTCTTTTTCTTTTTTTTTTTTTCCCCCAGCTAGGCTCTATGTGACCTTCCTTCTGCAAAAGCTATTCTCAGCCCACAGCAAGTCAGTCACAATTCCAGGGTACAGCAGCCCCTCTCCTCTTCCCGCTATCAACTATGGTCCAAAAACCATGTGAAAAACTGCAGCCGTAAGTCCAGAGTTTTAAATTTCATACTGTTCTGAATGATGAAATTCTGTGGGATAAGATCTCAAATCCACCTCCTTCCTGCATGGAATGAGGATCTCCCCTTCCTGCAGAGTATCCAGGCTGTATGTACTATCTGCCCGGAATGAACAGTGACTGTTGCTCGCAGATGTGGATCTCCTCTAGGAGAATTTGCTGTGCATATGTCCCAGCAACCCTGACCTACTAATGCCCCAGAGTGAGACAGGAGGATGGGGGTGGCACACTGGCTGACAGGTGGGCATGGTCTGTCAATCACAGCCAGGACACCTGCTCAGAGCAGTTTCCCAGCCCTACACTGGACACTAGCAGAGAACACGCTCTTCAGTTCTTTTGGAACAGGATCAAGCAGGGTTTTGATAGGACAGCCAGGATCTGCTGTCAGAATGCATTATACAAGGGGCAGCCAATGACCCTGTGGCCGTTGGCTCTCCCAGCAGGGCATGTTTTGCCCACATTCGCACTCCAGAGCACCTTTACTATTATTATTATTATTATTATTATTATTATTATTATTATTATTTTAAAGGCAGAGTCTCCCTGTGCGGATCAGGCTAGCTTTAAATTCATTTTGTTGCCGAGGCTGGCCTCAAAGTTATGGCAATCCTGCTGTCTCAGCCTCCAAGTGCTGGTCACAGGCATGGACAACTAAGCTTGGCCTTGCAAAGCACTGCTTTTTTAAAAAATTCAGTACCTTTAATAAATGCCATATCTCCACATTTTGGTTGTTTTGTCCAATTCTAGCCCAACAGCATTAATGCTGACAAATTATAAGTGCCAGAGTGAACCTATACAATACTTCTTTTAAAACATTCTCTAGAAAAACCCCCTCAGTCTACAGAAGTCATGGCCTCATGCACGATAAATGCTCAGTCTAGATGGGAAAATCCCACTGAGCTTTTGTGTATTATCAGAAAAGACACGGTGCATCTCCCGGGCTTGGGGGCGCTTCGGCTTGGGGCCCTCGGGAGGTCTTGGCACGGACACCCTGAGCACGAGAAGGAAAAGCCCCACCCAGTGGCGACTCCACTGCCCAGGCTGGGCCCGCGCTGCTGCGTTCCAACTCTCGGGTGTTCCGACCTGTGGCCAGACCTGGGCACACTGCTCAGACCCAGGGCCAGCTGTCAGCAATGGAGACTTCTGGAGTTAGTTTTTTTGAGACAGGGTCTCACTAGATGGCTCAAGCTGGCCTTAAACTCCAGGTAGCTCAGACTGGCTTTGAATTTGTAGCCATCCTCTTCCGGAGAGCTGGTATTACAGGTGCTTACCAGTACACCCAGCTTGAGTTAAGGATTTAGTTCAGGGTGACCCATGTGGGGCCCCTCTACAGACACAGAAATGGGTGCAAGAACGTATTTCAGCAAGAAGGAAAAGGAATAAATACAAAACCTGACTGGGAAGCCAGCCATGGTGGTGCTTGCCTGTAATCCCAGCCCTAGGGGGTGCTGAGGCAGGAGGGTTGCCCTGAGTTAGGGCCAGCCTGGAGTAACTGCATGAGACCTTGGCTCAACCCCTGCTCCAAAAAGGAAACTCCTGGAACCCCAAATGGAGCTCAGAAACGTACCTGCCTTTTCTGAGTCTGCTTTTTGTCAGGGTGGGCCCTGCCCAGCTCTGCGGGGCCAGCCTGACTCCTAGCTTTCCCAGCAGCAACAGCCACCCCAGGACTCTTTCCCAGACACCCCAAGCTTCCCTCTTCCCTCCCTGGGGAGGCCCGAGACTTACCCCTCCCCACACATGGGGCCACAGCAGCTGAGCAGGTCCTCAGCCGACAGCTCCACATTGACACGGCCATTGGTGTGGATGCAGACGCGGTCTGACATGGCGCCCACGGCCCCGAACGCCTGTGGGGACGAGGCTCACTGATGAAGGCCCCCGAGAGGCAGAAAGCAGCGGGGTGGCTGCCAGGGTGGGGAGGCAGTGAGGGTGGAAGGGGCCCTGCAGGGGCTGGGGGTGCAGCTCAGGGCAGAGCACCCTGTGGCCTGGGCGGGGCCGGGGTTTCTGTGGACCAGTGCAGTGATGGCTGGACACGCCTGCAGCCATGCTTGCTGCCACCAATCTGTGTGTGCACGCTTAAAATACTTAGGACAGCCAGCAATGACAGCTATGCAGGAGGCCGAGGCAAGAGGATGCCAGGTTTGTGGCCAACCTGGGCCACTTCAGGGTCTCTTGCCCAAAAATAATTGTAAAAAATGGGCTGGGGGCGGGGCTGGGGAGATGGCTCAGTGGAATAAGCACTTGCCTGGCAAGTGCAAGAGCCTGAGTTCAATTCCCAGTTCCACAAAAAAAAAAAAAAAAAAAAAGCCAAAACTGGGTTGGGGCTATAGTTCAGTGGTAGAGCCCCATGGGTTTAATCCCCATTCAATCCCCAGTGCCATTAGAAAGAAAAAAAAAGGGAGGAGGGGAAGAAAAAGATTAAGCTGGTTGTTATTACCTGTACTGTATACCTCAGCACAACTCAAACACAAAAATTAAGACTTTGGCAGCGCAGCAGTGTCACTAATGGAATGGCCTCACAGCCCGAGCCTGCTGGCCCTGTGGTCTGTGGACGTGCCGAGCATCCCCCACTGCCCTAATCCCTGCGCTGCCTCCTGGCCGCAGGGACCATCCTCGCACCTCCTGTACATGCTCCCTGCTGTGCTGCCCATCGGGGAGTAGCATCTCACCCAGCAGGAGCCGCAGGAGCCCTGGTCTCTGATCTCCTTGATAGTCGGACAGTTGGGCCACTGTTCCCGGGCATCGAAGCTCTCAGGCAGATTCATGTCCTCAGCGAACCGAACCCTGGAGAAAGCAAGGTCTCCCTGCAGCTCTGCCCTCAGCTCAGCTGGGCCCTCAAGGGTTGCTGGCTAGGAGCAGCTGCCCACACCTTGTGTCCAGGAGGAACCAATGCCAGAGCGTTAAGGAGGGACTCAAAGCTCCTTACTGGCTTCCTTTTGGACTTACTGTGTGTGCCAGGTCTGATGGCCTCCTGTCGTCCCTGCCCCACTGCCCAGCGGCCTCAGTAGCTTCCTAGACAATCTTTTTCTTGTTTTCCTTTTTGTATTTTAGGGAAGGATCTACAGGGTGGGTGTTCAGGGTCTCACTAGTAGATCAGACTCCTAGTGATCTGCCTGTTTACAGCCTCCCAAAAGCTGGGATTATAGGTGCACACCACCACACCCAGTCTCTACTGCCTTCTCAGCATGCCCCAGGACTGGCAGAGCAGGCCTGGGGATCAAACCCCAGGCCCTGCACCTGCTTGCAGGAGCTTTAAGCCGCTAAGCTATTTGGCCGGCCCTAGACAGGCTTTTTAGCATTTCCTTTATGCTTCTTAATTTTCATCTTACTGGAGAGGTCAACTGAACAAGCTGGTGCTGGGTCAGAAGGGGAAATGGATTCATTCTATCGTCCTGGCAGCTCCCGGGGCTTTTGTGAGTGCCTTGTGTGCCATACTGGGGCCTCATTCCAGCTCTGACGCCCCACAACCTGGGGGAAGTAGTGCACGCTTAAAATGCTTAGCATTTTAAATGAAAACTCTGGCACAAGGCAGCTCTGTGTGCCTGAGGTGGTCCCATTAGCTCCGGGAGACTGGACTGTCCTTCCCTGTCCTGTTGTCCGCGGGAGCCCCTGCTCCACATGGGATAGTGCAGGGCCTGGCACAGGCACTCACCTCTCTGGCAGCCTGGGCCCACCCTGGTAGGTGCCGCACAGCCTCTTCACGTAGCTCATGTCCACATTGTAGAAGTTGCGTCCAGCCTGGAACAGAGCCACACCCATCACAGTCACCCACTGACCAGGCCTTCTCCAGCTGTTGTGGGCAAGCTCCCTGTCCTATACAGGGCCCACCTGGGGAGGCCAGGGGTCCCCCCAGCTCAGACACACAGGTCTGCCTGCCTGTGTTTGTGCTGAGAAGAGGAACCCGCCCCCAGTTGCAGACATGGCTCCTTCCTCACCTTTCAGTTCCTGCCGTGCCAGGCTTGGAGCTGAGCAAAAGCCGGGACTCACAGATATCACATGCTCCCACCTCCCCTAGAGGCTTCCCAGGATCCACCTGGTCCCTGGACACAGACACTTCCAAGCCGGCTTCCCCCTCCACAACTGCACGCGCATGTGCACACACACAGGTGAAAGAGGGAGGAAGTGGTATGGCCCGAGCGCCATCCTCCAGGACAGCCCAGGTCCTTTGGGAGCTGGGAGCAAGGCTGAGAGAAGACACACACATTACTCACCTGCCACGTTGTGTTCAGCTTGTTGACGTAGTTGACCAGTTCATCCGATAGTGGGTGGAACCAAGGAGCGTTATAGGCGCTGCTCAGCGCCAGGAGCAAGCAGAGAGGTGCCGAGGACCGCCACATTGTGAAGCTGGACGAGGACCCACCTGCCAAGGCCAGACAGGGGTCAGGAGGGCTCTTCCTCCACATGCTCAAAGTGCAGGCAGACCAAGGCCTCTGCTGTGTTTTTCCAGACAGGTTTTTGTTTTTTTTTTAAAAATGTATTTAGGGCCAGCCAAACAGATCAGGGGATTAAAGTGCCCACAAGCAGGCGCAGGGGCCAGGGGGTGGGGGTTTGATCCCCAGGACTACTGTGCCAGCTCCACCCCTGGGGCACACTAAGAAGGCAATAGAGACTGGGTGTGGTGGTGCGCATCTGTAATCCCAGCACTTGTGAGGCTGTAAACAGGTGGATTACTAAGAGTCTGATCTAGTAGTGAGACCCTGAACAACCTGTTGACCTTTCTGTAAATTATAAAAAAAAAAAAAAATAGTATTTAGTGCAGGGTCTACAGGGTCTCACTACACAGATCAGACTTGTAGTGATCCTCCTGTTTTCAGCCTCCCAAGCACTGAGATTACAGGTGCACATCACCACACCCAGTCTCAATTGCCATCTCAGCGCTACCCAGGGGCAGGGATCGAACTCTGGTCCCTGCACCTGCAGGCCCCTTTCCAGTCTTGCCATATATTCGAGTTGGTCCAAGCTTGACCTCACTGTATAGCTCAGGCTGGCCTCAAACTCTCAGAAGTCCTCCTGCTTCACTCAGCCTTCTTTGTGCTGGGATTTCAGGTGTGCACCACCATGCCTGGGGCAGTGGATATTTAAAAGCTTGCGTTGATAAAACTGGGCATGATGGCGCACCCCTGTAATCCCAGCTCTTGGGAGGCTGAACAAAGGCGGATCAATAGTCAGATCTGTGAGTCCAGATCTATGTGGCAAAACCCTGTAGTAAAACACAAAAAATAAATAAAGTAAAAGCTTATGCTGATAATGGACCATCACATTCCAGGGGTGGGGGAGTAAGTGTGTCTACCCTGAGCCAGCTTCCTTCCCGAGTGTGACGCTAAGGGATGAGCCCTTTACTTCGCAGTCACTGTTTTCTCATCACCTGGGAGTCCCTCCAAGCCTGACGCTGCAGCCAGGGCACAGACAGCCCGGGACTGCTCCATTACTGAGTGAGTCATGGCCCTCTCCACTATTTTTAAGCTGCAAAGACTTGAACAGAGTGGGAGACTGCTCCTGAATTAGTACTGAGAGCAAAGCCAGCTGAGGGGCAGTGTCCTAAGAGGAGCAGGAGGCACGAAAAATCCGGGAAGCAAAGACTGTCCTCAGCAGCACCCAGTATGCAGGATGTAGTCCCAGCACTTAGGAGGCCGAGTCAGGATCACTACCAGTTGCAGGCCAGCCTGGGCTACCCAGTGAGACCCTCTTTCAGAGAAACAAAACCAGGGCCCGTGAGATAGCTCAGCAGACTAAGCACCTGCTTAGGCAAGCACAGAGACTGGGTTTGATCCCCATTACTGCATGCCACACCTGCTCCCAGGTGTGTGAGCTGCCACCAGCTCCACCTGTGGTGGCGCACACCTGTAATCCCAGCACTGGGGAGGCTGAAAACAGGAGGATCACTACAAGTCTGAGCTGTGTAGTGAGACCCAAAAAACAAAAAGCTAAAACCAAAGGCCCACCAGCCCCTTGCCCATCACGACCGTGCGGGGCGTGTGCAGCAGCCTGGGCAACAGGCAGGTCTGGTCAGCTCCTGAGCGCCTCCAGTTTTTCCAGTCTGCCCAGGGCTCTGCTCCCCCCCATCCCCCAGAGGAAACCCTCATGTCAGTTCTGCCTGGTGACCTGGGATGCAAAAGTCACGAGACTGGTGATTCTGGCACAACCATGAGTCACCGTCTTGGGCAAGCAGCTAACAAGAACAAGGGCTTCCTTGGTGCCTGCGTGCAGGGGCCACAGGCAGTCTCCGGCTGGAAGTGGGAACAGGATTAACTCTGACAGGAGAAAAGCTGAAGCACTGATCCACCTGGAGGAGCTGGTGTGTGAGGGTGGACTGCTCTGGCGTGCATGCAGAGGGCCTCTGTCTGGGGCTGCGTTTTTTTGTGGTACCAGGGATTGACCTCAGGACTTGCACTTGCCAGGCAGGCACTTATTCTACTGAGCCATTTCCCCAGCCCCCTGGGGCTGCACTGTAAAACACCAGTGGAAGCGGGGTGTGGAGGCACACGCCTGTAATCCGAGTACCAGGCTGAGGTGGGAGAGCATGCGAGTAAAAGCCCAGTCTGGGCAACTTAGCAAGACCCTGTCTCAAAAACAGGCAGGGGAGAGGGGCTTGGCTCAGGGCAGGGCCTGTACTCCATCACCAGTACTGAACAAGACCGATGAAACAAAAATGGCTAGGGACGTGGAGCCGCTTTCCATGGTACGAGCCCCAGCAGCCACCAGTCTTCTCAGCTGGGGTGTGGCTCCACGGGACAGGCGGGACACATACTTAGGATCAGGCTGTAGGTTCCATGCAAGCAGAGATAAGCAAACAGACTAGAAGAGGTGTAACAAAAATAGATTCAGTGACTGCAGAAAAACTACAAATAGATGTAAAGCTGCTTGAATTAGGCTGGGTTTGGAGGAATGTCTGTAATCCAAGCACTCTGGAGAGTGAGATGAGATGAGATGAGATGAGATGAGATGAGATGAGACGAGATATGAGAGAGACAGAGACAGAGACAGAGACAGAGACAGAGAGAGAGAGAGAGAGAGAGAGAGAGAGAGAGAGAAATTTCAGCCCCAGGAAGGTGCAGACACAATCAAGGAGATAGGCACTGTGCGTCTCTGCAGGGTTAGGGTGCAGGAAAGAGACCCAGTGGGAGGCAGTGGTGATGCCTAGCGACCATGGAACTGCACGGACCCACTGGGGAACCTGATCATTTAGAAGTTTATTCGGCAGCAGTGCCAGCCCCGAAATGCACACACACAGGTACACGAGGCTAAGTATTCTTCACCCTGGTCTAAACTTCGGAACGAAGGAAATGCCAGCGCCAGCGCCCAAGTCCCCCCGCCCGAGGATGGGGTGGTGGGAGGGTTGAGCCTGCAATGTCAGGTGTGTGTGGCGGGCAGCTCTGCCGCCGTGAGTAGATGGCAAGAAGATCACAAGCGTGGCAGCTGCTTGGGGACCTGTTCTTCCTCTCCACTGCTGCTGTAGTGCAGAGGCATCCTGAGTGCATCTGCAAAGGCTCAAGGGTGGGGAGCCTGACCCTCTGCATGGGACACTAAGGACCTGCCTCAAGGGGCAGAGATCTCTGTGGCCCTCATTTGCCCTGAAGCTCTGTCATCTCTCCCTGTCACATGCATGGCCACCAGGATGCCACCACTACGGTGTGGCTCAGCCTAGGAGGCCCTCACCAGCAGGGTTCCATTTAGGGAGCCTCCTAATCTTGGGCTTCTTGCCTCAAAACTATGAGCTAAATAAACAAATCTGTTTTCTTTATAAGGTCAGCAGTTTTGTTCTAGCAATAGAACCCTACCTCCCTCTTAATACATAGTCTGGTATTTCCAACATTTGTTTCTGTTTGGGAGAAGAACAGCAGTACCATCAAAGAGCCTGAACCCCCAGACTGATAAAAGACCAATGCATTCCACCCCCTCCCTGCCAAAAGGAAGGCTACACTGTCTGCTGACACAGAGCCCCACTTCCCCTGACCCAGGAAGACTGCACCTCACGTGACCATGTATCAGCCACCCACGGGGCCTCCAGGCTCCTCAGGCGAGTGTGCTTCTGGGAGAGAAGGGCAAGTTGGGCTATCTTCCTTTGAGAACCCCGACTTTGAAGTGTCTGTGACCAGGGACCAGGTTGGTCTCCATGAATGGGCACCCACTAGGATCCAAGCTGCTGGGGGAGCACTGGAGTGGTAGTGACAGAGCTAGGCATCTGTTGTGATGTTAAATCATCAGCCCAGGGGACTGGAGGGTTGCCATGGCAACCCAAATTTTAAAACATTTCATTGGTGTCTGTGGTGGCCCCCAACAAGGGACCTGTCTCTGATGGTCCCAACTCCTGGCAGGTTGGTCAGCCCCAGACCCTCCAGGTTGGGGCAACAGATCTGCATTCGGACCTCGCCTCTGCCACTCCTGGGTATTCCTGGGTGCCAACGACACTGAGCCTCACTTCACCACCTGTGACACAGAACTAATGAGTGTTGTGACTCAGCTGGAAGATGAGGGAGAAACCATGGGCAGCGGAAGGCCTGGCGCGGTGCCAGGTGTCACAGGTGCTGACACGCTGCCCACAGGGGCAGGTCCACTGTTCCTCCTCTTTCCCAGCTCCAAGGCCAGGCCTGGAGACTGCACTTCAACCAAACTCCAACCAGGAAGCGCCTGAGTGTTCTCCTGCTCTGGGATCCTCCACGCTACCACCCGTGGGGCGAGCACTAGAGCCTGTCCTACTGTGCCTCTTGGGGGGAAGGAAAGACGCCCCGGAGCGGCGGTGTGCCTGAAGAGCTTCTACTCCACCGAGCTCATGCACACACTGCATGCACATACGCAACACACAAGGGTGAAAGCGACCAGCTGGGCGTCGGCCAGTCACGGGTTCTGCTCCTTCTCAAACAGCTGCCCGCTTTCTCTTCCCCTAGGTTAGGTTAGGCAAACACTTCCCTTTATTTGCCAACTCTGCTTTTTCTCATTTCGGAAGATGAACAGAAAGTCTTGATCTTCCCACCAGCTTCCCTTCCAGGTGTGGGTGGTTGGAGGGCAACCTGAGGACACCCCGATCTTTCCCACCTCTCTCCCGCTCTGCAGGACCCTCCTTTCCAGACCCACAGGGTATCCCTCGGAGCAGACCTGCACAGACAGAATCTACTGGGAGAAAACAGTTCCCAGAATATCTGGTTCTGTCCCAGCACAAATACGCCCCGGGACTGCAGCAAAGGTGGCGTGAACAGGAGCAGAGGCCTTGCCATCTGCCCCTCAGCCTAGAGGGCAAGGCACGCCACCCGCAGCCTGGAGCAAGCTGTCCTTACGAGCTGGGGCCCAGGCCAACTGGACTCTGATCCATGAGGACCACGAGCAAAGGGGATCCAGACGCCTCAAATCCCCCAATAGGCAGTGCCATGCCCGCAAACAGGTGATGTGAACACCTTCCACGGCAGTCTTCGGCCCAACCTCTGCTCTCCTGTCCACTGGGGCTGTGCGTGCCGAGCAGGCCCTGCCTCGGTGGCCTCCAGAACGCCCCATCTTGCCAGCAGCCACCTAGCAGGGCTCTGGGTTGAGGAAGGTAGGAAAGAAGCGGGATGGTGAAGGTGACGGTGATGGTGACGAGGAGGAAGACCCCGCTGAGCCACTTTATGAGTTTCTTTCTGCTCTATAAACACTGGGCAAACCCTGTCATTAAAGGCGGCTGTCCCTCAAGGCTCCTTCGGTACACCTTCATTTCCCCTTTCTGCCCAGAGCGGTCTGTCTTGCTTGTGTCTCTGCTCCTAATGAACAGGATTTAGCAGATTCTTGGTGCAGTGTGCTTATTTATATTTTTTCCTGCTAGAACACAAGCTGACAGCTTCCAGTACTTTTTAATACTCAAGATATCACATCTAAAATGGTTATAAACAAAAAGGGTAAAATAAGGAGAAAAGCTGGGCTGGACGTAGCTCTGCGCTGGAGCACTTGCCTGTTCTGGTCTCACAAACAACTTGGACTCTTAGACAAGCAGAAAGGGCTCAGGCCCCTGGCCTCTGTTGCCTTCAGAATAGAAAGCGGCCTCCAGGGTCTCTATGGCCAACTTCGGTGTGAAGTGACCCCAAGAAGGGAGCCAGAACCCAGCCTTTCCATTTTCAAGGGACCCAGGAAGACGGACTCTGCGTCACCCACCTGAGCTCTCACAGGCACCGTGCCCACTGCCGACACCAGGTCCAACAGGCCCGGCCACTCACACTCCTCCCACGCCCGCTGTGCCCACATGCGGACACTGCTTATTAAGATCAGCCCCAGCGCCCCACGCTCTGCACACAGAAGACAATTACTACCCTGGGCTTTAAACTGTGGATACCACAAAGGCCCTCCGCAGCTGAAAATGTTTTTTATTGTTGGTGGGAAACCAGACCATGTGGCCAGTCAACATTCTGGGAAGTTCTGGAAGCTTCTGGTCACCAGCTTTGCTCCCTGGCTCTATTACCAACTTGAGATGCTGACAGGGTGATGCCATTTCCTGTGTCTGTTCTGAAGTGGGAAGATCAGAAAGCTTTTAGACATCCTCTGAGAAGTAAAGAGGTTAGTATTCTGGGCCTCTCCGGCTTGCAGGAACAGGCAGCTCTCTAATTGCACTGCTGAGTGGACCGTACTTCCTGGCTGGCTTGGGGCCTGGCAGACAAAAAGCAATCTGTAGAAAGGCCTGGCCTCCTCTGCATGGTCCCTTCTTTCTGGAAACAGATACTCCCTCACCAGCGTGGAGGAAGTGGGCACGGCAGCCTGGGGGAAACCCTCTCCACTGGCCGCTGCATATACAAGGGTTAAAGAATACGGTGAATGTAAAATTTAAATATTTACTACAGTAAAGACACGCTACCAGGAGTCCCCTCCTTCAAAAGCTTTCCCGCTCACTCTGAACACATGTATCCCATCAATCTTGCCACTTTCTGAAGCAGTTATGGAAGCGTTCTTCCCTGAATCTTTATGTGATCAAAAATACAGTGAGCACTGCCGCCAAGCACCATCCAACAGACGGGACTTGTAGGAAAAAAAAACATGTAGCTGGTCCTCGTTGGCCCAATCACAGGAGCTGGCAGCGTGAGACACTGGCTCTTGAAGGAAGCCAGAATGACCACCAAAAGACAGTTTTGAATGGATTCAGGGCATTGGGACCGCCACAACAGGGCAGCTAGGACACTGAGGAAGGGAGACTCCAGCTTGCTATGCAAAGAGGCAAGAACAATGGGATACGTGTAACTGGAATAAGGAGGAAGATTTTGAGGGAGATTCACAGTAATGTGTGTCTTCTTGTCCTGAGTTTTTATAATTAAACACGCCTTACCTTTTCCAATCACACCCTGTACGTCTCCCGTGTGCTAGGCAGTTAACACTCACTGTCTTAGGGTAATGACCTTCACCTCCCCAAGTATCTTAGTTTGGGCAGAAAACCACAGCTATGGCAGTCAGTACAAGGACTCGCACGCTGAGGTAGCTTGGCTGGCTGGCAGCACCCTCCCCCTGCAGGGCTTGCGCAAGCCTGGAAGCTCCCTGCCTCTTGAGTGCCTCCAGCACATGAGACATCAGTCCAAGTCTCAGCCAGCAGGTCACCAGGTCGTGCAGCGCCTGACCCCACCCAGCCCTGCGGTGCCAGGCGCTGCTGATCCTCTCAGGCCCTCTCCACTACCTGGGGGGGTATCGCCCGTCATCTCCCACCACACGGGCTGGCTCGCAGATAACCTTCGGCAGACCACAGGGCTACCGGCCTGGTCAGGTCAGATAGCAGTCAAGCACACACACGCACACCCTCGGCATGCAGGAGACACCATGCAGGACCTTCAGCCTTGTACATGGCTTGGGTTTTATAGGAGAGGGAAACTGAGGCCTGAGCAAAGCCTGTGGGCAGGCCCTGAATGGGTGTCCAGAGTTGGAGGGACGACTGCAGATAAGTTTTGGCTGAAAGGATGCACAACTGTCTAGGTGACTCTCACTGTACGGGGAAGCCTGGGGGACTCGGCTTTCAAAGCTACACAGCACAAGGGCCAGACTTTCTCCCTAAACCTCACAGGCCTAACTTAAAAATTAGGAAGGATGATGGGGTGTGGTGGCATACATCTGGAATCTCACATACTTGGGAGGGTGAGGCAGGAGGACTACAGGTTCAAGGCCAGCCTAGGCAACTGGGCTGGGCTACACAGTTAAATTCAAAGCCAGAGTGAACTACACAGGGAGCCCCATGCTCAGCCCAACAAACAGACACCAAATACAATCAGTGATGACCACCACCACCAGGGAAAGCTCTCCTCTTGGTACTTAAACCTGAATTTTTAGTCATGAAAATTAAAACAAGGGAAACATTTTAAGCCCATCAGATTGACAGAAATTAACACCTGCCGGCTAAGCCTGTGTCTACATTCCAGCTGCGGGGGAAGCTAGGCAGGAAAAGTACAAGTTCATGAGAACCTGGTTCAAAAGTTTAACAAACTTTAAAAGGTCTGGGGATGTATCTCAGTGTAAGGGCCCTGGGTTCAAACCCAGTACCACAAAAACGGCTGCTAAGATCTGGTGCTGGCAACTATGAAAAGCTCAGTCTCACCCACCTGCGTGGGGCAGAGCGCCAGTTGCAGAGGAGGGACCTTTAAAAACACCCAGCAAAGCAAGGCGCCACCTCAGGACCCAGCAAGAGCAGAGGCTGCCATTTGTGCTTTTCCACTGGCCCAGGGGAAGCCCTTGTAGAGCCCAGAGCTCCAGAGGGGTTTACTGCGGCACTGTGGGGGAGGGGGAAGAGGGAGGGGGGAGGGGGAGAGGGGAGTGGGCGGAGGCAGAGGAAGAGGAGGAGGAAGAGGAGGAGGAGGAGGAGGAGGAAGAAGAGACGGCCTGCCTGTCCTTCAGAACAGCCACAGAGCACGGAAAATGAATGAATTAAGCCTGGTGAGTTGTGCACACCTAAAATCCCAGAATTTGGGAGGCTGAGGCAGAAGGATCCCAAATTTGAGGTCAGCCTGAGCTACACAGCAAGTTCAAGACTAGCCTGGTCACTGTAGGGAAGTCTTATCTCAAAAAAAAACAAAACTGGGTGTATTGATACATGTTTGTAATCCCAGCCCTCCCCGGTGGCTGAGTCAGGAAGACTAATACAGAGTATTCAAACACAAAATGAAAAGCCCAAGAGAATTACAAGGTGACACAATGTTCCACCAGAAAGCTGGGGCACAGCTATGGAGGAAGGTGCCTGACCAGAAAGGCAGAGCCACCATACATGCTGCCCAGAGAGGGCCTCGGGGCTGCAAAGTGGCTGAGAGTGGGAGCTAGGAGTGAGGGGCCCAGCTTAGCAGGCACAAGGCCCTGAAGTCCCCACCCCAACACCAAAACCAAGGCCACAAAACGGGCTTTGATCTCTATCTCCCAGAGCATTCTAACTAGAGTAGAATCTAAGCTGCCAAAGGGCTGCAGGCCTGCCTGGCTACACAGCCATTCCCGAGAATCTTCTGGAATGTGTGCTGAGAGGGGTGACCAGGGACCAGGCGTAGGGACCCACTGGCCTCCCAGAGGCACCTTACTGTGAGCCCCATCAAGGGCAGGAAGGGGCCTGATGCTGATCCTTTTCACCTTCTAAATTCCTGTCTGCCTCATTGCTATTTCTCAATAAAATTATGGGGGGGGAGGACCTCCTGTCTGGAGGGCTCGGCCTGTGTGTGCAAGCTCTTGGGCTCCAGCCCTCTCCCATAAGAGATCAACTGTCAAAGAATACAGTAGCGAAAATGAAGATTTCACCTCTCACATTGCACCCTCACCTGTTTCTAATACTTTGCACAGCCCACACCAGCAGCCAGGCCCCACGGTGGCTCCTCCCTCCGATTTCCACCCATTCTACACTGAGCCCACAACATGACCAGTCTGGTCGCCGCCCGCCTCCAGCCAACATCATGGGAACCCTAGAATCAGGACTGGCCGCGGACTGGGAGTCGCCAAGCGCCCAGGAGTAGAGGCCGCACCTTTACACAGGGCAGAGAACCCCGGCTCTGAGGCACTGATCTGGACCAGAGTGGAAGCCACTGTTGTCCACGCGCCTTGAATTGTCTCTAGGCTTGACTCTTTCTATAAAGCTCTAAGTCACCACGACCAGAGGCATGGGAAGCCATTCTCCACGGAGTAACAGGAGAAAGATAGCCCGCCCAGCACTCTGGAGGGTGAAACAGGATTGCAGGAGTTCAAGCCCAATCAGGGCTACCTAGTGAACACACGGGGAGAACAAATCTTAAAAAGACGCCCACCCCCGTCCCCAGAAAAAAACACGAGGAAAGAGCCTTCACCTCCCAACACCCCCGCAGGGCCCTTCATCAATAAGACCCCTGCAAGGCTCAGCCCTCTTTTCTTGGCTCAGCCCTGTTTTCTCACCGTGAACCCCAGCGATGCTCCAGAATGCTGGCACAACAGGTTCGCGCCGCCAGTCTAGCCGCCCTGTTCTCTTCCGGCCGAGGCACCTGGGGATCAGCTTCCCCAGGACTTAAGGCTGGAGGACTCCCTTCGAAGCCCACAACCTTCCCTTCCCGTAACCCTGGCTTTCCTCCTCCTCCCCCCACCCCCGCCCGCCACTCCCGGAGGTCACACCCAGGCCTAGGAAGCTCAGACCCATCCGCGGCCCGGCCCGCGGTCGCCACCCCAGCCGCGCTGCCCGCCAGCCGCCCCCGCAGTCCCCGTCCTCCCCACGCGCTGCGCTTTCAGTTTGCGGCTCCCCTTCTCCAGCGCCCCGCCGGCCACCGCCTGTTCCGATTCCAGGAGGTCGGGGTCCTGGGGGCCTGGGAACGCGCTGGGGTCGCCGGCATGGAATCGCCCGGGCAAACTTCAGGACGGACGAGGAAAAAGCAAAAGCGAGCACAAGGCCGGCGCGCCGAGAGCGATCGAGGCCACCCAACCCGCCCCGACTGGATCTGGGCCTGCAGCTGGACCGGCGCCTCCTCCCGGCGGGTTCTCGGCGCGACCGTGCGCCGGTCCGCCTCGCCCAGAGCGACCGCCCGGTCCGCTCCCCGCCCGGCCGAGAGTCCCGCACTGCTCCCCGCGGCTCCAGCCCGGAGGCCCGCTCCCGCACGCCGCTTCCTCCCTGCACTCACCGAGCAGCGCCGGAGCCTGGGCCGCAGCTGCGAGCGCGCAGAGCCGAGCCGAACCTAGCCGGGCTGACCTGGTCCCCACGGCTCCTATTTACCCGCGAGGCTCCACCCATCACCACGTGATCTGAGCATCCCGCCCGGCCACGTGACCCTGACCGCTCATGTGACCCGAGCCCCTCGCTTCCTAGGAGAGGCGCCAGGACCCTCGCTGCCTTCCCAGCCGCTGCAGCCCCGCTCCCGGGGCCAGGCCGGCCCTTTTCGTCCCGGACCACTGAATGTTCCCAAGACGCATTTGGGGCAGCTTGGGCCCCAAGTCAGTGTGCCCGCGTGCCAAATAACTTAGTAAGACGGGGGAGGCACGCTTCAGACCTCTGTGGGCCCAGCTTCCCCTCCCCAAGGGCCGACCGCAGGGATTTCTGTTTCTGAGGCAGTGCAGAAGCCAGAACCTTCGCAAAGCCAGCTCTGCCCTAAACCTAGTGCTGCCGCTCAGCCGCTACTCCCTGCATAGGAGGTGTCCCTGCCGCAGTGAGCTTCCAGCTACTGGGAGGCTGAGACAGGAGGATGGCAAGTTGGAGCCCAGCCCGGGCATTTAGCCAGACCCTGTCGCAAAAAGGCGGAGGTCGTAGCTCAGCATGCTAAGTCCTATTAAGGAGAGTCTGGGGTTTTATTTAGGTCTTTGCGATAATAAGGAACCCAGATGAGGTAGTCGTGAGCAACCTACGAAAACCTGGTATTTGTCTCATGCTGTCTCTGTGTCTCTGCCTGGGAGCCTTGAAAAAGCTATGTAAATACGCTGCCACTGTTATATCCCGAGCCACAAACTCTCTTCTTTGTTGTTTTGTTTTTTGCTACAGTGTCTTGCTATGTAGTCAAGCTGGCTTGTCCTTGGCGTGATGATCCTGCCTCAGCCTCCCCAGGGCTGGGATTACAGATGTGCAACACTATGCCCAAGGTTGACTTTCCACTCTCCGGGTCCTGGCCTAGGACAACTGATCTGCTCAGTGGTAGGAGGACAGAATAAAACACAGAGAAAACATATTTTAGTTACAAGGGACACCAGGATGATCAAAGCCTGATGATGGGCTAGAACACAAGGCACGGAGTCCTGGGGGGTGCGAGCATGACTGGGGGGTGGTGCTGGTGGCTGCAGGAAGCAGTGGGGGAGAACTGATCAGATCAAGGTTCAAGAATTAAGGAGCAGTGCAGTTTAAGAAAAGCACTCAGCAGCAGATCATGGTTAACTGGTAACCTGATTGTCTGATAACTGCGACCACTGAGCTAGGAGGAATTCGCAGGAGTCCTGTCCTTGGCTGCTGTGTTATCTTGCTTTAAGGTGCCAGAACTTTGCTGACTGCTAGTCTCAGCTCTAGCTGTTGGCTTAAAGATTAATTGGTTCTTAAGCCAGCCGGGGGTCTTGCCACGATCATTGGCCTAGGACGGACTTTCAAGTTATTTTTGTGCTAATTTATTAATATTATTGCCTGCTCTGTAGTGTCAAGCTTGTCCTCAGCACTCTGCAACAGTCATGTTGTCCTGAGCCTGTTCGGTCCATCAGAAAGGGTCCCCCACCTGGGGAAGGAGTGGGAAGAAACATGTCCTGAGAGACCAGGTATTACACAGCCCCAAGGGGCCTGGAGAGCCAGGTGGGCACCGGGACCACAGAGGAGAAGGAGGCTCAGCTTGCAGTGGCCTCCTGGCCTGTTTGTTCCCGCCCAGCCTGTGATGCCTCTGCGTCCACATGTCACTATGTCACCATCCGAGGGTATCAGATCCCTGTGGACCTCTGCAAGGGGCTCCCGTGGTGACTCAGGCATGGACATGTGGAACCATGGTAGGGCTCTCAGGTGACAGCAGGCCTCCAGGTGTGCTTTACATGGGCTGTGCTGCATCGGTAGAGGGAGAAACGCAGTGGTGCAGACGGTACGGCGCAAATTCTGCCGGAGTGAAGGAAGCTTGGAGAGAATGTAGTGCCTGTTCTTTTTTCCCCTGCTGCCCCCTTTTTCCTTTATTCTCCCTTCCCTCTGTCCCTCCCTCCCTTGTTCCCTGTTTCCTTCCTGAACCCAGGGCCTTGACACTGGGCTACATCCACAGCCCTTAGAAAGGGAACTTACCCCATGTGTGTAACATCGGCTGCCCACTGAGCCTGTGGGAAGAAGCCGAGGTGCCCACCCCACAGAAGGAAAACATGTGTCCTCCTGTGAACTTGTACCAGATGACCAGAGCAGCATTATTCATGGTAGTTCAGAGTGGAAGCAATCTGTGTTCATCAGCTAATGAGTAGACAAACAAAACGTCATGTAATCACAAAATGGACTATTACTCAGCCATAAAAAGGAAGGCGGTCGTGGGCAAGCCTTAAGCATATTGTGCTAAATGAAAGAAAAAAAGCCCCCCACAAGAGGTATCCCGAGGTAGCCAGTCCAGAGATAGAAAGTACAACAGTGACAGCCCGGTGGAGGGAAGGCGCAATTTGGGAAGTGACGCTAAAGGGTGGGAAGTCATGAGATGGCGCTAAATGTGACCATGGTGGCTGCTGCGCGCTGCTGGGAATGCCAGAGATTCTTGAATTGCTCTTTATTCTGTATCACAAGTGTCAGTTGTCATGTTTAGTTCTGCAAGGAGAATTCTTCCCCTTAAGACAAATCAAGGGTTCAGGGTTTTTTTGTTGTTGTTTGTTTAAGACAGGGTCTCTGTGTATCATAGTGATCCTCCTGCTTTGTCCTCCTGAATGCTGGGATTACAGGTGTGTGCCTCCCGGAAGGCTGGAATTGCGCTTTCTAAATGGGTGAAAACAACATCATGTCAGTTACTTTTCAGTAATGATGTTAGCAGACAAGTTGATTGGAAAGACCCGGGAAAGAGGAAAACTAGAACTTTTTAGAAAATTTCTGTCATTTCAGGAGTTTCTTTTCTGAGGAAATGCCTGAGTTGTTCTTCTCTGTCTTCAAATCCTGCAAGGCAACCTTCCTTGGCCCTCTTGCTAACCATTTCTGTCCCCCAGAGCAAGCCCCTGGCGGGTGGCTTTGGGCCAAAGGGCCCTGGAACTCATGGCTGCGCAGGGCTGACCCCGATGCTGGCCCTGTGGGTGCTGGCCAGGCCTGTTCCCTGGATGGGGGCTCTGCAGAGTGACCTGACCAGCACGAACCCCTCTTAGCCTTGTTCACTGGTGAGGCTTAGCGTCGTGCTCAGCTTGGCCTTCTGGAACCTGGTGAGGTGGTGCAGCCCTGTTGTCATAGCTACTTGGGAGGCTAAGGCAGGAGGGTTGAGAGGTGCGAGCCAGCCTGGGCCACATGGCAAGATTTGTTTAAAAATAGAAAACACTAAATAAATTGTCCTATAGGCTTGGAGTGGCAAAAGTCTTAGAAGATCAGCGAAACCTCCCACCCTAATCTGCTTTACGTGGCAGAAATAGCTGGATGTAGTGGCGCATGCCTGTAATCGAAACACTCAAGGCAGAAGGACAGTCATGAGTTTGTGTCTGGCCAGCCTTACAAAGCGAGACCCTGTGTCAAAAGACCAAAAAACAAATACACCACCTAGTGTAGGGTCCCATGTGTGATACCTTGGACTGAGACTTCCCTGGCCCTTCCGTGGGACAAGGGCCTGAGCCCAGTGTCCCCTGCCATCGAGGGCTGTGGCATCTTGTCCATCTCTCCCAAGCTTGGCATCTGCTGTGTGGTGCTGGATGGCTGTGACCCAGGCTCCTAGCTGGCCAGCAAGGGGTCACACTGATGCCCCATGGTCCTCCCTGACCCCCAGTTGTAGCACAGAGCACAGGGTCTTCAATAAGCCTGGACATTGCCCGAGCACAGACTCAGCCCCAGAGGGTCCAGCAGCCTGTTGGGACTAGGATTTAAGCCAACCAGAGCTTGGGGGGTGGGTGAGCTTCGGCACCCCCAGCGGGGGCTGCCCCTTCTCAGAGCCCAGGCAGCCAGTGAGCCTGAGGTCCTGCACTTCTGCTCAGACTGCTGAGCTGCAGCCCTCCTCTAGGCCGATTCACCTGGCAGCTGGAAGGGGTACATCTTGGGAAGCGGACCTCTGCTCCCAATACAGAAAAGAGCTCAGGAGGGCCCTGTGTGAGGTCCTGGCAGATCGGGCTAATAATGCAAGTGGGGCCGCTCATGCTCAAGTTCCAGGGCCCCACACTGTGAGTGTGGCTCGCCGAGAGTCAGGATTGGAGACAGAGCCTTCCCTGAGCGTGCAGGATGCGAAATTTCCTCTGCCTCAATCCTTGGATGGAAGTGAGTGGAACCAACAGTGTGTGACTCAGTCTGTCACTTTGCTTTGGGTTCAGCCTCTGTCCCCACCTTGGGAGGAAAGGAATTTGGAAAGGCCCCACCCACCCCTTTCTGTTTCCACTGAGCCCATTGGCACATGATCCGTTGTATGGGCTGAAGTGCTATCCAACCTAGAAATGCACTACAAGGCCTGGAAGCCAGGTGTTGCGATTTTGCCCTGGAACCCCCCTCACCTCATCTGAACCCACAGTACCCAAACTGGATCGCCTCAGGAGCCAGAACCTCCCAAGTGTGCCGAGGGCTTTGGGGCAGTTGGACAGCTGTTCCTCTTGTGGGGTCACCCTTCCCAGCACCCTCTGTTTCTCAGCCCAGACAGGGCGAGAAAATAACAGGATGGCAGGGGAAAAAAAATTGCATCTGAGTTCTGCTGCTCCTTGTGAGTGCACACTAAGTTGGGTGACAGGCGTGGGGGTGGGGGTGGGGGTGGGGGTGGGCCTGGCCACCTTCGTGGGGACCAAAGCCCCACATGATGTATATGCCCATAGCCAGACACATTGACAGTCCTGGCCTTACAAAAGTAAATGCAGCTGGGAGGGGTGGCACATGCTTGGATTCACAGCACTTGGGAGGCTGAGGCAGGAAGATCACTATGGGTTCAGTGCCAACCTGGGCTATATAGTGAGGCCCTGGGTTCAAAAAACAAAACAAAAAATTGCTGGCAAGGGTGTGGAGGATTCAGTTGGTGAGAGAAGAGAAGGCTAGAGTCACTTTGTTTTAAGAAATACTCTGAAAATGGGGGAGAAAAAAGTAAAACCAAAACTAAATATTCAGTTACTCTATGACCCAGCAATTCTCTTACTATCTACTTACTACCAAAAAACAGAAATGAAATACATGACCACAAAAGACTTGCACAACCAGAAACTGGGTGTGGTAACGAATGGTGGTAATCCCAGCAGTTGGGAGGCTGAGGCAGGAGGATCTCTGAGTTTGAGGCCAGCCTGGGCTCTGTAGACAGACTTTGTCTGAAAAAACAAGAAACAAGGGTCTGGCTAAATAGCTCAGTGGACTAAAGTGATGGGGTTCGATCCCCAGGCCTGCCATGCTGGCCCCGCCCCTGGAGTGCACTGAGACAGTGATTGAGACTGGGCCTGGTGGCACGCACCTGTAATCCTGGTGCTTGGGAGGCTGCAAACAGGAGAATCACTACAAGTCTGATCTACCTAGGGGGACCCTATGGACCTTGTTCCGTAGACCCTGTACTGTATATAAAATAATAATTAAAAAACCAAGAAACAGAATAAACTTGTGCAAGGATGTTTTATAGCAGCTTTCCTCAGAATGGCTCACAGTGCTGGGGCCAGGTGTCCATCTGTGGGGCAGTGGTAACTCCACCCGTACTCCCCAACTCAGAAATGGGTCAGGTGCCCGTGACACACCTCAGAGCTTGGTCTCAAAAGTGTTAGCCTGCGGCTCCTCTGCAGTGAGGCTCTCAGGCAGGCATGCTTCATGTGGCAGAGCAGGGGTCACAATGCTGGTTACCCCTGGGGTGGTGGGAGTGAGAACTGCCCGGGATGGGGTGTTTCCTGGAGATGGCTGTGGTCCATGCAGCAAATTAGGGATGGAGCCCAGGGCCTTCACACTGAGCTACATCCTCATCCGTTTTCATGTTATTTGCAGACAGTGTCTTGCTAAGTTGCCTAGGCTAAGCTTGAACTTGTGACCCTCCTGCCTCAGCCTCTTAAGAGTGCTGGAATTATACTCCAGACGCTTTATTCTTCTGGGGGCCTGGCAGTCCAGAGTGGAGCAGCCACGTCTGGCTTCTTCTTGCATGTGTGCGGTCACGTTTGTGCTGAGTTATGTTTGTCCTTTGTTATTTTTTTTTTAATTTTTAAAATTTATGTATTTGGTACAGGGTCTCACCATGCAGCTCAGACTTGTAGTGATCCTCCTGTTTTCAGCCTCCCCAATGCTGGGATTACAGGTGTGCGCCTCTACACCCGGACTCAGTCACCCGCTCAGTGCACCCAGGAGTGGGGCCGGCATGGTATGTGGTGCTGGGGATAGAACTCCTGTCCCTGCACTTGCCCAAGCAGGCACTTAGTTCACTGAGCTATCTTGCTGGCCCTATATTTGTCCTGTGTGCTCTCCTCTAAGCTGCAGCAAGTACTGCACAGGTTTCCAGATTAGAGAATTAAAAACCTTTCATCAGGGAGCTGGGGGGGGGGTGGCTCAGTGGAACAAGCGCTTCCTTGGCAAGCGGAAGGGCCTGAGTTCAATCCCCGGTTCCGCCAAAAAAAACCTTCATGGGGTTTGGTCCGTATGGATGGGAGAAGGGCGATTTCACTATTTTCCTTGTCTTCTCCTTGAGCGCAGCTTGGTGCCTACCTCATGATAGGGACGCAGTGCATGTTTCTTTTCTTTTGTGATGCAGATTTCTTATTGGGTCCTAATTGCTTCCTAGATCCGTTTCATTTCTCTCTCCTGCATTTTAGTACTTCAGTCCCTGCAGCCTCCCCTTTCCAGAAGGGATCCTTCCTCTTCCTCTCCTCTGTCACCAGGGAGGGGGAAGCTGAAGTGCTCTAGCTCCAGAAAACTTTTGTTTTGAGACAGGGTCTGGGGTTCTAGGCCTGTGCCTCCCTATCAGACGTTGGCTGTTTTATTCGCCCACCAGTGTCTTTTGTGGTGGGTCCTAGTTTGAGTTCAGCTGTGTCAGTGTAAACAGAAAAGATAGTGTGTGTCGTCCCCCCACCCCGGCCCTAGCAGGGATCCTGAGCCTTGGAAGCCTGGGGCCTGACCCGAGGTCTGCAGCCCGGGCGCCTGGGCCTCCCCCTGGGCCCTTTGCGAGCCCAGCCAGCGCCCACCACCTGCTGCTGCGCAGTGAGCTGTGGACCTCTATTTCCCATTTTCACAATTTTGGACATAATGAAGAGGTTTTAACAATGGTGGAGACGTCAAAGGATCCAGATGCATCGTGTACCTGGGCCGGTGCCCCACAAGGGACACAACCATGGCGTACTGCAGACATGGAATAAGGAAAATGAGACTTCTCAGGCCTCTTAATCACCGCTTTGGGTGATTCTCAGGACTTGCTGCTGGACAGTGGCAAGTGCGGCAGCCCCTGGGGACCCAGCTCAGTGCTACAAGGATCTCCCAAGGTCTTGGACTGGGCTGTGATGGGGAGAGGCGGTGGTGCATGGTGGTGACATGGTTGGCTGCCTGGCTTTAAGAGTCACCTCAGGTGACCCGGAAGGCGGCCTAGCTGGAAGTCCCTCCCTGGAGCCCTGCAGCAGACAGGAGCTGAGTGGACCAGGGTGACTTGGCAAGAAAACAGCAAGGCGAGCCACCCTGGAAGGCTTGGGGCTCCGCTCTGTCTGTGTAGGATGTGTGGGTGACGTGTGGCACATCCATTATTAGCCTGATGGCTGAGGACTGTCCCAGAGGCTGACGGGGACTTGCTGAGAGACTCTTTATCAGACAGGGGCAGCCATCTCTGCGTGTGGCTGAACTGCGATTCACTCGAGTGACCAGAAATAGGTTTCCAGAAAGCACAGAATCAAAATACTGGCAAAGAAAGAAGAAAGCAAAGCAGCTCATGTTCCCAGGGGTGGAAGTCGGCTCAGATTTCTCTTCTGTAAATTGCACCTGAGTTTGGAAGTTTAGGGGCACATTGCACTACGGGGAGCGGAGCTGGGCAGAGGCAGAGCCTCAGGGGCTGCAGCCCTCCTTTCCCACATAGCAACCTGAGGCCACTCTGTCCAGGGGTCTAGGGCCAAACCCCCAGGGGGACATGTGGCAGGAGCTGCCCTGCAGCCTGGCTGAGTGAGGACTGTCGGGCTTCTCAGCCACCACAGGTGAGCGCAGCGGTGGGGATTTACTTCCTCGAAGGTGCCGAGGGAGGTGTTGGTACAGCTCGGCTGCTATGCTGGGGAAGAGGGCTGCTTGGATCTGGAAAACCCCAAGAGAAAACTGGGGACTCCTGATTGGCTATGTCCTAATGGGGAGCTGAGAAAATGGGTGCAAAGGCCAGGTGTCCCCTTACAGACATTAACCAAGATTGTTCCGTGCCAGGTGCCAGCCTGGGGGCTGCCATAGCAGACGTGAGATTAGTAATGGAAGGAAATTTCCACAAAGACAACAGCAAGATGGGCTTTCCTACAGTCACGTGAAAAGCACCTCTGCCCTGATTCCAGATTTCTAAGCAGAAGTAGTGTTTGCTTGGGGTTTTACACTGTAAGCAAACATCTTTATCCGTCGTAGATGGAGGGCTGCTGCTGCTCCTGAGCGCCAGAACCTCCCGGCTGCCTGTGGAGGAGAGAGGCTGGACAGCCCTGGGGGGAGCACTCCAGGCCAGGATTGGGGGTTCGCCCTGCAGCTGCAGCACTGTGGGGCTGAGGAAGAAGGATGGCAGATTTGAGCCCAGTTTCAGAAACTTTGCGAGGTGCTGTTACCAAATAAATCGTTTAAGAGAAGAGCTAAGGATGTAGCTCAGGACAAAGCCCCTGGGTTCAATCCCCAGTAACACACACACACACACACACACACACACACACACACACACACGACTGCAAGATCGGGACAGATGTCATCTCAAATATTTTCATCATGTGGTTATTTGAATCTACACCCAGGAACCATGCCCTCGAGGTCTTGAGCCGTGTTAGAATGTTTAACTCGCCCGTGCTTGTTCTCTGTTCCCCTTGGTGTCCCTTCCCCTGAACTGGCAGCAGAAAACAGCCCAGAAAAGGGAAGGGAGCCTGGGACACCAAAATATCACCGCCACCCCAGCAGCCGGGCCTCCTGACTCAGTCTGGCCCATTTCCTGTCTTTTGCTGAGGTTATAGTCACCACCCCGAGCGCCTCGGGGCCTGCTCCCAGGCTGCAGGGAAACTGGTGAGGGCAGCGGGGATGCTGAGCCTGCGTATGTGTGCTGGGGAAGACCGCTTCTGTTTGGGAGTGAGACAGCCCACACCGTCCTCAGCTCTGGGCCTCTACTCCAAGGCCCAACCCACCCACCAAGTGGTACAGGAGTTGGCCACCAGGACTGGAGGCTCTTTCTGCTAAGGGAAGGACAAAAGTAAGCTCACGAGCTCAGTGCACTGTGGTTGCCCAGACTCACCCAGGTACCAGGCAGAGAAACTGGCTGCAGAGAGCGACCTGGGAGATCATGAATTTTAGAACCCCTGGCAAAAGTGTTACGTGTGGCCACAAAGTAATGCTTAAAAATGTGTAGATCTTGGGCCAGCCAAATAGCTCAGCAGATTAAAGTGCCTGCAAGTGGGCTCAGGGGCTGGGGGTTCAATCCTTGGGCCTGCCTGCCAGAGTGCGCTGAGAGGGCAATTGAGACTGGGCGTGGTGGTGCGTGCCTATAATCCCAGCTCTTAGGAGGCTGTAAACAGACGAATCACATTATAAACTGGCTTAACCAATCCCATTTTGTAACAAGTTCTGTATCTCCCATTCTGTAAAGCCTTGATCTTTTCTGTAGAACCCCTGTCCATGCCCGACCATAAAATGTACTGCTTGCCCAAAATTAGGAAGTGCTCCTCAGCATTCTGAGGAGCAGGTTAAACAAATGTCCTTCCCAGGTAAGGGAACAAAGGGCAATGACTAAACCTTGCAAGAAAAAGGTGCTTTGTTTCAACTCAGCAGGTGCGTTCTCCTCATCTTGTCTGAGGGAGTGTTGCTGCTGAGCTCAGCTAATAAAGTGCTCCAAATTCTTCCTTTGGTTTCGGTGTCTATTGTGTCGCGGTGTGCCACAGATCACTAGAGTCCGATCTAGTAGTGAAACCCTGAACACCCTGTAGACCCTTCTCTCAAATACAAAAAAAAAAGGTGTTGATCTTGGGCTGGTGCAGGGGTAATGCCTGTAATCCTAGCATCGGGAGGCCAAAGCAGGAGGGTCCGCCTGAGCTGTAGGCCAGCCTGAACTACATAGTGAGATCCTGTCTTTAAAAAAATAAATAAATAAAAAGGTAAGCAAAAACTAAAGTACTGATCTAGGCTGGGTAGCCTGGGAGCGTTGATCTGGGAGACTGAGGCAGGAACATTGAAAGTTTGAGCCCAGTTTGGGCAATTCTGTGACTTAGCACTAATTAATTGTCAGGTAGCTCGGCATGAAGGCCCAGGGCTCCATCTCCAGTGACACACACACGTACACGTGCAAACAACAAGGAAATAAACCCATTTAATGGGCTGCGTGTGTGTGGCCCGGTGGCGGAGCGATTGCTCAGCATGACCAACGCTCTGGGCTCCACCCAGCACAAAGGAGAAGAAACCCGCTGGTCCTTGGGGCACGTGTGTTTAACGCATAAACGTCTTCAGATTTTAGATATCCACCTTGAGACATGAAGTCATCTGTTTGCCAGCCGTGCTCTGCTCCTGGTGTTTGTCTAGGGTTGTGCGTGGGCGTCGCGACTTCCGCTGATTGCTGCGCACCTGTAACTGCGCCCTTTTCTGTCCTCAGGCGACTCAGGTGTGTGTGTGTGTGTGTGTGTGTGTGTGTGTGTGTGTGTGTCTATCAGCACTGAGTGGTGAGTTGCAGGGCTCTATTCATCACCTGGGCTCCTCCTCCTCCTCTTTGACTTTCTTTCTATTCTTTCTGGGTTTTTTTGTTTGTTTGGGGTTTTTTTGGTATCAGGGATCAAACTCAGGGCTTTGAGCTTTCCAGGCAGATGCTTATTCCACTGAGCTAGCTCTCTGGCCCCTTGACTTTCTTTTTCTCACTGGGGCTGGAGATGGACTCCAAGGGCTTGTGCGTGCCTGGCAAGCGCTCTGACTGCAGCGCGTCTCCAGCCCTGGTGGTGTCCTCCGGACTCTGCGAAGGCCTGACCTCTCCCGCGCCTGCGCAGATCTTGTCCCTCGCTTCAGTGGCCACGTCTCCCCCTTTCCCAGCCTGAGGACATCGTCCCACCGGGCCTCACCTGCCCAGCTTCTTTCGTCCAGGCTAAGAAGTTTCCCCACCAGTCAGCATCGCGGCACACGCTGGTAATGCCAGCTGCTAGGAGGCTAAGGCAGGAGGACTGCTGCAAGTTCGTGGTCAGAACTACATACATAGCAAGACACTGTCTCCAAAAAAAGAGAAAAATTCTGGAGCAGAGCTTGCTCTTTTATTTTCAGTTGTTTCTTTGTTTTTGTTTTCTGAAACAGGGTCTTGATCTGTAGGTTAGGCTGATCCTGAGCTCACGATGTAGCCCAGGCTGGCCCTGAACTCCTGGCAATCCTCCTGCCTCAGCCTCCTAAGCACTGGGATGACAGGTGGGAAGCACCAGGCCCGGCCTTATTTTTACTTCTCTGAAAAAGTTCATCTTGGAAATTCTAGCTGTGCTGTGCTCAGAGAAGGTCGGGCAGGTCTGACGGGGTGCACATGCCGGAGACCCAGCACTAGGCAGCCTGGACTCAGAGGATGCTTAGCATCCTGTCCTGCTGCATCGTGACCCTGTGGGTGGGTCCCTGAGGTGACCCTGTGCTTCACACTCATCCACCTGCCCCACCATTCTCATGTGAAAAGCACCGTGACATTTGCTTCCCCCGGGATGCTGTGTTCCTTCCTGTGGGCGCTGAAGGAGAAGCACCTTCCCGGCAGTGTGCATGTGTATCTTCCCTGCACCGTGTCAGGTGTGGTAGTGGGCTGGATTGGAACTCGGGACCCAGGGGTTGCAGCTGTGCACCTGCCAGCCGCACAGTGGGATTTATCTCAGTGGTACACGTCTGCAGAGGTCTGGGAAATCAGGCCGCCAAAAGCTGTCTTACGCTTTCAAGCACTTTCGGCTGGGCCTTGTCATGCATACCTGTAATCCCAGCACTCAGGGAGGCTGAGACAGGATGATCACAAGTTCAATCCCAGCCTGGACAACTTAGTGACTTAACAAGTCTTTGTTCCAAAATAAAAGGGGGGGGGCACTTGGCGTGTAGCCCAGTGCCACCCTGGGTCCCACTCTGGTACTGGAAGCAGGAGAGGATGGTACAAAGCTATTCCTGCATGCGGCTCGCAGCAGGACTGAGCGTGTTGATTGAACGATCCAGTGAGACAATAGAGGTGTGGATTGTGCTTCACACTGGGGCTTGGGGTGGCCTTGCTGGTGAGAGCTGGAGTTGAGGTGTGGGCTCTGACCCCCGGTGCTGGGCCTGTCTTCAGAGCCCAGCCAATGCAGATATGTAGCTCTGAGAAGCAGAACTGGCCGAGTCCCGGGCCTGGGGCAGGCCTAGCTCTGTACCCTGCCCTGCTGCTGGTCCTGGCACACACCCAGCGCTGATGTCAGCGCACATGCTGTAGGTGCTCACCCCTGGGGTCAGCTGGCTGTGTCACCTGGGCCTCAGTGAACAAGGTCACCATCACCAGGTTCTCCCCGCCCCGGGCTGCCTGTGGGGTGTGACCTGCAGTGTGGAGAGAGAACCTGGGGCTGCGGTGACTTGGCAGGCTGAGCAACCGGGCGCCACCTTCGCCCTGTTCCTGGCAGGCATTTGCGGTAATGAGGCTATGAGCGGCTGCGTCCCTGAGGCCTGGCCATTCTGGAGGGTGCTGTGGCTCCAGAGCAGCCTAAGGGTTGTAGAGCTGCACCCTGGGGTCCCCCAGGACCTCTTGGAGGGGGTAGGGCAGTGGGCAGCGCTCAGCAGGATCCAGCTCTGCGCTGTCCTGCTGGCTGCACGCAGTCCGTGGACCCAGCCCTGCCTCCTCCTGGGTGGCACGGAGACAGCGGTCACCTCTGGAATGGTGCTTTGCTGGTGGGTCCTGGCCATTGCCACGGTGACTGTCAGAGCTGAGTTTGGCTGTGTGTAACTCAGTGCAGGCTTTGAGGAGGGACGACGCCTCTGACAGCCACAGCTTCCTGCCTGTCCTGTCTGGTGCTCTGTGACCCTGGGACTCTTGAGCTGCAGGACCCTGAGGCTGGGGGTCACCCTCACGGGCAAACAAGCCAGCCCCTTCGTGAGCGTAGCCTGGCCACTCCCTGGCACTGGCATAGCTGCCCATGGTTGTCCAGTACTGGCCAGGTTCCACTCACTGGTTTAAAAGAAAACTGTGTAATCCCAACACTTAGGAGGCTGAGACAGGATTACCACAAATTCAAGGCTGACCTGAACTACATAGAAAGACCATATCTTACAAACAAATGAACAAAGATAACTTTCAGTTGAGTCGAATTTGTTTTGCAGACAGAGTTTCTATGCAGTTTGGCCTGGCCTTGAACTCACAGTGTAGCCCAGGCCGGCCTTGAACTCACAGTGACCATCTAGCCTCAGCCTTCACACACCCAAGATCACAGGCATGCGCTGAGATGCCCTCTCCTTGACTTAGTTTAGAGATCTTCACTGGCTTTTTGAGTCTAGAAATTAACAACCTCGCATTCCACAGAACAAGTGTTCCAGCGCGCTGGACTGAGGAAGGCGGCTTTATGGACAGCTAAGGCTCAAAGAAAACAGAAACAGAAGTAGAGGGGGCACTTCACAGGGCTTCCCTTGTGAGGCAGGGACTGGGAGGCAGAACGGTAGAAACTAAGCTGGTGTTCAGGCTGCTTTGTTGGCGTGACGGTGGGCGCAGCGGGGATTTTGTCCCACAGTGACCAAAACAGGCTGTGGGGAAATCCACGGCTGCCTGGCATTCCTCCTGCCTTGGGGGTGTAGAAAGCAACACAGCAGACTCCACTTTGACTTCAGTTTCGTCTCTTAGCCCTGAACAGTGGCCACCTTCATCTTTTATTTTTTTTACTTTTTGGTGGAACCAGGGATTGCACACAGGCCCTTGCGCTTGCCAGGGAAGCGCTTATTCCACTGAGCCATCTCCCTGGCTCCTCATCTTTAATACTAGGCAAATCAGCGTGGTAGGAACAGTATGTTTTAGGGGTCTGATGGAGGATTGTTTTGGTTGGGGCTTCCACCAGGGGCTTTTACACCAAGCTATCTTCCCAGCATTTTTTTTTTTTTTTTTTTTTTTTTTAGGGAAGGGTCTACAGGGTGTTCAGCGTCTCACTACTAGATTGGACTTGTAGTGATCTGCCTGTTTACAGCCTTCCAACAGCTGGGATTACAGGCGCACACCACAAGGCCATCTCATACGCCATCTCAGTACACCCCAGTGGTGGGGCTGGCACGGCAGGCCTGGGGATCGAAACTCCAGCCCCCTCACCTGCTTGTAGGTGCTTTAATCCGCTGAGCTATTTGGCCGGCCTTTTATTTGTTCATTTATTTATTTACTTATTTAGACAGCATCTCATGTGTAGTTCAGGCAGCATGGACCCACTGTGTAGCCTAGGCTGGCCTCAAACTCATGTTGATCTTTCTGCCTCAGCCTCCCCAGTGCTGAGATTACAGGAGTGCACCACCATGCCAGGCTTTAGTTTTACTTTGCGTCAGGTCATCACTAAGTTGCTGTGTCACTTAGGCTGGGCTTCCACTGACAGTGTTCCTGCCTCAGCTTCCCAGACTGTGGGATCCAGGGAGTGTGGGTGGGCAGCTGTGCATTCCTGACCCCACCTGAGGTGCTTTATTTTCTATTTTATTTCCTTTATGCATTTGGTACAGGGTCTCACTGCGCAGCTCAGACTCGTAGTGATCCTCCAATTTTCAGGCTCCCCAGTGCTGGGATTACAGGTGTGTGCCACCACACCCAGACTCATTCACAGGCTCAGTGTGCCCTGGGCAGGCCGAGGCCACGTGCAGGACGGGGATCAAACCCTGGTTCCTGCGCTGGCCAAAATAGGCGCTCAGTCCAAGGTGCTTCTTTACTGTGACAACTAAAACAACTTTCTTCTACAAGATAGGAAAATGACCAGAGTGTTTATGAGGCTGAAGAGAGAGACCTGTGGACATCACTCCCCCGGGGCTGCTACTGCAGGCACCACGGACCAGGTGGGCTCTTGGTGTGGGCAGGAAGCACGGAGTCCAGGACCAGTGGGCGTCCTCTCTCCTGAGGGTGTCTGCTGGGCCTGATGGTGCCTCCTCCATGCCCCTCACGGGCCTCCTGCTGTGCGCATCTCTGAGCATCGAGTCAGCCTCTATCTGAGGAACTGCCTGCGGGTCCGGACTGCAACGTGGGAGGCTCGGGCTCGTTCGCGGCCCCCAGCGCCTCGCTGCCGCAGCAAGGCCCAGGGCTGCTGTTCTAACGCGGCTGGGGTCTGCGAGTTAATTGTTCAGAGCGGGTGGCGATAATATTGTCCAGAATTGTACAGTAAAAGCTAATGAATGTCAGGACTGAAACAGCGCGAAGAGTCGGCCGCGCTTCGGCCCCTTGCTGGAGTGCACCTCAGCCGCTGTTCTTGGGCCGCTGTAGCCGAGATCTTATTTGCTGGTTCTGGAAAAATCAAATATCAAACTGTCCAGACTGGGGCCCCGAATGGGGAGATGGCTCAGTAGAATAAGAGCTTCCCTGGCAAGCGCAAGGGCCTGAGTTCAACCCCTGGTTCCGCAAAAAAAAAAAAAAAAAAAGATGGGTGTGGTGGCGCATGCCTATAACCCTAGCACTGCGGCACTTGGGAGGCTGAGGTAGGAGGATCAATCACTGTGAGTTCAAGACCAGCCTGGGCTTCAAAGTGAGCTCAAGGCCAACCTGAACTGTGTAGTGGGTCCCTGTCTCAAACAAAGACAAAAATATACACAAAAACTGGGTCAAAAACAAGCTGTACGGGCTGGCCAGATAGCTCAGTGGATTAAAGTGCCTGCTTAGGCAGATGCAGGCGCTGGGGGTTCGATCCCCAGCCTGCTGTGCTGGCCCCGCCTCCAGGGCGTGTTGAGATGGTGACTGAGGCTGGGTGTGGTAATGTGAGCCTATAATCCCAGAGATTAGAAGGCTGAAAGTAGGAGGATCACTATCAGTCGGATCTGTGCAGTGAGACCCTATAGACCCTGTATTAAATACATTTACAGAAAAAAAGATCCTGGAAGAGACGGTTTCCTGGGGATAACCCGCCCAGGCCCCCCTTCTGTCCCTCTCAGATAGAAGCTTTATTTCCCAATAAATATTCTGCTCTTAGCCTCTGTCTGTCCCTAAAGTTCATTTCTCTGTTTTAGAGAATATGAAGTCTTCGAGGTACCTTTCAGTCAGGAGCTTCATTTCGCCTGTATCAATCTCAGCCCTTGGGAGGCTGAGGCAGGAGGACCCCCAAGAGCTCGAGGCCAGCCTGGACTATATCATGAGACCTGTTGTCAAGCAATCAACAACCTAAACGAATATTACAAAGCATACAGATGAAGCCAGATGTACTCTCTCCTACACACAACATAGAAGGAAAAGTGGCAGAGCCTGGGCCCTCTCTTGCAGGCCGAATGTTCTCCTGACCTGGACTTTTCAAACCCAGGAACTCCTACATGCTGTGCAAATTCATCTTCTGTCTCTGTCTCTGTCTCTGTCTCTCTGCCCAGATTAAAAAAGGCTTCATGCTGAGCTACATCCCGAGTTCGTACTTTCTCTTTCCAGGCAGGGCCTCCTGGAAATCACACACAAGGGCAATGGCTGCGCGAGGATGCCCCTGTGGGTGCCCTGCCTCGAGGAGGTGGCAGGAAGTTCTCTGCTCTGCCTTAATCTCATGGGTCCACCGCTGTGTTGTGGTCCCTGGTGGACAGAAACGTCCGCCTGTGTGCAGGACCTAGCTGTTTCTTCTGAGTCACGATACCTCGATCCCTAACGAGGAGCCCTTGGTGGGCAAGCACGGCTGAAATCTTTCTCTTATTATGCATTTGTCACAGCCTTTGAGAGACTCTACGTGAGCTTAGGTTGAAAGGCAGCTCCTAGAAGCCGAGGGTCATTTCTAGCTGCTGCTGTCTGGGACGCTGAGGTCCTGGGCTGGGGCAGGCAGGTCTCAGCGCCAGGGAGCCCGAGCACCAACCCTACTGCCTACATTGCATTGTACGAAGGTTTGAAGCACAGTAGATCATTTCCTTCCCTCCGTCCCACTCTCCCTTCTTCGCTCCTTCCTTTCCTCACCCTGAGCTACATCTACCGCCCTTCCTGTTTTGTGTTTTGAGATGGAGTCTTACCACATCTCTGCAGATCCTCAGTCTGGGCTTGAATTTTCTCCTTCTCCTTCTCCTTCTCCTTCTCCTTCTCCTTCTCCTTCTCCTTCTCCTTCTCCTTCTCCTTCTCCTTCTCCTTCTCCTTCTCCTTCTCCTTCTCCTTCTCCTTCTCCTTCTTCTTCTTCTTCTTGGCTTTTTGAAACAGGGTCTCACTATGCAGTTTGTGCTGAACTTGAGCTCACTATGTAGCACAGGTTGGCCTTGAACTTACAAAGATCCTCCTGTTTCAGCCTCCAGAGGGCTGGGATTAAAGTGTGCCACCATGCCCACTTTAGACAAATGTTCCACCCATTAGGTGCTTCCTCTGCCTCGCTCTGGCCCTTTGGGGACCTTTGGACGGTGTGGTGAGGTAGGCCCGAGGTGTCCGATTATTGCCCTTTGTCATGAGCTCTCTCCAGAAGCCAGGATGCGAGTGCTACATAAGTGGGGCTTGGAAGTTTAGCCCTCTTGTCCAGAGGTTGCTTCCCTTGGCAACCAGCCGGCATCCAGATGTCCAGCATCTCCCATCGTGGGTCACCTCATCAGAACAGGAAGACAGTGCTTCTCAGAGCACAGAGTTTAAGGAGCTCTGTGTCAGGTAAGGAGGATAAGGATGGTGAAGCGAGGCTTGCAATCTCTGCTTCTCAACAAGGCCTGGCTGTGTTGAGCTGTCTGCCCTTGAATTCATAACCCTCCTGCCTCAGCCTCCAGCATGGAGGCTGTACCTCCATGCTGGGATTACCATCCTCTGGGATTACAGCAAAGGTTGCCACACCTGGCTATGCATTTTGTTTGCTCAGAACTGGGGTTGATCTCAGGCCTTTCACTGAGCTACATTCTCAGCCTGGTTTATCTTTTTAGTTTGAACCAGAGTCTCTCCAAACCACTAGCTTCCAAGCCTAGGTTTGAATTACTGATGCTCCTGCCTCAGTTTCCCACCCTGGGATTATAGGTGAGAACCACCCCACCATGCATGAATAATTTAGTGACACAGATAAATTCTGAGAGAGGGCTGAGGAGATAGCTCAGAGCACCTGTCTGGCAAGCACAAGGTCCTGAGTTTGATCCTTGGTACCACATGCCGTGCTGGCCTGAAACCAGGCATGGTGGCAGGCACAAGCCTGTAATCCCAGCACTGGGGAGGCTGAGACAGGAGTATCACTACTAGTAAGACCCTGTGTCAAAAAGAACAAGGGGGCCAGTGAGCTAGCTCAGCAGTCTAAAGTGCCTGCTTAGGCAAGCTTAGGCACCACAGTTCGATCCCCAGCACCACATGCTGTGCCCGCCCCGCCTCCAGGGCAGGCTGAGCCAGCGCCCCCAATCAGTCTTAGAAAAAATGCACCATTGTGCGAATATCCTGAAGTCATGGGTGCTTGTCATATGCATGTGTACATAAATGTCACAGCTATGACTCTTCAGGCCGTATGAACAAAAGAACATGAGATTAAATAAAAAATAAGATGCTGATGCAATCAGGAGAGCTGGTAAACACAGAGTCTGTGGCTACTGCAGGTCCTTGTCGCCTCACAGGAAGATCTGTCCTAGGTACAGCAGGGCACTCTCAAGTTACCTGTGCCATCATGGGTGATAGAGCACGTGCCTAGTGTGTGTGAGGGGCACTTGTTTCCTAGCACCGAAAACAAAGAAAAAGACCCCCAGCCTCCCCCTCCAAAAAACACGCTAGAAAGAGTAGTGTAAGGAGCACATAACCCAGCAGCATAGTTGCTGATTACCATCCCTGTCTTACTTTTCTCTCATTGCTGGGATAAATACTTGACACCCAAAGTGAAAGAAGGAAAGGTTTCTTTAGCTCACAGTTAGTAGAGGTTTCAGTCTATACTCTGCTGGATCCAACACAGAGTGGCTCATGGCAGAGGGCATCTGTTCATGCAGGGACAAAGATCAAAAGCAAAGGGAGTGGCGGCAGCTCCACAGCTAACCAGCCTCTCTCCCCTTCTAACATTGCAATGCAAATCACCCACCCAGGGCCAGGGTGTAGCACCCATACCCGTAATCCCAGCATTGGATCAAAACCAATCACAAATTTCAGAAGCCACCCCCTGACTGCAGGAGGCTTTTTGACGGGGAGGACAAATAGACACAAACCGTAACAATCCCCAAATCTTTACATCCTGTGTGTAATTGCACAAGTTTTACTTAGCTGGCCGCAGAGCGGTAGGGTGGTGCTCAGTTCCCACAAATGCACTGCTGGTTGTGCCCGAGTAACAGGAATTAGAGAGACAGGAGCTAGGATTTCTGCTAGGCAGTAAGCGCAGGGGCTCCAGTATGGAGTGGGGCTCCAAATGGAGTCCACTAAGTCGTGGCCCCCAGGCCTGCCAGGTGTCCTTCTCTGCCTGGGATCTCCCAGAAATCAGCCAGGTGCACAGACCTGTGTGGACACTGTGAACTCCACATAGATTGGGCCCAGGAAAGTCTAGTCTCCTGTAGGGTAGAGACCATATTAATAACACAGGGCCCAAGCCCCTTCTACACCCCACGAAGACCCCTAGGCAAAGAGCCACCCTGGACCTCCTGCCCTGGGCTGCTCCTGGCTATCAAGAGCTCTACTTCCTTGTGTTTATATCTTTTCTTTCTTTGCTTTGATTTCTGTTAAATAAACTCATTTGCACCCAACTCCCCCATCCATGGTTTCATTCTGTGTCTCCAAGGAACACAATCCTGGTGCTACCATAAAACTAGGATGTCACTGGCTGACCTGTCCCTAAGAAATGATGGGAATCCCCCCTTCGTCGTGTCAGATCATTGTGAACAGAGGCCAGTCTGCAGGACGTGGACGTAAGCATCTTCTACAGATTCCGATGCCGCATCTCCTGATGAGCAGAGCCCTTGTGAGAAATGCTTTTCTGCATTATTAATTGGTTACAATCTTTGAGAGTTCAGATAACCTTAAAGTTGAAGGCACTTCTGGCAGGGCTGCGGGTCAGTGACGTGCTGTGCTGTCCGGAGTGCTCGAGACCCAGATTGCAGGTCTCAGCTGCTAAGGAACCCCAACTCCAGGGCCATCTCCACTCCCGGGTGGAAGGCAGCAGGGCAGTGGAGCTGTTTCTCTAATGCAAAGCCTGGCCCCTAAGAGCAGGCGCTGGACGCCTGGGCCCTGGGCCTTCCAACGCTTGCATTTCCTTAAGTGTAACTGGATCTTATTCTTGGCCTCTACCCCATCCCCAGGTTTTTTTATATTTTAATTTTAAACAGAAAACAGCAAGAAATAACCATAAAACAGAGTTTCAAAACAGGCTAGTAAGAGAGAAACACTGCCCATTGTTGTATTCCCAGTAGTTGTTCAGAGGACAGGGTACAGGGTACAAGCACGGTACAGGGTACAAGCACAGTCCAGAACATTACTAGCACAGAACTTCCCTCACGGGACCAAGAGAAGGCAGCTGTGTAACTACCTGAGCTGTCTTGTGTACGTATACATATTTTCCTTTTCCCTTTCTTCCTTTCCTTTCCTCCCATCAGTTTTTTTTTCTTTTGAACAATTTCTTCCCTATTCACAGTATCTACTGTACATCGGATCTGCTGGCTCCTCACACGAGTGGAACAACACGGTGCTTACGTGCATGGGTCTGATTGACTTCACTGTGAGTAGCTCTGGAGTTGCACCCATTTGCCTATAAACGTCTCCCTCCAGGAGCGGCTGCCACATTCTGCGCAGGTGCCGGGTGATTCCAGGCCACCAGCTAGTGTTTTGGGGATTCATTTTCCAGAACTCCCTTCCTCCAAACACCATGGCCTCCAGAACATCCCCGTCCTGGGCCACTGTGAGCACAAGGAGTGGGCGCTCGGATCCCTGCCAAGGCCTGGGCTGCTTCCTGGGAAGCAGGGGCTCAGCAAGGAGAGCACAGCCTGGTCCCAGTCTCCCATGTGCAGGCTGGTCCTGAGGTTGCTTTCTCCACACTGCGCCGCGCTCTCCTTTGCGCCTCCTGCTGCGTTGTGAGGAAGAAGGTCAGCTTCCAAAGGATGCTCACGACAATGAGTCTGATGAGTGAAGGGCTTGTCCTAAATATTTTATGAATTTCTAAAAGCCTGACCTGTGGTTTGAGCTGCAAAGATGCCAAGATCCATCTTTTGCCTTTTCCAGAAGAGTCCTGGTCTCCAGGCCCACAGCAGTTCTTCCCTGGATTCTTGAAAGAAATTCTTATCTCTGGGCACAAAGTGAAAAGGACTTTGGAATTTTCAAAGGCAGATTGCACCAAAATACTCATCCATTTGTTGTGCTGCTCTAATCTTATCTTTTAAAAAATTTCTTTCTTTCTTTCTCTTTCTTTCTTCTTTCTTTCTTTCTTTCTTTCTTTCTTTCTTTCTTTCTTTCTTTCTTTCTTTCTTTCTTTCTTTCTTTCTTTCTGGTATTAGAGATTGAACCCAGCTAGTCCCAAGCCCTTCCACTTTGTATCGTTTTGCGATCTTGCTAAATTGCTTTTATTTTGGGATCTTGCTGAATTGCTCCATGGCCCAGGCCGGGCTCAAAGCTCTGATCCTCCTGCCTCAGCCTCCCAGAGTGTGGGGATTCCAGGTGTGCACCCCGCACCCTGCTGGGATGACGCTTTCACGGGAGGAGCGCCCTGGCCTCCTCTGAGGCCACACTTTGAAACGCTCTTGCTGTCTGCTCACTGGAACCAGCGCCTCCCTCCCGAAGCACATTGATCTGGGAATAGGAAGGGAGCTTGGGCTTCGGTGCCAGCTGGGTGGGGCCAGGCTGTCCCTTGTCGTGGCCTGGTAGTCATTGGGGTAAGTGCTGGTACTTTAAGGGACACTGGAGGAGAGAGGCCTTGCACATCTTTGTCCCCTCTCAGACCAGATCCTGGGTATTGAGCCTCTGGTCTTTGCACTGAGCTATGTCCCAGACCATTTATTACTATTGTTGTTATTATTATTATTATTATTATCGTTATTAATTTTGAGATGGGTCTCACTATGAAAGGTGCCCAGGCCGGGTCCTGAACTTGTGGTCCCCCTCTCTCAGCCTCCTAGAGTGCTGGAAGACAGCCTCGCACCTCCACGCCTTCTCAGCTCCCCAATGCTGGCCAGGCCTCCTCTTTCAGCCCCAACCCCCAGCTCCTTCCTGCTGGAGTGGCGCTGTTAGGGAGCCCCTGCCAGTCCCTGATGTGCCCAAGAGCCTGTGGCACCCCGCCACTAGGTCAGCGCTCCAGCGCAACTGTTGCATGGTCTCATGATGTTGTACCAGGTTCATTTCCCATCCCAGAAACTGCCAGGCAGGGAGAGGAGAAAGCTGTGATGCTCCTCAAGTTGCGTGGGCTCCCCTCAACCTCGTGGCCTTCCTGACAGCCTCCCTGGGAGGGGTGCGCCCACGAGCCTGGCTCTTTCCATTTTTGAGTCACTGCAGATCTCTCTCTCTCTCTCTCTCTCTCTCTCTCTCTCTCCCCCTCCCCCACCCTACAGCTCCATGTGCTGGGTGCTGGGTGCATTGGATGGGGTGGAATCGATTCTTGCTCTTTAAATATTAGCTAAGGGGAAAACAAAGGTTGAGCACACACCAGGGTGACCTGGGACAGGGCTGGGGGCTGTTTCTGTCCTCCCGGCTGCTGGCCATGGCCTCTGCCTCATGTCCCAGGCATGTGTTGTGGTTGTCTTTGCACAAGTGAGAACGCTGTCCCTCAGATGTGGCCTGGCACATCCTGGGGAAGTGGGGGCAGGTGTCCCTGGGCCTCTCAGGCCTAGGCCTGCACGGGAGCTAGGCCTCCACGCTGGCTTTCTCTCCTTCTTTCTCTTTCTCCCTGGCTTCCTATTTTCTTCCTTTTCTTTTCTTTTCTTTTCTTTTCTTTTCTTTTCTTTTCTTTTCTTTTCTTTTCTTCTTTTCTTTTTTTCTTTTCTTTTCTTTTCTTTCTTTTGTTTTCTTGAGACAAGGTCTTACTCCGCAGTTCAGGCTGTCCTTGAGCTCACTTTGTAGCCCAGGCTGGTCCCGAACTCACAGTGATCCTCCTGTGAGTGCTTGGATCACAGGCACGGCCGCCATGCCCAGCTTCCTATGCATTTATTTTTGCTGCCCAAGACTATTTTTGCTATTCCAGGTCTCTTCTATTTCCATATGAATTGTAGGGTTACTTTCACTAAATCTGTGAGGAATGCTGTTTGTATTTTGATTGGAACTGCAACAAATCTATACATCAGTTTTGGAGGCATATCTGTTTTAACAACATTGGTTTTGCCTATCTGAGAGCAGGGACATCTTTCCATTTTCTGATGTCTTCTTCAGTTTCCTTTTCTGTAGTGCTAGTTTTTGTTGTAGTGGTCTTTCATGTCTCTAATGTCACTGGCTAGGTTAAGTCCTGAGCATTTACTTTTGCTTGATGTTATTGTGGAAAGTATTATTTCCCTAACAGGAATACTACTGACTTTTAGAATTAAAAAAATATATATTTATTTATTTGGTACAGGGTCTGGTTATGAAGCTCCGAGTCATAGCTAGCCTTTTGTCTCAGCCTTCTGAAAGCTGGGATTGCAGGTATGTGCCACTCCCCTGGTTTCAGTCCCTGGCTCAGCTCAGGCCAGCATGGCCTGTAGTACTGGGGTCCTGGTGCTTGCCAGGCAGGTGCTTAGACTGCCGAGCTATCTCCCCGGCCCAATACTATTGATTTTTGTGTGCTGACTTTGTATCGTCTTACTTGAGTGAATGTGGTTATTAGTCTTAGGAGTCTTTCGGTGGATTTATTTGGATCTTCTATGTAGAGGATCGTGACGTCTATGAATAATGATAATTTGACGTTTTCCTTTCCCACACATATCCTTTTTCTTTCTCTTGCCTCATTGCTCTTGTGCATGTTTTGGGGAATGGCAGTGGCGACGGTGGACACCTCATTCCTAATTTTAGAGGGCAAGGGTTCAGCTTCTTGCTGAACCATTTAACGTGATGGTGGCCACTGGCTGGTCATATACGGCATTGATCAGATTGAGATAAGATCCTTCTATAGCTTCGATATTTTCTTCAGACTTTTAAAAAATTAATTAAGTTTACTGGCACATTTTGATATAAAGATCATATCCATTATAAGGAATTGGTACCAGTATGTCGCATGATTTGATTCCTTTTTCCCCATTCCCCTACTCTCCCTTCAGCCTTTCTTTCTTCCTCTATTTGCAAAAGTTTTGGTTCCATTTTGTCTTCTTTGCTCATCATTTTTTTTCTTTTCATTTCCTTGTTTCTCTTTCCCTCCTCCCAGTCCCCCTTTCCATAGGAACATTTTCTTCTTATTTTACTGCGTCTATTACACTTTTTGGTCCTTATTTACTCTTTCTGTTTTTCACATCAGAGAACTCCTATGGTATTTACACTTGGGTCTGATTTATTTCACTTAAGAGTACGGCTTCAAGGTGCATTCATTTAGCTAGCAATGTTGTAAGCTTATCCTTTATTTATTTATTTATTTATATTTATTTATTTATTTGTGTGTGTGTGTGTGTGTGTGTGTGGCCAGCTCAGCCCACCAGGGGGCAGGGCTGGCTGGCATGTGATGCTGGGGGATTGAACCGCTGTCCCTGTGCTTTGCTAAGCTTGTTCTAAGTAGGTGCTTTAGACCACTGAGCCGTCTCACCAGCCCCTATCCTTTATTTATTGATTTATTTATTTGGTACAGGGTCTTGCTACAGCTTGGACTCATAGTGATCCTCCTGACTCAGCCTCCCCAGTGCTGGAATTATAGGCCTGTGTCATCACACCCAGTTTCATTGGCCAGAATGGCATAGTACTGGGATCGAACCTGGGACCTTGTGCTTGCCATGCAGGCTCTTAGACCACTGAGCTCTCTCCACAGCACAAGCTTATCCTTCTTTATGGTGGCTTTTTCTTTTATTCATTTATTTATTTTTATATTTTTAGGGAAGAGTCTACAGGGTGTTCAGGGTCTTACTACTAGATCGGCCTGTCAGTGAGCCACCTGTTTACAGGCTCCTAAGAGCTGGGATTACAAGTGTGTGCCATCATACCCAGTCTTAATTGCTGTTTCAGCATGCCCTGGGGGTAGGGCCGGCATGGCAGTTTTTGCTTTTCTTTCTTTCTTTCTTTCTTTCTTTCTTTCTTTCTTTCTTTCTTTCTTTCTTTCTTTTTTTCTTTCTTTCTTTCTTCTTTCTTTCTTCTTTCTTTCTTTTTGGCAGAACCCGGGATTTAACTCAGGTGCTTGTGCTTGCCAGGCAAGCACTTATTCTACTGAGCCGTCTCCCCCGGTCCCAGTTTTTTCTTTTAAATCTTGAATGAGGGGCTGGTGAGATGGCTCAGTGGTCTAAAGCACCTACTTAGAACAAGCTTAGCAAAGCACAGGGACCGCGGTTCAATCCCCCAGCACCACATGCCAGCCAGCCCCACCCCCTGGTGGGCTGAGCTGGCCACACACACACACACACACACACACACTAAATTTAAAAAAAAATCTTGAATGAATGTTGGATTTTGCCAAGGCCCTTTCTGCATCAAGTGAGATCGCAGGGGTTTTGTCCTTGCTTTCCTTTGGGCAGTGGATCTCACTTACTCACTTGTCTGTGTTGATCTCCCTCCTTCCCCACCTTCCTTTCAGCCCAAGAGCTCACACGTGCTCCCAAAACTCCACCTCTGAGCTAAGCCCCAGCCCAGTGTCACTCTTGGCTTGGTCCGTGCAGAGCCGGACTGTGAAATCCTTCTGGGCCCCTGGGCTGCTCGCATCTCCTGAGCCCTGCATAAGACCCAGTCTAGAGTCTGCGTCTTGTGCCGTGCTGGTCACTCAGCCCTTTTAACAGTGTCCAGAGGGTCCCTGCTCCCAGGTAAAGACAGGAGTCTAGAGATCACCGCCCCACAGCCTCTGTGCTGCTGAGTGACTACTAGGACTGTGTCAGGCTCTCTCCCGACAGCCTGTTGTTATAGGCAGCTAAACTAGATAGAAATATTACAGACAGTGAGGCAGGGCCAGTCCCGCAAGGAGATAGCACGGAAGACAAGATACGCTGCAACTGCGAGAGAGATGGGTGCTCCTGCTGTGGGCCAGACCTAGAGACCAAAGACCGAACACACGCTTACCTCCCTAAAGATAAGCATCCGAGGGGCTGGGGGATGGCTCAGTAGAATAAGTGCTTCTCTGGCAAGCACAAGGGCCTGAGTTCAATCCCCAGTTCCGCCAAAAAATAAATAAATAAATAAATAAATAAATAATAAAGATATGTATCTGGGATGGATCATCACGATGAGGAAGCCGGGAAGAGTCACTAATCCAACCGATACCGGCTGGCTACCTGATAAAGTCCTGTCCTATATTTGTGCCTGCTTGCTACATGACTCACTTCCCCATTTGGGCCTGGACTTAATCAATCTTACCTGAGCAATGGTGCTTGTAATCTCATTGGCTGACCATAGTTTTGTCCCACCTCATGCTCACCTAAGCAAGTTCCCATGTGCTCCACCTTAGACCCGACTTTCCACATGGTTTTACTCTATAAAAGTCCCTGGAAGAGACAGCTTCTCAGGGACAACCTTCTCGGGCTCCTCTCCTGTCCCTCTCTTGGACAGAAGTTTTCTTTCCCCCAGTAAATATTCTGCGCTTAACCTCTGTTCCTAGAATTCATTCGTTGGTTTTAGAGAACACGAACTCGGGCCAGGTGTTTTTGTCGGGAGCTCACGCCCTCAGATGTAACCGCTGTGCAAGGGCCTGTCCTTTCTTGGTGCTGGGAATGGGGCGCAGGGCTCCGCACTTGCCGGCTCAGCGCTCACTGTAGCACTGAGCCACACCCTCAGCCCTTTCCAGTTCCTGTTTTCCCTGTGTACTTTACTTTCTGTTTCACTCAACTTGTCTGCCTTGGCCAGCCTGAGTGGGCCCAAGAGGATGCTCAAATGCCTTTTCCCGGATCTCAGTAGCTTATCTACTCTTGAGCCACAAACTAACCCAAACATAGCACCCTAAAACAACCAACACTATGCCTCAGTTCCCGAGGGGAACTGGGGCCTGGATACGCTTTGCTGGAACCCCTGCCTTGGGGTCCCGCAAGGCCGCATGCAAGGTGCTGCCCTCAGCTCAAGTCTGATTCCCAGGCTCAGGAGGAATCCGCTCGCTGGCTCGCTCATGTGGCTCCTGGCAGGATCCGGCTCCTCAAGAGCAGCTTGCCAAGCCAAGGACCCAGTTCCCAGGTGTCCTGGGACGGAGGCCACCAGCTCCTCCACTGGGGCCTCACCAGCATGGCAACTTGCTTCAAGAAAGCTGATTAGGAGAAAGCCAGTCAGGCGTCAGCCCAGGCGCCTTTCCTGTTGGGACACCAGGAGAAGACCGTTGGGGACTGTCATGAAGTCTGCTGCCCATGAGGACAATGGTGTCTGTTTCACTCTCCAACTCCTGAAGGCAGCCAGCTGTGGTGACCTTGGGGGCCTGAGTTCCCTGAGAGAGCAAAGTCAACCCAGATTTCCAGATTTCCAGTATAGGATGGACTTATCTGACTTCTGGAGCGTATTTTGTTGCTTGTAGAGCTATAAATCCCATCCCTTTCATGGATTCTTTCCCAAACTTTGGAATTTGCATTCATTGTCATTTTGCTTGTGCATATCACTAAGCTTCATTTCTGAGATGGGGTCTGGCCATCTAGTTGGGGCTGGCCTTGAACTCATGGCACTCTTTCTGCCTTGGCCTTCCAAGTGCTGGGATTACGGAAGCCTCATTTCCTGTGCAGTTTAGCAATACATTTTTATCTCTGCAGAACTTGTCAGCATCTAACCCTGGCAAGGACAAGATTGCATCAACTTTCATAATACTTTTCGGAGCAAGTTCTCAAGAAATATCTGGTCTTCATTTTGAGGTCTTGTTGCTGTTTGTTGGTGCGGAGGAGTAAGCCCAGGGCTTCTCGCATGCTAAGCCTGGTGCCCCACAGAGCTACTGCCCCAGCCTGTGCACGCCTCTTGAATGGATGAGTAAGTGGGTGAGCATGTGGTGAGTGAGAGTTTTCGTGGGCCTTGCTTTGGACAGGTGTCTGGCAGGATTTGGGAGTCACTGGTCACCAGTGACCCAGAGCTGGCGGGAAATCCCTGAATGATACTGAGCAAGCGGCGCCACTGTATGTCCATGCTGGTGGCTTCCAATAGGCCTTGTAAACCTTAGAGCGAGCTTGGGCACCTGCTCCTTATGCTGGTTCTTCTCCGCCTCCTCCCCAGGGTCATTCCATGGAGTCATTCTTGGAGACAGTAAAAGCTGGGGATGTAGTGCTGCTGTTGTAAGCAGCTAAATTAGCTAGAAATATAGGCAGGCAGGCAGGGCCAGGCCCCCAAAGAAGACAAGATAAGATGCAACTGTGAGAGAGATGGGTGCTCCTGCTGTGGGCCAGACCTAGAGACCAAAGACCGAACACACGCTTACCTCCCTAAAGATAAGCATCCGGGATGGATCATCACGTTGAGGAAGCCGGGAAGAGTCACCAATCCAACCAATACCGGCTGGCTACCTGATAAAGTCCTGTTCTGTATTCGTGCTCGCTTGCTATGTGACTCACTTCTCCATTTGGTTCTGGACTTAATCAGTTTTACCTGAACAATGGTGCTTATGACCTCATTGGTTGAACACAGTTTTGTTCCACCTCGTGCCCACCTAAGCAAGTTCCCATGTTCTCCACCCTCGACCTGCCTCACCGTATAGTTTTACTCTATAAAAGTCCCTGAAAGAGACAACTTCCGAGGGACAACCCTCTTCTGTCCCTCTCAGACAGAAGCTTTCTTTCCCCCAATAAATATTCTGCTCTTTACCTCCATTTGTTCCTAAAAGTCATTCTTCGGTTTTAGAGGACACGAACTCGTCCCAGGTAGCTTTCAGGCTGGGAGTTCCATTTCTCCCAGGTCACTGTGATGGGCATCTGCCAGGCATGCACGGGCCGTGGCCTTGATTTCCAGCACTGCCAAGAGAAGGCAGGGCAGGGGAGGAAAGGAAAGGAAGGGAGGGAGGGGAAGGGAAGGGAAGAAGAGATGATCTCTTGATCCTCTTCCCATTTTGTGGGAAGGGCGAGGGAGGTGAAGGAAAGGGGCTAAGAACTTATGATGTGTTAGGTACCTGCGCCAGCTCTGCACAAGTAAGGTGACATTGTGCAATGCAAGTGTATGCTACAAAAAATAAAAACTGAAGAAAAGAAAAGAAGAGCATAGGCTGTAAGAACAAAAGGACTTTTTTGAGCTCTTAGGAATTGCAGCTCAGGACACGCGGGAGCAGCAGTCTCAGCCAGGCCCCGGCGAGGCTGTGTAGCTCCTGCCACGCTCCCCCTGGGGCCCAGCATACACCTTCCCGGTGGCTTCTCCTCCCCCTTCTGGGGTTCCTGTGCCTTTGACCTTTAACCTTATGGAGCCCTCCAGGCCACTCTAGGACCCGTGGGTTGGTGAATGCTCAGCATGTGGCCTTCGATGTCATCTGTGTGCTGTGATGCACGCTGAGCCCCGCACACCTTTAGTTACTGGCCCAGCTCAAAGCGGCAACGAGCTGGCCCATTCTTTCCTTCAGAGATGAGTGTGAAACCTGGGGCCTTAAGCTCTACACTGAGCTATGCCCTAAACCCCTTGGTTTTTTTTTTTTTTAATTTGAAAATTACGTACAAGAAAATGCATTTGTTAGTTGTACAGTATTTTATGGTAAAGAAGTGCTTCAGAAAATAATAACTTACCTATATTAATATTTTAGACCTCAGTGTTTCTGTTGGATTTTGAGATTCCAAGGGGGGGGGGCAAATAAATAACTCTTCTATCATACATATAAATACTGAGGTGTAAAAATGAATATAAAGTTGTGATTACAAAATATTGGGCAAACATTGCTCTTGTAGCTTAATATATGAAGATACTGTCACAAAACATTACACTGTGAAAAAAGAAGTATTCAAATATCTCAACTAAGATGAATGCACAGAAATGGAAGTATTTTAGGAATAATAAATTTTTTTACAACATGTTTTGAAGCTTTGTGCAGTAAAGCAAGATTTTCAGGTATCTGCTATAAAATAATTTACTGAAACATGAGGAATAAAGTTTTGGTTAAGTTTGTTTTTCAATCTTTTTAATTGTACTAGTGTGGAGGCCCACCTGAGCAGCTCTTCTTGAAGGAAGAGCGACTGTCTCCATTTTGACAGCCTGACCCTATTTCCTCGGAGTGCTATGCACAGAGCTGGCTAGGACTGCTCTTCATCCTTCCATTGGCCTTAAGCAATGTGTACTGGTCTAGCTGAGGTGCTGGTGATAGTCTTTGAAGGTGGCTTGTGTGTTTCCCTGTAACCTATACCTGCTGCTCTTTAATGTGAGCCGGGCTGAGACAGGACGGTAGAGCTAATGCTCCGTGGCGCCAGCTGGGATCGAGCCTGGAGACAGAGGCCATGACTTCCTGGGGCTTGAAAGGCTACACCAAAGCTGAAGCACCAGACTTACCAAAACATTAGATACTATATAATGCAGATTACTCTCTCTGCATATGGCAGAGGAAAATGTAGGCCACCCACCTAGCTCAGCTCATAGTAGTCTCTTTCCCACAGTTCTCAGCCAATCCTCAAGTCACTCCCCCACTGAATAAAACTGGGTGAGGACCTGGGTCACTCTCTTGGTTTCAGAAAGCCATCTTGGTGGCTGGACTTATAGTCCCTTCACTCCCCGATGATTGAAAATATAATTTAATGTCATTATTTTCGCCGTGGGTTGCATTGAAATTGGTAGATTGGAATCAACTTGGTGGGATTCCAATAATGTAACTTTGGGATTCCAAATATTGGCTTCTTGGACCGAGACGAGGACCTGGCAGTGACTCCTACATACTAGTTCCCCTGCCTTAAGAAAAGACCAAAGAGTGACAGTGACAGTAACTGAATGTTTAGTTCGTGGTACAAATTATTGTGGTTCTTTAAAGTAATACGTGGTATCTGTATTGCCTGGTAACACGGGTAACACGCGTAAGAAGAAACAGCAAGTAGCGCAAGTGTGTGCTGACCCGCGCTGTCCCCTTTTGTGACAGTCTCTTTGGAAAACGTGAGCACAAACTTTGCCATGAGCTCTTTTCTAGGAAAGGCTCGATGCAGAGAAAAGGGCTGCTGTAGTGCTTCCAATTCCTGAGTCAGGCATTTGAGATGCATGCGCCATTCAAGAAATTCTGGCTCTATCCCTACCAAGCGCGCTGCACCAGGGCCAGAAGTGGGGAGGCAAGGAGGCAAGCCAGGAAAGGGGCAAATGCAAACCTGCGCAAGCACACCAGCCCTGCCTTCTGGGACTGAGAAGAGATGGTGCCAGCTGCACCTACAGGGAAATGAGCACCCAGAGAGGAGGGGCGGAGAAGTTTGTCCCTAGCCACAGGGACAGTGGGCACAATGGTGCAGGAATGAGAAGGAACAGCTGGTGGTGGAGTCTGTTTTCCAGGTAAAATACCCAGGGTTTGCAGGTAGAGATCACAGATATCAGTGTAGCTCAGCCTGGAGATCTTGGGTTTAAAACCCAGTACTAGCTGGGTATGGTGGCTCATGCCTGTGATCCCAGCACTAGGGAGGCTGAGGCAGGAGGATTGCCATGACTTCAAGGCCAGCCTGAGCTACATGGAGACCCTGTCTCAAAGAAACAAAACAAAACAAGACAAGACAATCATAACTCCCCTCCCCCCAAACAAAACGGAATACCCCAGTACTGGAGGGGCTCGTGGGATGGTGACTTTCAGGCATCACGTGACAAAGTCGAGGCTGCTTTCTTTCTCTTTCTGTACTCAGTTCCGGCCACCTAACTCCCCAGGGGAGGCCTTACTGTGGGCAGAGAGGAGGTGGGAGGGGAGGGGCTGAGCCGCGGACCTTGGACACAGCCTTTTGCCCGGGTAAAGCCACTTGTCTCTGCACAAGTCCTGATGAGCTGTTGTTTTTGCTGCTGGCTTCCTGTCCCGCTCTCCTGACCAGGCGGTCACGTGCCCTCTTCTGCTCTGGAGTTTGAGCTCTTGATGGCTCAGCTCTTTGCCCCTGGGGTGTCGGGGGAGCCTGATGACACACAGCAGAGACCTCTGCCACTTTCTGTCCCATGGTTGTCAGAGAACAGCGATGGAATCCCAGGTTGTGGCCTCTCAAGGAGGAAGTGGCGACGGGCAGCTTGTCCCTCACGGGACGCATTTGTTCTCTTCCAGGGCTGCAGTTTCCAAGGATGATTTCCCGCTGGCCCCACCACTGCCGAGGGTGGGCACGTCAGGCCCACTTCCCACAGGGCAGCTCCATCTTTGAGCCGGAGATGGGTGGCAGAGCCCTAGGGGCCTCTGGACGCTTGGTCCTTGGGAGCTGGTAATATCCTCGTGCCATTGTAAAATTTTACTTTTGTTTTTTGAGAGAGGGTCTCACTATGTCCTACAGGCTGGTCTTAAGCTCACTGTGTAGTCCAGGCTGGCCTCAAACTCATGGTGATCCTCCTGCCTCAGTCCCCCAAGGCTAGGATTACAGGCATGTGCCATCATACCCGGCTTCCCATGTCACATTTAAATTTTGTTCTATTGTTGTTAATATGTGTAATAGTTCGTAGTAATAGTCACATCCATCATAGGAAGTTGGTGTAGGTGTATAACACATTTTTGTTTTAAAAGATAGCTGAGGCTTCAAGAAATGAAATGCCACAGCTGTCCGAGGAAAGCAGGAACTGAAACTCAGCTCTTCAGCTTGGTGTCCCGAGCTTCCGCATCCCCTCTGTCCTTCCCCAAGCTGTGCTCCACCCCAAATGCTGCTCTGGCTCTGGCTTTCATGGCGTCATGGCCAAACTGTCCCTTGGCAGTTCCTGCTCCTCAGTGGCTTGCACGCACGCTGGCCGGGAGGTGCTGCTGCAGGCCGGAGCCGCAGTCTATCTGGGGTGCTTGTGTGTCTCCGTGATGAGGGAGCTGGAGCCCCAGAGTAAATCCGTGACCCTAGGGCCTTGGGAGATCAGGCGATCAGGCGAGATCGGGCACGTCAGGGTGCTCTGGGCAGAGACGTCATTATGACCTCGCCTCCAAAGCCACACCCATCACTTCTGCAGCACCCCACTGGTCACACAGGCTGGGCCTTGGCCAAAGGGAGCATATGTGGGCATGCCAGAGATGGGGTCATTTTGGGCCTCCCTGGACACCGTGCAGCACTGCCCACTTTGCCCAGCATGGTAGGGTGTCACTTGCTGAAAAACGCTTAATCCAGAGACAGTAATTTCATAGTGTTACCTGGGGTCCAGAGTTTGACGGCAGAAAGCCTTTTGGTTTCCTGATTAAACTTAATTACTTTTTGTTGCAGGGGTGGGGTCACATTCAAGACCCAGTGGTGTGAGGCAAGCCTTCGCCCGTGATGTTGGCATGAAAGGTACACATGAAGGTGTTCTGCCACCAATCGTGTGAGCTTTGGAGAGGATACACACGCACGCGCGTGCACACACACGTAGGAATTTGGCTTCAGGGTATTTGGTGAATGCACTAAAAATTCCTCAGTATTACGCAGTACCTAGTCTGAGCAGTCCCCCGAACGATGTCCACTGCAGGCTTCTGCAGAGCCAGGCCTTGTACCTGGTTGTTAGGTCTTCCAAGCTCAACTCAAAGCCTTTGGTTCCTCCAGGCCCGTCGTTCTGCAGAACACCCGCCCTGCCCAACTGCTTTCTTGCTGTGAGGCTGGGCCTGTCTCCCACCCACCAAAGTGCCCATCATTGAAAGTTAGACCAAAAGGCTTCAGCGGCTGAGCTAGCTGTTTTAGCTAGAATGTATTCGAGCGCTTGGCTCGCCTAGGCTACTTTCCTCGTCGATGGTGCGCAATGCCTGACACCCCTGGCTTGCAGCAAGCAGGGGCACTTTATTTTGGCTCACGTTCCAGAAGTTTCAGTCCTTGCATGGCTGTGCCTCTCCGCTTTTGGCTGGAAATTGATGCATGGGAGTCCCCTTGGCCTTGTGTGAATCTGCAGCTCCCCAAGCTACTTTTATTTTTTATTTTGAGACAGGGTCTTGCTAAGTTGCCTAGGCTGACCTCTGACCTTCGACGCTCCTGCCTTAGCCTCCCAAGTTGCTCCTTCTGATAGGCGTGCTCCACCTCACCTGGCTTTGGTACATTTCCTTTATGTCTGTCTTCTCACATTCACTGTAATGATTTTTTTTTAAATCTTATTTATTTATTTATTTATTTATGTGTGTGTGTGTGTGGCCAGCTCAGCCCACCAGGGGGGCGGGGCTGGCATGTGGTGCTGGGGATTGAACCGTGGTCCCTGTGCTTTGCTAAGCTTGTTCTAAGTAGGTGCTTTAGACCACTGAGCCATCTCACCAGCCGCCACTGTAATGATTTTTAACTATCAGCAATCTCCTTTGAGACTGCAGCATTACAGGTGTTCCTCGGTAGACCTAGCCTACCTAAGGAGGGGAAAACAGCAGTGCTCCGTTTGACTGTGCCCTTCGTGATCGTTAACGTGCAGTTTTTGTTGGAAGAGTAGAAAACTTTAATTTGATACAGTGTCTCCAGTGGCTGGCTCAGCACCGGGCCGGCCCAGCACCGCCTAGCATGTGCTACGGGGAATTGAACTCTGGTCCTTGCACATGCCAGGCAGGCACTTAGACCACCAAGCTATCTCCCTAACCCTAGAAAACTTTAAATTTAAATTCTTCTTTTTCTTTTTCTTCTTCTTCTTCTTTTTTTTTTTTTTTTTGTGGAAGCAGGGATTGAACTCAGGCCCTTGCGCTTGCCAGGGAAGTGCTTATTCTACTGAGCCATCTCCCCAGCCCCTAAATTTTTTTTCTTGTCACTATTTTTTTTTAAAGTGTAACATTCAATTTTATTATTTCTTTCTCAGAGTTTTCTTCAGTCCATTAAGACTCAGCTCCCCTTACATGCTTTGGTGGAGGTTGTGGGGCAGCACCAGCAGGTCTAAATCAGGGTGGAGGAGTTGGGTCCTTACGGGCTTCACGAGATCAATTTCTGACCACTTTACTGTGAATGGCACAACTCACACAATAATGCAGCTCCACATACAGCTTGGGAAGCACATAACCGTCGAAGACACTCGCTTCGGAAATGTCCCTGACGGCGGCGGCCTCCACTATGTTCCGAATGACAAACTTCTTAATAGCCTTATCCTTGGGTACGCACCGGGTGCAGTTCATGCAGCGAATAGGCTGCACATGACCACGGCCCTTTTTGGCACGACCGTTGTTCCTTCTTTTTTTCATCATCTTGGAAAAGAGGACCCGAAAGAGCGTCACTAACTATTTAAAAACTTTTTTTTTTTTGTTTTTGTATTTAGTACAGGGTCTACAGGGTCGCACTAGACAGATCTGACTCATTGTGATTCTCCTGTTTTCAGCCTCTCAAGCACTGGGATTACACGTGCATGTCACTGTGCCCTGTATCAATCGCCATCTCAGCCCTGAGGGCAGGGCCAGCACGGCTCACCTGGGATTGAATCCCAGCCACTGCACTCTGCCCAAGCAGGCGCTTTAGTTCACTGAGCTATCTGGCCATCCCTAAAAACATTAAAAAAAAAAAAAAAGTCTCATTTTGTAATTCAGACTGGCTCTGAACTCAGTTTTGTGAGATAGGGTCTCCCTACAGTGACCAGGCTGGACTTGAACTTGCTGTGTAGCTCAGGCTGACCTCAAATTTGAGATGCTTCTGCCTCAGCCTCCCAAATTCTGGGATCATAGGTGTTCACAGCGCGTCCAGCTTACTTCATTCATTTTCCGTGCTCTAGGTGGGTGTCCTGAGGGACAGGCAGGCTGTCTTTTCCTCCCCCCTTCTCTTCCTCCTCCCTCCTCCCTCCTTCTCTTCTTCCTCCCTCTCCTCCTGCTCCTCCTCCTCCTCCTGCTCCTCCTCCTCCTCAGTTATCTCTTCCTCTTTTACTGCTCACAGTGTGACAGTAACCACCTCTGCTGCTCTGGGCTCTGGGCTCTGGGCTCTGCAAGGGCTTCCCCTGGGCCAGTGGAGAAACAGAAGCAGCAGTGGCAGCAGCTCCGCTGGGTCCTAAGGTGATGCCTCTGTGTTGCTCTTCTTTTATTTTTTTTGAGTAAGGGTCTTTTTATACGGTGCAAACTGGCCTTGAGCCCATGTGTGTAGCCCACGTTGGCTTTGATCCTCATGCCTCAGCTAGGATTGTTGGGTGTTGACAAGGTCCCCTGCTCTGTAATCACACCAGCTTTGCCCCTGGCAGGCTGGTGAGGGTGGGCGCTGTGTCTAGATAGCCCCAGTGTCTCGAGGGCTCACGGGGGGGTGGGGGTGGGGGTGGGGGCTTTGGAGCGGGCAGGATCTAGAGTACGTGAATGTGGGTTAGTGATAAGTGATGCTCAATTGGTGCCCTGACAGGCTTAGCGCAGTCCCAGGTGTGCACAATGGGAAGCCTCCACCATGTGTGGGTGGCACCGCCCCAAAGCCCAGAGCCTGGAGGAACAAAGGGGGGAGGGTATCAGCTTGCTGCTGGCTGCTGGCTGCCGGCTGCTTTGCTGCCTTCTACCTGTGTCTGCCATGAGCTGTTTCTCCTCCTTGATGTCCCTCTACTATGCCATCCTGCCTCGCACCCAGCTCTCTGTGGACTGAGGCTTCTCCAGACTGTCAGTGAAATAAACCTTTCCTCCTTTAACTCACGAGTGGTAGGTACTGTGCCTCAGTCGTGAGCAAAGTAACTAAGATGTAGCGGGGATTTGGAAAACAAATAGTGCTGGCGACTGGATCTGTGGTCTTTGGACTGACCTACATCCCAGCCCTTTTTATTTTGAGACAACATCTCTCTAAGTCACCGAGTTGCCTAAGCTGGGCTTGAATTTGCAGTCTTCCAGCGTCAGCCTCCCACAGAGCTGGGCTTGCAGCGGTGTGCCACGGGGTTGGACTTGCTTGCGTAAGTTCTGACCCACATACATGCTCCTGCGACCATTTCCTTGGGGACCGTGAAAGTGCACGACACAGCCAGAATTTCTTCAGCTGCCTTTGGACCCCTGCCCTGGCCTTTCCTCCAGGCCACCACTGACCTTGCTCTTGCAAGATTTGAGTGCATTTTCTAGAACTTTGCCACAGTGGGATCATATATTATGCTTCGTGTGGCTTATCTGGAAAGCCACCCTCAGTTGACTCTATCAGTATTTCCTTTCTTTATTTTTTAGAATTTTGGCAATTTGGCCAGTATGTACTTGGGACTGGCCTTAACTCCTGGCAATCTTCCTGCCTCAGCCTCCCAAGTGCTGGGATTACAAGGGTGTACCTCCTCCTTTTTTGAGTCATTGAGTTATATCCCACTAGAGAGATGGACTGCAATTTGTTTTGCCAGTCATTTGGGGGCTACATGTCTTGGCTATCATAGAGAATGTCCCTTAAAAGTGAAACCATGGGTTCATATGTAGGTGAAGGCTTACCTGTTAAAGAAACCATCGAAGTGCTTTTGACGTGGCTGTACCCAGGTCCTTTCCACCAGCAATGGATGGCAGTTCTAGCAGTTCTACATCCCAGCAACTCCAGGTGTAGCCCAGTGTTCCAATTTTAGTACACGCGCTGCTGAGGCGAGCGCAAGCCCAGTGTTAAATGTCATCACCAGAGTGACGCGTGGGGATTGCCACGGCGGCGTTAGGTTTTGCCTCCGTATCAGTCAGCTTGGCATCGCTGAGGCACCGTACCTGGCACCACAGATTGGGGGGGAGGCTCATTAGGCTCATGGTTTCAGAGGCCCCGGGCCATGCGGAGCTGCCGAGGTGGGGCGTCGTGGTGGGAGGGTGTGGCAAAGCAAAGCCCTGCTTAGTTCATGGTGGCCAGGCACAGCCAGCGAGGAAGGGCTGGAGCCAGATACGGTGCCAGGGCTGCGCCTTCGCGAACCCCTGGACGCACCCCCGGAAGAGTGCTTTTCTCAGGCCTGGGATGGCTCCCAAGCTAATAAAGCTCACCTATCACAATTTGCCTGGTGACGAATGACGTCGAGCATTTTTTCTTGCTTTACTTTCTCTTCATAATCTGGTTTTTGGAGGTGTTTGTTGAAGCCTTTTGCCCACGTTTGAAAGGGGCCCTTGGACTCCTGGGTGTGGAAATGCAGCGTGCCAGCTGCCGTGTAGAGGAGTGGCATTTGCACAGGCCAGCGACCCCAGGCCAGCTTTGTCGTCTGAGCTTGCTGGCTTGATGCCCTCGTTCAGGCTGGCAACTTGGTACTGACGAACTGCCCTGCTGCATGACCACATCAGCTTCTGCCCCGAAGGCCAGCCAGGTCGCGCTCTGCACAGCTCCTGTGAACTCACTCTGCATCTAGGTGGTGCTGGAGGGAGGCTGTCCTCACAGCCTGGGCAGGGGAGCTCAGCGTCACAACCCCGAGAGGGGTGCACGCAGGTGGAAGGTCGCTGCATTCTGTCCCCCATCCACGCTCTGGTCCCAGATCCAGCTGGTGCCAGGTTCAGCGTCCTTCTAACGCTTGACTTAGAAGCTACAGGGACATTTGGCTCCGCAGTGACAGCACAGAGATGAATATCATTTTCAGACTGTCTCTGAGGGACACTGAGGTGACAGGAGCGTGGTCTCTGCCCTGCGGCCTCAGAGAGGCACAGGCTGAGACGCCTTTGCCAAAAATGATGCTGAGGGCAATGACACAAAGAACTCTGCCCATGCGTCGAGGAGGCAATGAGTTTTACAGATTTGAAAACATCTCTTTCTCTGCTATAGTTTTTCCCTTTCAGCTGGGAGGGGCCTCGGCCAGGGTCCATTTTTTTAAAATTTCTTTTGTAGCTGATATACAAAAGCATAGAAGTTGCCCATGTTAGCAGGACAATGTAATGTTTTGATATACATGCACATGGTACAAGGTTTAAGTCAAGTTAACAGGATACAAAATAAACACACACCAATCACTAGTGATTGTGTGCACCAACAGGGAACCCCGAGAAAGAAATTGGGAAAATCCTACGCACGACAGCTTCAAAATGTAAACACTTAGGAGTTATCTAAGGAAGTGTGAGACCTCCGCAATGAACCCTACAGCATGCTGGAAAAGGAGGCTGAAGAGGGTCTCAGAAAGCAGGTGTTCCTTGTCCACGGATGGGCAGAACCAGTATTGTCAAATGGCCACATTTTTGAAACTGATACATAGATTTAATGTAATGCCAATGAAAACACCAGAAGCACTCTTCATAAAACAAGAAAAAACCGTCCTAACATGTATAAGGAACCAGAAGAACAAAACAGGAGGCATCTCAATTCCTGATCTCTGTTAGAAAGCCACAGTGGTAAAGCCATAATTGGCACAAAAACAGACCTGCCGGGGCCCGGGAGGTGGCTCAGTGGAATAAGCACTTCCCTGGCAAGCGCAAGGGTCTGAGTTCAATCCCTGGTTCTGCCAAAAAAAAAAAAAAAAAAAAAAAAAAAAAAAAATAGACCTGTCGATCAGGGTATCAGAGCTGAGGATCCGAAAACAAGCCCCAGACACGCTCAGCCATCTGGGTTTTGACAAAGGGGCAAAAACAATGAAGGACAGACAGCCTCGTTAAGAAGCGGTGCTGGTGAACTGGTTATGCACAGAGAGAAGAGTGAACCTGGACGCATCTTCTCATCCAGTACTAACATTACAGGAAAATGGACCAAAGGCCTAGACAGAAAAGTGGGAACGGTGAGCCCGCTGGAGGACAGGATGGGTAAAACCAGTGGATTGGAGAGACAGCCTAAAGAACGGGGAAAAATTCGCCAGCTACGCCTTAGACTAATAACAGAAATATACAAACAACCATCAAGAATTAGACTGTTCTCATGGCCAGCCAGATAGCTCAGTGGACTAAAGCGCCTGCACAGTGGCCAGGGTTCAATCCCCAGTGTGCCGTGCTGGCCCCATCCCTGGGGCGCGCTGAGACAGCCATTGAGACCGGGCACGGTGGCGCGCGTCTGTAATCCCAGCACTTGGGAAGCTGAAAACAGGAGAATTACTGAGTCTGATTTATGTAACGAGACTCTGTACACCCTGCACACCCTGTAGATCCTGTCAGAAATTCATGGAAAAAAAAAAAAAGAAAGAAAGAAAAAGAAAAGAACTGGAGCAAAAGACATACAGATGACCAATGTGTGGCATCTCTGGTCATGAGAGGAAAATATAAATCAAAACACATCTTACTCCAAAAAAAAACTGTTTTCAAGAACTCAACAACAAACAACATGCTAGTGAGGCAGCTGGGGAAAAAGAAACCCTTCTACCCTGCTGATGGGAATGCAAGCTGGTGAAGCCTCCACAGACATCAGTAGACGAAAACGAGAAGCTTCGCCTGACCCATATATTCTAGGTAGCCCCTAAAACAGAGTCAAAAACTTCCCAGGGTAGTTGTGGCACGCCACACTCAGGTTCGTAGTGGTGTGAGTCCTAACAGCTGTCACTGATGCTACGTGAGGGTAACAGATAAAGAAAATATGGTGCGTATGCAGTGGAATAGTACTCAAGGAAAATGCATGCCCCCGAGTCCGTGATACTAAATGAAACGTAAGCGGTTCCTGTTACATGAGAAACTCAAAGTACAGATAAGGTAAAGAGCAAAAGAAAAGCCAGGTGACGTGTGCCGGAGCTTTTGCAGATGAAAAGCAGATGCAGGGATGGAGGAAGGGAGCGGCCAGGCAGTGGAGGTCAGGTGGTCAGGCTGCGGGGTATGCACAGGCTCCGCCCCTGCACAGTGAAATTATCCATCACATACCCCCGCCCGTACTCAGGAAAACTAAACAAAAACAACTACACCGGAGAGATGGCTCAGTTGCAAGCACAACAGCCTGAGTTCAATCCCTGGTTCCGCAAACAAACAAAGAACAACAAAAAAACTACACCCATAACAACAAAATGAACCAAACCCAACGTTCTGTCTCCTTGGAGATGCATTTCCTGCGGGTAGGGAGCCCTTCCTTTTGCTAACTGTGGCAGGCTGCAGGTGGGCTGGTGTCCCCAGTTCACAGTCGGGGTTCTCCGACTGGAGGGGAGCCGCACAGCTCCAGCTTCCTGCCCAACTCTGAGCTGGCTTTCGTGTCCTCTGCTTCGGTCCCATGGGGCTACCTCCCACTCTCTCCCCGTTTTAATTTCTGCACAGATAGCCGCAGACCATGAGCTCACGGGAGAGCAGCCGGCGGTTACCACTGACTCGGGGTCAAGGGTACCGTGGTGACTCAGCGCTCCGGGGAGCGCGGGGCCCAGTGCCCAGCGCCACCCAGCGGCAGAGCCGGAGAAGAGCAGGGCCTCTGCGCCAGGGCTGGAAGCGCTTGCTGGTCCCGCCGGAGACTAGTGGGACCCTGAAGGTTCACTGCGGACTGAGCCTTTATTCCTGCTCTTGTGGGAGGGGCTAGAAATCCCTGTCCCGACCTTGTCTTTTATACTGCTGTCCGTTTTCATAGCACATTCATGTTGAGAGCGCTCCACCTGCACCTGCACCCTCACCTGCATCTGTGCTCCCACCCGCACCCTGGCCTGCACCTGTGCTCCCACCTGCACCTGCACCTGCACCTGTGCTCCCACAGGCACCTGCACCTCCACCTGCCTGTGCCATCTCCAGCTGCTGACTGGCCCAGGCCTAGAGTCAAGAGACTTGGGGCCCGGACTCAGCTGTTTTAGCCATATGTATGCTGTTGTCTGGGAAGTGGGTGAACAGAGGCGTTCCACTGAGACAGAGCCTCCTTGTTCCCAGTGCTGTGTGTTAAAGCTGGTCTTGGCTCACTGTGTAGCCCAAGTTGGCCTTGTCCTCATAGCAATCCTCCTGCCTCAGCCTCCTGAGTGCTGGGGTTACAGGTGTGTGACAGTACCTGCCCCAATGACTACTGTCCCTTGACCCCGAGTCAGTGGTAACTGCAGGCTGCTCTCCCGTGAGTTCATGGTCTGTGGCTATCTGTGCAGAAATTAAATTTTTCTGGCAGTGTGGGGGATTTTGAGCTCAGGGCTTTGTGCATACTCAGCAAGGACCTTACCACTAACTTTCATACCCCACCCGAGCCACTTTTTTTTTTTTTTGGTACCCGGGATCAAACTTGGAACCTTGTACTTGCCAGGCAGGTGCTTAGGCCACTGAGCTACCTCCTGGTCCCTTTCTTCCTCGTTTTCTTATTTATTTATTTATTTTGTTAAGTTCACATTAATTTTAATTAAATAACCCTCTAAACTTATAGTTAACAACACGAGCATTTGACGTAGGACCATATATGTTGACTTTTTTCATATAAGAAGCTTTGTTTCTGGTGTGTGGTGGTGGCTCATGTCTCCATGTCCTCTCCAGCACTCAGACAGTTGCAGGGTCCCGTCAGAGGTGGCTGCATTTGGGGTGTGTGGTGCTGGGAGGGAGTCACGGTGTGATGCTGGGATTAAGGGCATGAGTGCCACTGTCCCCAGGACACGCAGCCTGGGTGGAAGAGGGGCAGAGAGAGGGCTGCGGTCGCCATCATGGGCTGCTTGCTGCCTTCTGCCCAGCATGAGCTGTGTCTGCTCTGCGCCTCCCCTGTGCCTCGCCACCCTGCCCGGGAGCCAGCCAGCCGTGGCTGAAACCTGCACCCGCTGTGGGCTGAGTAAACCTTGCCTCCTTTTGTGCTGGGTGTTGGGTGTGTTTTCTCAGCGACAAGAGCGTAACTAAGATGTGCTGCTAGCTGTTGAGCTTTGGGAAAGCTGGGACCTTGGGTGGCTCCTTCCAAGTCTGACCATGTCACAGCTCTCTGAAACTCTCTGGGTCTCATGGCAGAGTTAATTAACTTCTGTCCTGTGTGTGTGTTGGATCAGACTTTTCTTTAATACTTAGCGTCTTGCCTGTTGGTGTATGAACCTGAATCACACACTTGGTTGGAGCTGTTGAAGCTGCGGACATGGCTCAGTGGAGGCTTATATTCCCGAGCGTAGAGAGCGCATGCTCTAAATCTTGCCAAAGCTGTGAGGCTCTTGCAGTAGGGGCCAAGCCCAAATGCAACAAAGGGACAGGAGAGCTAGGGGTGGGGGTGCGTGATGTGATCCCAGCATTCAGGAGGCTGAGGCAGGAGGGTTGCTGTGAGTTCAAGGTCAGCTTGGGCTACACAGTGAGTTCAAGGTCAGCCTGAACTACAGAATGAGACCTTGTGTAAAAAACAAACAGACCCTAAAACCAGAACAAACAAAACAAGGTAAAATATCCCACTATTTTTAGGTTGCCCTACTTTTAATGTTATAATAACATATAAAAAGGAATCTGTAAGGGACGGCCAAACAGCTCAGCAGATTAAAGTGCCTGCTTAGGCAGATGCAGGGGCCAGGAGTTTGATTCCATGGCCTGCCGTGCCAGCTCCACCCCCGGGGCGTGCTGAGACAGTGATTGAGACAGGTGTGGTGGCACATGCCTGTAATCCCAGCACTTGAGAGGCTATAAACAGGAGGATCACTAGGAGTCTGATCTACACAGTGAGACTGACCCTGTACACCTGTATACCCTGGCCTAAATTAAAAAAAAAAAAGGAAGCTGTGTTACTTGTATGTGTTAGGTATATTATTTTATTTATATTCGTTCATATATGGTGCAAGACAATTCCTCTCTATCCAGCACAGCCCAGGCCTACCAAAATGTAGACATGCATGTTTTAGGGGATCCAGCCAGGCCGATAGGCTGATCCCTAGAGGACAGAAACCCTTCCCAGTCCCATTCTGGTTGCCCATGGCCTCGGAACTCCTGTCCCTATGGCACAGGGTCCCTGATGGAGCAGGGGACAAAGCCATGGTGGACACTGGTGACATCACCAGGACACTGGTGGTCCCATGGTGGCACTTCCTGCTGTGGAAGGTGGTGTTTTCACAGATGTCTGAGGCACAGGATGGAGGTGGAGGGGGGAAGGTAAAGGCACAGGTCTTATTTTTGGGGTCACCAGTTTTGCCCCTGTTCCATGCTCTACAAAAGTCTAAGAAGAAAGGACAAGGACTTTGAGTGTGGGGCAGGTGCCACTGTGCATCGAAGTGAGGGGACCAGGGACAGCATTGCGGAGAAGGTGGCATTTTACACGAGGATGGGAGTGATGTAGTGTCTCTCGAGAGACATTTGAGGCAGAATGAAAAGCAACGCAAAGTCCTGGGGCAAGCAGCGTGAAAGGCATGTTCAGGCAAAGTTGGCCGGCGGCCCTGCAGAGGTGCGTGTGAGGGGAATACAGGGGCAGCCGGCCCTGGGCGAGTGTCCCATGAAGGAAGGGTTGCACACCGCAGTGCGCTGGCTCTCCCTGGTGGCCCTGAGCCAGAGCACACTGGGGCCAGCCGTGCTGGCTTCTGACACCGCACCAGGATTGCCACGCTTCAGCCCAGGATGCCTCCAAAGCTTGCTGTTTGTAAAGATAGATCCTGGAGCCTCTCTCCTTATCACCTCCACCTTCCTGCCCTCTTCCCTCTCCCTTGGTACCCCGTTTCCCTTGATCTCCCTTTGATGCAGCCATCTGGCCCTGGCCTGGGATCCTCAGGGACCCTGGCCCAGATGTGGCTGCAGATACTGAGCTGAGGGCCAGCAGGCAGTGGCCGAGGAAGCAGGTCCAGGGTTAGAGGTCTACCCTGAGTGTGCACTGAGGAGGCGTGCTGTGTTTTCAGAGAGAAGAGGATGGGGTCCAGGGAGAGAGGCCTAGGAGAGGCCATGGGCTTCCTCGGGCTCCAGGTCTCTAGCTGTGGCTGTGGCTTCTCTGGGGCTCTGAGCTCCTTCCGTCCATGGGACAGCAGTGTTCTCACTATGCAGCTCGGTCGGACTCATACTGATTCTCCTGTTTTAGCCTCCCCAGCCCTGGGATTATAGGTGGGCACCACTATGCCCAGTCCCAATTGCTGGCTTAGCATGTCCAGTGGTGGGGTAGGCATGGCATGTGGTGCTGGGAATTGAACCCAAGTCCCTGCATTTGCCTAGGCAGGCACGCATCCTGCTGAGCTATCTTGCTGGCCCTGAGGCATCAGCTTTTCACAGAACCCTCCCAGCCTCCACAGCCTGGGCTTTCCCTGTTTTTTTTTTTTTTTTCTGAGACAAGGTCTTGCTATGCAGTTTAAGCTGAACTTGAACTACTGTGCAGCCCACACTGGCCTTGAACTCACAGCAGTCCTCCTGCCTCAGCCTCCCCAGAGCTGGACTTCATTTCTGCAGTTGGTGGGGAGTGCACAGCCCAAGAGGAATGTGGAGGATACCTGAGGAACTCTGGAGTGACCAAGGGACATCCAGGCAGTGAGGGAGCCACAGGCTTAGCGGTTGTGCTGGTAAGCATTTCAGCGCCCAAGAACCAGAAAACCTTCAAGGTTCCAAGGCTCTTAGAGGATACTGATTATCCTAGGTTACAGATTGGAAGACTGAAGTCCAGGAAACCTACGGGAATTCGTTCAAGGTCCACCCAGCTGTCTGTGACACAGCCAGGACTCTTACGGGTGACCCCAGTGTGCAGCAGGTGGTCACGGAACCTGCCCCGAGGATGCGCCCGCCACCTCCAGCTTGCCATCATCTGAGCCCACTGACCCCTCGCTGGGAAGGTGCTCGTGACCTCAGCATGTGTGGGGTCAGAAGGTCTCAACATCTGCTCTGCTGGCAGAGTGCTTGCTGGCTTTGATGAAGACAGTTTGAGGAACCCCATGGTAAGGACACGAGGGTGGTGGGGAGCTGAGGCCTCACCCCACTCTCTCCAGAGGGAGAGCCTGGAATTCGCTCCTGCCAGACTGCACCATAGGATGAACCCAGTCCCGGGTGACAGGGTTGCAGTCTGGGGGAGACCCTGAGCAGGGGACTCCCCAGAGAGCAAATATAAATGTACCTCAAATAGCACGAAAGCCTACTGGACTTATAGTATCTGGACAAATTAAAGAGTGGGACTCATTCTGTTTTGCCCTGTGCAGTTCTGGCAGTGGAGCCTAGGGGCTTTGCACCTAGCTGCGCCCAACGGTCTAACAACTTTTATAAATCACAGTTGAGGCTGGGTTCCAGCTTGCAGTCCTCTGGCCTCAGCCGCCCACAGTGTGTTGCTACACCTCCCAGCGACTTCCTAGTTTTTAACATCTTGGCAGAAGCCACGAAAGCCAGGACTCTTACAAAGAGTCATTTCAAAGCTGCGGCAGTTTTCTGTCTTTAAATATTCCTCTGGGGTAGGAAGTTAGCTAAGTGAGGAGAGCCTTGGGTCAGATAAATGGTAAGGCCGGGAGCTAAGCTCCGCGGGGTACGAGTTCCTCTACTGAGTTCCTCTACTGAAAACAAATTGTGGATTAAATGGACAGCTCTTAGCTGGGTGCTGGGCACAAGAATTGACCCTTCCAGGTGAGGGCCACGGCCCTTGGCCCAGACGCACTTCCCGCAAGCAGGGCCCATCTACCAAGAGCTCTCTGGGCTTTGGACTCATCCCGGCCTGAGGTTAGAACCCGCTCGATCTTTACCTTGCAAAAGCCACATCTAGAGGGCACGGGAGCTTTTCTTCGGACATTTTTCATCCGAACCATAACAGCACCAAATGCTCCTCTTAATATTTTAAGCTTCCTAAAATGACTTTCGGTGGACCAGAGAAGGGACTCAGGGGCCAAGGTCCTTCAGTGGTCAAGGCAGGGCCGGCACCTCAGGGACCTGCCTTCTCCTGTCCTCCGCGCAGCCCCAGCCCAGCCTGGGCAGCGCTTTCTGCCGCGCGGTGGCGCCAGACCTCGCCACACTACTAGAAGAGCAAGGTTCTTTCCTGGCGTGGGACTCCCTCTGGGTTCCCCGCAGACAGTCCCCTCCGAGGGTTAGGGACACAACAGCCTCCCTGGGGCTGCGATGGGGTAGCGGGGCTGGGGGCCGAGCCTGCGTCCTCCCGGGGGAGCCGAGGCCGCGCTTTTCTGGATGGAAATGGATGCGTGGTTATCAGCGCTGCTATTTCTGCAGCACGAGCGGAGCCCGGGCCGCTGGGCCAGACGGGTGGGTGCGGGGCGGCGGGGGCCGGGATCCTCTCTGTTGTCAGAAGGCTGAGCTCAGCCAAGGTTTGCCGGGTCACCGAGATAGCGCGGCTCTCTGGCGACGGGCGTGACCTCGGCCCCGGGTCTCCACGCTGAGAGCTCGGTGTCAGCCCGAATGTGAGCTGATAAGGGCCGGATAAGGGGGATAAGGGCAGCCGGGCTCCCACGGCCTGCTCGGCCCCCGCAGGCCCCGAGGCCAGGGAGAGGAGGTTGGGGGCGGGGGCGCCGCCGCGGCCACTGCTGCCCCGGCGTCTCCGGCTCCGACGGCGGCCGAGCTGGGCCTCCGGAGTGGGCACCGAGGTCTCCCCGGGTCCTGAGGTCTCCGGCGCTCGGGCGGGGCAGACCCCGCTGGTTTCTCGGTCCTGGGGACCCCAGGCGCTGAGCCCATCCTGTGCCGCCTCAGCGCACCTTCTCCTCGGGGAGGGCAGGGCAGAGGCCGAGGAGGGGGCCTCAGGGGAGGCTGACCTCGGCCCGGACGGCCTCGGCCTTGGCGTGGTGTGAGACCGGGGGCAGCCCCGACAGGCGGGGGCGCTGGGGGCGCGGCGTTCAGGCGGGGTTCAGTACGCGTAGCCCGGCCTGCGTGCACGGTGCAGCTGGGCAGGAGCAAGGGCGCTCCCTCTAGAGAAAAGAGGCGAAGACACGACTCGAAGTGCCATGGTTTCCACAATGCTTTGGGTTAGAAAAGCAAAGCACCCGCATTTTGTGGGTAGAGAGCTTCGCATTGCAAAGGACACCTTCCTGCACCAGGTTCTGGTGTTTGGTAACAGAACCGCCCGCTGCCTCGCTGCGGGACGAGGTAGCCTAGGACGCTGTTGCCACCTGCTGGAGTTTGTAGGTACTGCAGCGCTCTGGTTTCCTCTATTCCTGTATGATCTAATGTGCAAACACAGGCAATCCTACCCACATCTTATGAATACACTGCAGGAAGAACGGCCCACAACATGCCTGCAAATGACGCACAGCCTCCACAGGGAGGCTGCCTCTGGTTGGGGTAGGATGGGCTCAGGCGAGGGTGTTAGCTGCTCCTGCAAGCATGTTTTTCTCTCTGAAGATCTGAAGCCAGGAGGGCACTTGCTAGCATCTGTAAGATTTTACAGGCAGTCGTACTGCGGCGTGTTTTCCGTACTTATCTCAGTGTTTAACTTAGAATAGTAGTAATAGTGGTTATATATAAAGTTTATACTTGCTACATTGTGCATTATTATGCTGCATACATTTTATATTTGCATATGCTATATGCTTATAGTATGTACACAAACAAAAATGGAAAAATTGTGGTCCATATTTTTCACCCTGATAGCAGCGGGGCTGTTGAATAGCAAGAATTCTTAGCTTAAAGTTAAAAAAAAAGTTAATAAATTTTTTCCAAAGGAAAAAAAATTCTTAGCTTGGTACATGGCTATAATTCTAGGTACTTAGGGGGCTGAGACAGGAGGGTCACAGATATTAGGCCTGGGCAACTCAGTGAAATGAGACCCTGTCTCAAAATAAAAAAGGGCCAGGGATGGGCTTGAGCACTCCGTGAATTCAAGCCCTGGTGCTGCACAACATAAGAGCTTTTTTTTTTTTATTGACTGCTTTTACTATCATTAATAAGATTTCTGGAATTGAGTCGACTAGCCTAACAGGAACCATAGAGTCAGGAATGGGCTAGGCGAAAAGCAGAGGTGCTGGGCATCCTACCATGTGCCTGCTGGGAAGCCGAGGCAGGAGGATCAGGCGTGAGAGGGCTGGGATTGCAGGTGAGTACCACCATGCCTGGCCTGGCAACAGACTCCAGCAGCCGTGAAAAGCCGGACAATGTCCTTTTCAGCGCTTCATTTCCCTCTGGTTCTGCTTCTCTCCTTTGGCATCTCCAGTGCTTGCCTCCCTTCTTGCCATCTACTTCTTACAACAAACTACACAGTGTGTGTGTACATCATATTCCAGCATAAAATGACACAAATGCACATTTGCATGGTCAGAAGTCAGGGAGTGAAAAACACTCCGGCAGACACCCAGGCGCTCGCTTGGAGCCCTGAGCCCCCACGGCGGCGGCAGCCTTATACACACGGGCTTCTTTCCAGTCGAGATAAGGAGATTAGTGGGGAAAGTGCTGTGGGCTATCGCATTTCCCCATGTGGGCGGCCCAGATAAGGGGCCTCCGGGGCCTGGACAGTGCTACCCGGGCTGACAGCCTCTGCAGCCCTCCTGGACCAGCGAACAGGGCTGTGCTGGCTGGGGGAGTGGGTCAGCTCACGCTCATCAGGGGGGCAGATAGGGAGTCTGGGAATTGAGCCTATGACCCTATGGTGGAAGCCTGGCTGGAGCCCACAGGGGGCAGCATGGCTGGCAAAAGGCTGGGGCCACACTGGGCCCCGGAGACTGGCAGATTAGTCGCTAGCATCGCTGAAGGGGTATAAAGCATTGTGCCACACTGGCAGGATGGATAATGGGTTCATAAAGGTCCTTCCCTCTCCCTCCTGTCCCGAGACCTGTGTGTGGGCTGCCCCTGAGCACGAGGCTTCCCTTTTCTCCCATTTGCCTCCCGCCCCACTCAGCCTTCTTCAGATGTACAGGGAGGGCTGGGACCCTGTTGGGCCCACATACAGCAGCTTCCAGCCTGCCTGGCACCGGTGGACCACTCTGCCTCTGCTCTGTGTGCTGTCCTCAGGTGATGCTCACCGACCTGAGATGCCCCGGATGGTGCTCCTGATGCCCCTTCCAGTGGTGGCTCTGTTGGGCCCCTGGAAGTGTGGGAAGGCGTGGGGAGACCAGCATGGCAGGGCAGTTCCCTCCTGACCTGTTCCTTAACCCTGGTTAGGGTGGGAGGCTAGAGATTGGAGGGTTGCCCCGCTGGGACGCAGCAGCATGAAGGGAGGAGAGCCGGGCAATGCGCACAGCTGCTGTCTGGTGTCCCCCCGGGGCCTTTGCACAGATGTTGCCTGACACGGCACATGCGCCTTGGCAGAGTGGCCCTGTGTACCTCTGGGCTGTGTCCTAGACAGCAAGTTTCCTCTCTTGGGCCAGCTGGATGGATGCCAGGGCTGCACCAGAACTGAAGGTTGGATGCTTTTCCAAAGCAAGCCATGCCCTTGCTTGGTCACCATCTCACTCTTTATGCCTATGCACATGTGGGGACCTGGAGAGTGGCCCTCTGCCCCCCGGGAGCTAGCCACGGTCAGGATCTGACCAAGGCGCCTGCAGCCCCAAAGCACGGTGACAGGCGAGACCATGACATCAATGAGAACCCACATGGGTGACTTTTCAGCTGCTGAAGTTAGCCCCCAGCTACCTGTCCTTCATGAAACTACAAGACAGCACATGTGCACATCTGCCTGGAGGGGACTCCCATCTGTCAGCGATGGGTGGAGAGTCACACTGCAGGGCTGCCCCAAGCAGTGCAGGAAGTGGCTGCTGGCTGTTGGGGCTAGGGAAGCCCATCTCCTGCCAACCGTCTGGGCTACCACAGTCTCTGTCCACTGGTGTCCACCCACTGTGGCTTCAGGAGACAAAGGACGCTGTTGTCCCCTGGCTCCAGACCAGGTCCGCTTCTTATCGAGCTATGTCTGGAGGCAGGAGGGGTTGTGGTGCCAGCACAGACAGGCCCCACCACATATCCCATCCTGGGTGACCCCATGGAGCTCGTGTTCATACGCTGAGGAGGGGGGACAGTCACAGCATACCTGTCTGGGACACCACCACCAGGCAGCACAGGTGGAAAAAGCAATTCACATTCGAGATTGCCTCCTTCCAGCCTGGCAGGAAGTTGCAGCTCCTTCGTCACTGTAAGGCAGTGCAGTCCTCGCCCACTTCACAGGCCACACAGCTGAGGTCTAGACAGCGGGGTGGCTTGCTTTGCTTGGGGTCACACGGCTGTGGGAGCTAGGCGGCCCAGCAGGACTCTATCAGGTCCCTGGGGTCATCGCCTGAGCGACTGGGTCCCCTCCAGCTCCTTCCTAGATGTGGTCAGAGGCCTGGAGAGTGGACACCCGAAACAAGGCTTTGATCCCGACTTTCTGTGCTGCACTGAAAATGACCCGACTGGGCTGAAGCTCAGTGTGGGTGGATGTGCCATAGTGGTCTGCGGTAGGGATGCTCAGCAACGAGCTGAGGGCAGAGAGCAGGGCTGGAGGTGGCAGTGCCATGCAGAGGCTGCCCTGACTTGGAGGCTGTGGCTGATGCTACCCAGAAGCCCAGCCGGCCCGTGCCAAAGTAACCAGAGGCCGGCGGCCCTGGAAGATCCTCCCCGCTGGCGACAGGAGCCGCCCGAGGATGAAGTCATCTGTTCTGGTGCCAGGGAGGGAAGACTGGTGGGAGCGGGTGGGGCCATCGGGCCGCGCGGTCTGCTGTCCCCAGACTGGCGCCACAGCGGGGCCGAAGGGGTCTGGGCTGACAGGTGCCCGTTCGGGGCTGGGCACAGGGAGCGGCTGGAGTAGTGCTAGGAGAGGAGGAGGAGGAGGGGGGAGGAGGGGGA
>NW_004524612.1:17007707-17011958 GCF_000260255.1 Octodon degus
AGGAGGAGGAGGAGGAGGAGGAGGAGGAGGAGGAGAAACAGCTGTGGGGGCGGGTGTGCCGGGCTTTCGTCCCGGCGGCCGGCGTCGCGGTTCTGGGTGATCCGTCCTCTTCCACCGTGGGGAGCGGTGGCCCTGCCTCGCCTGCCTCGGGGCTTCGCCTGCTTCCCGTCAGCACCGGGAGAATTGGGTCTCAGATCCAGTTTTCTGCGGGCTTCCTCGGGCTGTTGGGCCTTGCAACCCGAGTTCAGTTTGCAGCCCACGGACCTCACCTGCGCAGATTGATGGGCTTTTCCGAACGCGCCTGAGCGGCACCACAGCCGGCTCCCGGGCCGCCACCCGCGGCTCCTTTGCCCTGTCACTGTTCCCTGTGTCCCCGAAGTCTCTGTGTGTGGCATCGGCAGCGCTGCTGTTTCCCTCCTGCCTCTTTCTCCTCCTGCCCGCGAGGTGCCCTCGTGCCCTGTGTGAGTAGGGGTGCCGGCTGTGTGCCAAGCAAAGGCCCCCGATATTCCCCAGCCTTGCATCTGCTCAGCCGCTGCTGGGCCGGCCGAGGCTGGGCTCTGAGGAGCAAGCCGCCGTGGGCTATCGGGCCGTGTGCTCAGGGTGCGTGCAGCGCGCGTGCCTTCCTCAGCGCCGACCCTTGCCTGAGAGCACGGTCAGGCCCGAGGGTAGGCCCAGGTTTCACAGTAGCAGAGCTGCCCATTTCCTCCGGGCCCACCGGAAGAGTCCCCTGAGGGTGACCCCGTGGTGTCACTGAACTGTCATGTTCCATTGGGCCGCACAGGTCTCTCCTGTGGCTTCAACTCGCACGTCCCTGGTGCCCAGTGAAGCTGAGTGTCTTTTTTGGGTGCGTATTGACCGTCGGATCTTCTCATGTCCCAGGGGCACTTGTGTGTGTGTGTGTGTGTGTGTGTGTGTGTGTGTGTGTACCAGACATATCTGAGATTTATTTGAATAAAAATTGGAAAAAAACAAAACATTAGAAACAATACAGAAGGTGCCGGGGAGATGGCTCAGTAGAATAAGCCCTTTCCTGGCAAGCGCAAGAGCCTGAGTTCAATCCCTGGTTCTGGAAAAAAAAAAAAAAAAAAAAGAAAAGAAAAGAAAAGAAAAGAAACAATACAGAATTTCACTAAACAAGGTAACAGGAATTCAACAAATGGTTATTATACTGAATAACGTCTTCAGATTAGTTGTTCAGATTACCAGATATGAACATGTAAAATTGATTAAAAAACATTAAAAGGAGGAAAATAAAAGATTTCAAGCATGAACTGCTGCTTTCAGTAGAACAGTGGAAACCAGCAGTACAGTTATCTAAGCTAGCCTGTGCACACACACACATATGCATTCGCCCCTTCTTTTTTTCTTTTCTCCTTTCCCTCGCTTGTTCTTTCCCTTTGAACAGATTCTCTCTCTCACAGTCTCTATTATACTCTTTCAGGTTCTTACTCTGGGAAGACAATCCGATGTTTGCACATGCGGGTCTGCTTTATTTCACTATGAGCATGGTCTCTGGTTGCATGCATTTACCTAGAACCATCGAGGCTCCTTAGACTGTAGTCCTTCTTCAAATCCCCTTGGACACCAGCCTTTCAGCTTGGATCCTAGCAGGCCAGGGAAAGCAGCCCTTGTTGACACCTAAACGTTTGGCCGTTCACACAGCTGCATCTGCAGAAGGCTCTAAGGCGGCTGAAGGAGGAGAAAGGAACAGGGTCTGGATGGTGCCCCCTCCTCCCAGCACTAGCACTCAGGGGTGGGCCTGGGCCTGGGACCCCAGCAGCTATGGAGGAGGCAGAGGGGAGGGAGGCGACCACAGGAGGAGCAGGACTTCTGAATGGTGCTGGCCAGAGAAGGGCTTTTGCAGGCTGCACAGGGACCAAGTGTTAAGGGCCTTCCTGGTGGGACCTTGTGTGTGTCTGGGTCACTTCCCTCATTGCTGGGACATAATACTCAACAGCCACAGCTCTGTAGGAGGGGGAGGGCTTCACCTTGGCTCACCGACTGTTGGTGGAAGTTTTGGTCCATGATCTGGTGGATCTGAGGAGGGCACTGGGGCAGAGGAGAAGCTGCTCCCCTCCGAGAGGCAGAGGTGGGGAGGGAAAGGTGTCCTTCCTGGGCTATGCTGGTGACCTGCTGCAGAGCCCCACTAGGATACGCAAAACCTTGGAGGCCTCTGAGTGGACATCTGAGGAGTTTGCCTCCCCCTGGCCACCGAGTGGCCTGCGGGGGCTTGCTGCTTCCACCTCCCTCTCCCTGTCACAGTGTTTCTACCCCTGTCATGCCCTGATGGTCCACGCTCTCAGCTGAGCCACCACTTGGTCACAGCTGCTGGTGACCTGAGGTGCAGGAGCAGCCCCTGCTCCCCAAGTGGGCTGCACAGAGGTCTGTGAGGAAGGCAGAGGATCGCAGAAACGTGAGGTCACGGCCAGGGTGAGGACAGGGGGGTGATGCAGACTGGGTGGGCCACTCCTTCAGTCACCAGGGAGGTGCCGGTTAGAGCCACCCACAGGAGGAGAGGCCTGCAAGCTGGGAACCTACCCCTGGAGGCTAGGGCACTTGGGTTCTGTGACAGGCGCATAAGAGAAGGACAGCCTCGGACAGTGGAGGCGAGGAGCAGCAGATTGGCAGGAGTCCATGGTCAAGAGCAATAAGGGAAACTGAGTCCAGCATGGGCTGAGCCTCTTGGACTGCACCACAAGACAGTCTTGGGTTTTTTCCTGGGAGAGATGACGGCCTTGTCTTCTTCCTTGGCAGTGGTCTACGATGCATGACACAGCAGGGTCAGAAGCCCAGGACCCAGCGCAGCGAGGCTGCTCCCTCCCAGCATGGTGCTCTGCTGTGCTATGTCCCTAAGTTCCCTACCAGGCTGGCCAAACAGCTGGAGCCCCAGCTTCCTGAGGTCCCTGGGGAAGGGGAACCTGGGGCAGGGACTCTTCCCCGATTCCAGGTTGCCCAGGCTCTGCCCTGTCCTGTCCCTTACAGATGACTTCCAGACCGTACTGTGGGCTGGGAGCCAGCAGGAGGGCTCCAGATCAGTCTTCGCATCTCCTCGCCGTTTCTGTTATTGACAGGTGGCCTGTTCTCTCAGTGGCAGCCTGGCTAGTCAGGGTAACTGTTCTCCCAGGAGAGCTCCATCTTTATTTTGAAGTCACAAATTGAAAAAAATTTGGAAATGAATAGTCCATCTGTGCTCAGCAAGGAGAGCACTTTTCTTGGTCAGGATTCCGAACAAGAGCATCTGCAGAGCATGGAAGAGTGTGAGTCACCTGCAGGGGACTTAGCGCATGGCGATGGGCCCACAGAGACCGAGGGGTCAGTACGCATCCCACAGGTTAGACCTTGTCAATATTTCAGATGTTTCCTCTGGATTCAGAGTGTGTTCTCACTGCTATAAACTATTTGAGCATTGCATCTCTCAGTGAAAGGAAAGGAAGAGCTGTCAGGGTCTTCAGGATCTTCATATTCATTTTATTTGTTTTTTAGCATGCAAAACATTTAATAAATTAGTATAGCTGTGATACAGTGCTACTTTGGTTTTTTTTGGTATTGGGAATTGAACTTAGGACCTCGCGTTTGCCAGGCAGGTGCTTGTGCCCCTTAGCTATCTCCCCGGCCCTGCTATTGTGTTAAAAGCACTTATTAAAAGTATGTCCATCTCCCTCTAACAGACGGGAGACACAGGAGCTCTGATATTATGAGGTCGCTGGTAGCAACAATAACGCTAAGTGTGAAAGGACTATCAGGTGCCTAAATATACAACTGCGCTTCGGCAAGGACGTGAGCATCGCAAAGCCCAGCACAGCCAATAAGGAGACACACAGGCTTTATTTTTATTTTATTTTATTTTTTTGTTTATATTTTTTATTAATTTTATTGAGAAACAAATAGTAACGAGACAGTTTCAAAGTAGGATAGTAGGACAGTTACAATAATTAATACATTGCGTATTGTTGTCTTCGTCGTAGTTACTCATAGTACAAGATGCAGACATGATCTCCTGTCCATACACTATTTTTTTTTTGACATCAGTTATTTTTATTTTAAAGAAAAAAAAATAAAAACAGTGGTACAAATTCTCAAAACAAGATTTTAGGAGAGTAACAATGGTTAGTACATTGTGTAGTTACTGCCAAAGTAGTTTCTCATATTACAAGATATAGGCAAGAAATAATAAGCAAATAACATAGGTACAAACCTCTTTTTTTAAAGTCAACAGAAAATGGAAATATACTTTTTAAAGTTTCTAATACT
>NW_004524612.1:17014029-17015724 GCF_000260255.1 Octodon degus
CTCGCGGGGTCTGCACTCTGGGTCTATTCAGGATCCCACCGGGCCCCGGGTTGTCTCATTCACTCGCCGCCAGGCCTACGTTCTGGGTCTGTTCAGGATCCTGCGGCCTGGGTCGTCTCACTCACTCGCCAGGCCTGCGCTCTGGGTCTGTTCTGACACATAGGCTTTAAAAAAATATTTTTTTTAACTTTAATTTTAATTAATTAATTAATTTGTTACAGGTCTCCCTGTGCAGCTCAGACTTGCAGTGATCTCCTGTCTCAGTCTCCCCAGCACTGGGAGTACAAGCGTGTGCCACCACACCTGGCTTTGGGGCCTGCACAGTGTGCCCAGGGTTCTGGGACCAGCACGACATGCAGTGCCAGGGATTGAACTTGGGTCCTTGTGCTTGCCAGGCAGGTGCTTAGACTTCTGAGCTATCTCTCCAGCCCTATTTTAAAACATTTTAAATTTTTTTAAAGAATTCAAAATGATATTAATTATTTAAACTGTCCTACTAATTGGTTTTGAAACTGTCTCATTGCTATTTGTTTCTCAATAAAATTCTTTAAAACAAGAAAAAACCAAAATGATAAAAAATAATATGAACTTGACAGTATTTGTTGTATTGTACAGTGCTGTCTTCAGATTAGGTGTCCAGGTTAGCAGATGGTCCTGTCCCCTCTCACTGTCCCCTTTGAAAGGGTGAGGCATAACGCTGCTCAGATGAGGCAGAAATTTTAAAATGTGGTCTATCACTTTTCTCAAACCTCAGTACTACCCCATACAACTTACCGTAATAGAACATTTGAAACAGGCGTTGAAGTATTGGTTGGCTACAAGGGGGAAAATCCACTGGTGAGGCAAAGGGAGCCTGCGCGTAAGTTGAGCACTCGCGAGTTAGTTTGTCTGAGAGAGCTCCCCTGGCGGGAAGAGGAATAGGCCTGTCACCGCCAGCCTGTGCCTCCATGTGCAAGCTCGGAAGGGTTTGCATGACCCTTATGGAGGGTCAGCCCCGTCCCAGGTGGCCTTCTTCGAGCTTTGAGCAGGCAGCGTGCTGGGCTTCTTATTCCACCAGTGGTCACCAAGAACGAGTCTGGTGCGTTACACAGGACAATGTACTGTGCAGAAAGCCGAGTGGTCTATTTTAGGAGGCCAATGCCGTATCCTTTAGGCAACTGGGGCAGCTGAGTGCTCTATTTTAGACACTACGCCAACATCCCAGCTTTTAAAACTTAAGTAACTGAAAGGAAGAGCAAAGCTAGCATCTTAACTACTGTTTGCGAGTGGCGGACACAGCCTCGCTGAAGGGGCTCTGCCGGCGATCTGCAACAGCCGTGCTGCATATTCTGACTTTGGCAGGACTGGGGTGGGGTAGGGGGATTAAGCCCACGGTCCTACATCCCCAGCCCCTTTTTAAAATTTTATTTTGAGACAGAGTTGCTAAGGGCTAAATTGTCCAGGTGGGGTGCAAACTTGTGACCCTCCTGCCTCAGCCTCTAGAATGACGGGGTTACAGTGTGCACCACCACAACCGGCCCTGATTCATTAAGAGACCAAAGGGCCAGGATTGTTTTGCCCCACTAGCTTTTATATGCTGTGACCCCTAAACCTTTTTTTTTTTTTTTAATTTTATTTATTTATTTGTGTGTGTGTGTGTGTGTGTGTGTGTGGCCAGCTCAGCCCACCAGAGGGCGGGGCTGGCTGGCATGTGGT
>NW_004524612.1:17015824-17043962 GCF_000260255.1 Octodon degus
AAGTAGGTGCTTTAGACCACTGAGCCATCTCACCAGCCCCCCCTAAACCTTAAAAGTCACAACGGAAACTAATTCCATAAATTTGAATAGCATAAAAAGTGGAACTGTAGGGGGCTGGGGCTATAGCTCAGTGGCAACAACACCTGCCTAGCAAGTGCAAGGTCTTGAGCTTGATCCCTGGTACTGCCCCCAAAAAAGTGGAACTCTAAAACTTGAATTTTTTGTTTTGCGGAACCGGGGATTGAACTCAGGCCCTTGTGCTTGCCAGGGAAGTGCTTATTCCACTGAGCCATCTCCCTGGCCCAACCTCGAATGTTGTTATCAAAAACTTCAATCTTAGGCTTTGACACTATGAATTTCAACATTTACAAGTGTATGCCATCCAACGTAAACATACCCTTAGTTTCAAAGTGCTAACACAAAATAATTTCTCCTGGTTGCACCATTTTACATTAATTATTTTTGAGACAGGGTTTCACTCTGTAACTCAGGCCTATGTAGTGCAGGTCAGACTTAAACTTGAGACAATTCTCCTGCCTCAGCCTCCCAAGTGCTGGGATCACAGGTATGTGATACTATGCCTAGCTGTATATCATTTTTAAAAAATGGCAGTAGAATTTGATTAAAGATAGGAAAACCCAGCATTTGGGAAGCTGAGGCAGAAAGATTGCAGTGAGTTTGAGGCCAGCCTGGGCTACATGGGGTGTTCAAGGTGAGCCTAAACTATATAGTGAGACTATATGAAAAACAAACAAACAAACAAAAAGATAGGAAAAGAAATATGCTCTCAGAGTGAGTTTTGGCCAAGTAAGAGTAGGAAGAGAAACACACTTTACAGTGTCAGGGTAGCCACCATGGGAGACAGAACACAGTGGTCTCTTTATATACGTTATTCATGTGCATTGTTTTGTTTTGCCCTTGAACTCTCAGAGATCCTCCTGCCTCAGCCTCCCAAGTGTGAGATTCCAGGCATGGCTTACCACACCAGCCTTATGGATCAGTTTGATCATTGCAATTTTTAAATGACTGTACCACTGGTTTAAATGGATTCTTATTACCATTGTATAAACAATTGTCATAGATGGTGATTGATAGAAATTTGAAGCAAAAATAGTGTGAAGAAATTTGAGGAAGAAAAAAGAAGAAATTTGAGGAAGTTCTATCAGGAATTGTGGTGGCTATTTCAAACATAAAACTGTAATGTCTTTTACCAAGATATTACTTTTTTTTTTTTTTTTTTTGGTGGAACCAGGGATTGAACTCAGGCCCTTGCACTTGCCAGGAAAGCGCTTATCCTACTGAGCCATCTCCCTGGCCCCATGAAGATATTACTTAGAAAATATAAAAGATTTTGAGAGTGTACTCCAATTCCTAAAAATGTAATGTTTATTATGTTTTCTAATTGCTTTTCTTGTTTGATTTTTCTCATGCAAAAATAATTGGCATCATAGAGTTTATTATTTAAAAAAATCTCTCTCTCTCTCTCTCTCTCTCTCTCTCTCTCTCTGGGATTGAACTCAGGACCTTGTGCTTTCCAGGAAGGTGCTTATACCACTGAGCTATATCTCTTCAGCAAAAGATCACATTGCTTCCTGCGCGTTGCTGAAGGCCCGCTGATCTTAGTAACGTGTCCAGCCATATGCTATGGTCATACCTGGCACTACTGTGACTTGATAATAGCTTTTAATAGCTGAATCCTAAATTTTTTTTCTTGTATTTTAGGGAAGAGTGTTCAGGGTCTCATTACTAGATCAGACTCATAGTGATCTGCCTGTTTACAGTCTCCCAAGAGCTGGGATTACAGGCCTGCGCCACCACGCCCAGTCTCAATTGCCATCTCTGCGCCTCTGGGGCAGGGCTGGCACAGCAGCTGAATCCTAAATTTAGGATTGTGCTTCATCTTCAAAATTTCTTTCTTTTCTTTTCTTTTCTTTTCTTTTCTCTTTTCTTTTCTTTTCTTCTTTTCTTCTTTCTTTCTTGGCAGAACCGGGGATCAAACTCTGGCCCTTGCACTTGCCGGGCAAGCGCTTATTCTACTGAGCTATCTCCCCAGCTCCATCTTCAAAATTTCTGATGGCATTCTGTAGGGTGTGTCCTGTGAGCCCGAGAACTGCCCCGTGGGTTCTGAGGCTTGGTGTTCCCAATGGGCTCCCGTCCGTTTTGTTTGTAAGCTGACGTGGCGAGCGCTGATGCAAGGGTCACCCCAAGCTTTGTGCCCACAGGCACGAGCATCTTCCCACTTGGCCGAGTCTTCTCTCGGTCCCTCTGCAAAGTCTCAGAGACGTCTTCCTGCGGGTGCTGGCGTCCTCCTCCTGCGCTTCTTTGTGTGTACTGTTGCCATTGTGAATAGGGACCGTCCTTCCATTGTGTCTTCTACCCAATTGTTGCTTGAATCGATTTTTCCCCCAAAGAGCTGAATTGCTTTGAAGACTGGAAAAAGTATTTAATCAAGCCTAGGGTGTAAATAAAGAGGAAAATAACATATACATACTAGCAAATGGGAGACAGTGTCTGCGAATGAGGAGACCAAGAGGTGGGCGAGGGGAAGGGGGTGCGCTGTGCTGGCACCCACACCCGCGAGGGGTGCAGACATCATGAGCTACAAGCATGTAGCAATAGAAATAAAAATCAATTTAACAAGAAAGCACCTGGAGCACATTTCCTCTGACTTCTTGTTTGACAGATCTTGAGAACCGGCCTGAAATGCTCTATCAGTTCTTGCTGTGAGCAAATAGATTCCGAGGACTCGCAGCCTCTTGCATTCCTAGGGTGTAGCACATGTGGACATTCAACACTTAATTTTTTGAGACAGGGTCTCATTGTGCAGTTCGAGGTGGCTTTGAGTTCACTTTGTAGCCCAGGATGGTCTCAGACTACCAAGGATCCTCCTGCCTCAGCCTTCGGAGTGCTGGGATTACAGGCATGTGCCAACATGCCGGGCTCTCACCGCTTGCTTGTGGTCTAGTTTTGTCATTTTATTATTCTTCCATGCACAGAGGCACACCTGAAGTTCGGAAGGAACCTTTCCTAGTGTCGCCTGGCAGAAGCACCCAAGGTTGTACTTACGTGAAAAGAAAGCTCCAGTCGATACACGATACTGTCTCCTCTCTGCTAATGATTACCATTCCTTAAAATAGAAGTTGATTCCTTGCACAACACTGGAATAAATATGCTCCGCCCCAGCCCAAAATGTCATTTCTGGCTCGCTCTTTCTGATGTGAGGTTTTTATCCAAGTTTACACTTTTCCATTTCTCTGCTCTTGAAAATGTTTCTAAAAGCTGTTTCTTGTGTGGGAGTGGTCAGTGGGGGTCCTGGCCTGGGAAAGACCGGGGCTTGGGACACTTTCCCTCCCCAAGCCAGCCTGGACAACACCAGCCTCATCCCCTGGTGGTGGGTTTAGGAAATGAGGTCTCCTATTGGGCCTCTCCGTGTGTGTGTGTGTGTGTGTGTGTGTGTGTGTGTGTGTGTGTGTGTTGGAGAAATTGTAGCACCGTGAAACTTTGCTTTATTTTTTATTTTATTTTTTTGCAGTCCCCGGGATTGAACTCAGGACTCTGCACTTGCCAGGCAGGCGCTTATTCTTACTGAGCTATTTCCCCAGACCTAACCTACTTTGCTTTAAATGTATCATTCCTGGTGGCCAGAGAGATAGCTCAGTAGAATAAGTGCTTGCCTGGCAAGCACAAGGGTCTGAGTTCAATCCCGGTTCCGCAAACAAACGAATAAACCCCCCACCCCCTAAAACAGAAACGTGGTGGAAAGCAGTACAAACTCTGCCATCCTAACCCTTTCAAGCCCACAGCTGGGGTTAGATGCAGCGGGTCTCCAGAGCTTTGTCCTACAGGACCTGAACTTCCCTTCGCTGTTTTTTGTTTTTGTTTTTGTTTTAGACTTCCAGGGCGACTGCAGAAACGAGGCAGGCATCCCCATCACCTCTGTGGTCCCAGACCCCAGGCCCAGGCCCAGGCCCAAACCTGGATGAGAAGGCCCGGTGGGCCACGGCTGCCACCTGGTGGCGGAAAAGGGTCACAGCCCCGGAACCGGAGCACACAGGGCTCTAGCTAAGGTGGGGACCCAGAAGGCCTCTTCTCCTACAGATGGAGGCTGTTTTCGCCCTCTTCCGGGATGATTTCTGTCCCCTTCACAGTATACCCAGGCTGGTCTTTAGGGCAACCCACGATTATTCACTTGTTTGCTTAATAGTCAAGAGTGATCAGCAGTTATAAGGGTTTCTCCTCAGGGCTTGGCGCACGGTAAAAACTTTGTTATGTCTGTCTGTCCGTCTCTTTCTTTTTTTCTGTCTTTACAGTTGAGGTCTTGTAGTCAGCATATACTTTGAAGATAACGATACACAGTGTAGTAAAATAACTATTGTCATTCTCTCATTATTTTGTTGTGAAATGTTTCGTTTTTTCATAAAATAAAAATAAGCGATGGACAATTGGTGCCGCCCGCAGGCCCTGGTGTCTTCGGGTCTCCTCCCGATCCCCCCACCCGGAGGTTAGGGCCCTGCCTCCACCTCCCCCAGGGCGGAGACGCGGCCGCCAGAGGGCCACCGCCAGGGCGGAGGTCATCTGGTGTTTATAAGTGCGTTTCTGTAAATGCCAATGTGAAATTCCTACAAATTAGCCATAAAAAGGCGAGCAACCCCATAACCGTCGGCAAGACGCCTGCGCCGTCCCTTCCCAGCCGGGGCGTGCGGGCGTGAGAGGCGGCTGGACGCTGTGCGGAGCGCAGAAAGGGATCGAAGCAGGGCGAGACGCTGCCACGAGCAGGCGGGCGCTCGGGAGGTTACAGCGCTGCCGGGACTCGCCCCGCCGGCGGCGGGGACAAGGCTGCTTCAACCAGTTTGGAAACTCAGCCGTTTCTGGTATTAAAAAAAGAAAATATATACTGGAATGTGCATAGCAACTCAAATTTTAATCAAAAGCGGAAACAGTGAAGGCCCTGTGATTCTACATGAATCCTGGTTCATATTTTCCCAAACTGACCTCATCCCTGGGAACTTTAGTTTGGCTTCTGATCGTGCTGGTTCCAGGGAGAACAGGGGCTTCATTTGACAGCCCAGGAAGCAGAAAGGGAGGAGACCTCCCATTGCCTGAGTCCCTGCGTGCTTGCCGTGTGACCTCGTGTGACCCCGTGTGACCCCAGGCAAATGCCTTACCTGCTATCAATGTACGTTTTCCTGATTGCATCAATGACATGCCACTTGATAGACTGGTTGCTTCTTGAGCCACTTGCTCTGTTAGAGGACACAGTTGCAAGAGTCCAGCTTGGTGTCATGGTGCACATCTGTAACCCCAACATTTGGGAGGCCGAGGCAGGAGGGTCACAAGTTGGAGGCCAGTCTGGGCCACATAAGGGGGAGGCCAGATTCCTAGTGTGGAACCTTGGTTATCAGGGTCAGGGTGGGTAAATGTTTGGATCTGTGTGTTTCACAGGAACCTGGGTCAGGCTGAGCTGGGGGCAGCTCACGTCTGCTGAGCTGGCTTTTATGGCCCTGGCGACCTTGGGGTTGGGGGCTGCTTGTGACCTGTGTGGCACACGCAGTGTGTAGTATATGGGGGTGCATAGTGATCTCTTGCACTGGCTCTGTGCTGCAGCTCCGCCTGTGCTCTGATGCAGGTGTGCGGGCTCTGGGAGATGAGCTGGGAGGGAGAAAAAACTGACCGTGCCCCTCAGTCAAAACCAAGACACATAGAAAGAATGAGCGTCTCAGCAAGCTGGCCCCATCCTTTCTATGTCACCGGGCTGGGAGCTCGCCGTAAGGGCTGGAGCAGACTGCCCGAGCTGTAGGAGAGTCGGAAGCCGGCGGGGACTTCGGCCTGTGCCCTGCTGCCTTCTGCCCTGCTTGCTAGGTCAGGTCCGGGCATCGGGGCCTTCCTGACCGCTGGCCCGGCACACTGGTGTGTGGAGTCACCACCGTGCCCAGGCCAGTGCAGGGTGCTCCGAGAGCTGAGGGTAGAAGTAGCTGGTCCTACCTACAGAAAGTCTTTTTTCTTAGGCTCCTGTATCGAGGTTCACTAAAGGAGCAGATTTTATATAAAATATGATTACATAAAGGATAAGTGGAGGCCAAGTCTGCTGGGAGATTGGAGGAACCAGACGCACCACCCAAGCACTAGAGAAAACTGCAGCTCCTGCGGCTTCTTTCCCTCCTTAGTCTATCCAGGCTGCAAGCCCATTGGGTGGTGCTGCCCACTCCGGGGTGGGTCTTCCCTCGAGTTTGTGGCTTGCCTGTCAATCACCCACAGACCCACCCAAAGCTTTGCTGATAAGCTAGGTAAAGCGTTTTAGCTTGCCTTAACCGAATCAAGTTGACAGCACAATTAACTACCATATGAATGGATGAAGAAATGTGGTATTTACACACGTGGAGCACTAAACTTGAGTCATTTGTAGGAAAGTGAATGCACCTTGTCACCCTAATGGTAAGTGAACTAAATCAGGCCCTCAAGCTTAAATACTCTCATGACCTCTCTTATATGAGCAAAGTAAAGTGTAAAAAGCAACATAAAAGATAGATAATAGGTAAAAAAGAGAAGGGGAGGGGGAGAAGGAGCGACATAAAAATAATTAAGATGCATTATGTACCTGCCCCAACCCCTTGCCACGGGTACAGTCATTATGCAGTGCAAATATGTGCTATAAAATGGATAAAAAAGAAAAGAAACCACTTCACTGGAAATGTAAAAAATAACAAAACAGAAACGAAACAGTTAAGTGCCACAGGGCCCAACACGCCTTGAGTGACAGGGGATGTCATAACCGGCTCATGGGACAACACAACCTAGTTCTGCTGGGCAGAGCTCTGGGCCCAGAGGTAGAGGCCTTGCTCCAGGCATGCAGAGGAGACAGCGGGCGGCTGCATCCCGCTCCTCCGGCCAGGAACAGCTGACTCCGCTTGGATTCTGCGGCTCTGGTAGTGAGCAAAGGTGGAGATGAGGAGACGCTGGTGGTCAGGCTGGGAGGAGGCCGCCGTGAGGAGATTTCTGCCCAGCAGGCAGGGTGCGGGGGAGTCTGGACTCACTTCGCAGAAGCAGCGCTGCTTCTGCATCCGAAGGCGCTGAGACCTGGCCATGGGAGTGGTTACTGTGGCCCAAGAGCTGGACTCTTTTTTCCTTTTTCTTTCTTTTTTTGAGACAGGGTCTTACTATGTAGTTTAGGCTGGCTTTGAGCTCACTATGTAGCCCAGGCTGGCCTCGAACTCACAGTGAACCTCCTGCCTCAGCCTGTTGCATGTTGGGATTATAAGAATGTGCCACCATTTCTGGCTAACAGCTGGACCCTTTTGATGATGGTTGAGAGAACCAGGACTAAAATGGATGGTTATTTGTGGCTGATCGTGCTCTGTAACAATGTGTGACTTGGGCAGACCCCGGGCCCCAGGAAACCTGAGGTTGGCCAAGGGTGAGCTCTCCCTTTCGTCCTGTCTGCAGTCTCCCCACAGCCCTCCACTTACTGCCTGTGTGCCTCGGACAAGAAACCCGAAGTGTAAATAAAAAGGACAACACAGGGTCTGTGGCAGGAAGGAGGGAGTTCTTCCTCAGAAGAGAGGGGAACAAGAGATGGAGAGGAGAGGGAAGGAAGGGAGAAAAGATTAAACAAATCAAAGAATAAAAACGGAACAGCTTTTTCAAATGGGCAGGGGGCAGCTGCGAGGGGAATGCCATACAGAAGAAATGAAGACATGTGCAAACTCCTCACAATACACGCAATTATTATGTACCGCGAATGGGGACTGATATGACACACACACACAACCATACAATCACACAATTATGAATGTAGAAAAAAAGAACAAAAAGGGAGAAGTCAGAGTTGTGGGTTGAAGAGACGCGGTCCACAGAGGTCACTTAGGGGAACCAACGCGCGTGGGAGCTATCGCTGCTGCGCTCAGGACAAGCCATGCCTCGGGCCGGGGACGGGCAGCAGCCTGCGCAGTTTGCAAGTTGTATTAATCAGTTGCGTTAGTGTTTGGAGGCGAAAGGCAGAAACAAAGAACAAGAAGCGCGTTTCTACTCCAGTGCCTCCTTATGAGATGCTCTGGGAATTCCGGTAGCCGGCCGGACCCTGCTCCCCGCGCTCCGGCTCGCCGGCAGCATAGACTCAGAGCACAGCCCTCTGAATTCGCACATTCTTTTAATTGGCGCAGGTCATATTTCTTTGCCCTGGGCAGGTATAAACACTTTGTTCTTTGTACAACAAGCCAGTATGTTGTGACAGAATGCAACAAACGTCCATCCTGGTTTACAGCCGAAGAAACACAGGCCCCCAAGAGCCTTGCAGGGTCGGAGTTCTACGCCTCTATTCCCAATCATGCCATGCCCTGAAGGGAAGAAAAAGGAGGCTTCAGGAGGCTGGGTGAGGGGCTCAGCCTGTCTTCCTGCTGGCGGAGGACTCCTCTGTGGCGAGGCTTCGGGCCCCAGCCCTCACACTTCCGCCCCATTTCAGCGAGGAGGCTGAGTCTCACGCTGTCCGCTGTCCGGGTGGATTTGAGGGTGAAATAGGAATTTGGATGACTGCGCAGGGAAACGGCCTGCCCCTCCCAGGAGACCTACAGATCTTCAGGGCGCAGTGGAAGACGAGCCGGGGAGGGGCTGCAGGCCACCCTAACCTTTGGGCTGCTCACCTGAAGGTAAGGAGACCATCAGGAAGAAGAGTACGCCAGAAAGACACAGGCTCATAGCTGCGGGCCGTGCGGGCTGGGGCTCCCTGCGCTGTCCCGAGGTCCCGAGGCCCGGTTATAGAGGCTGGCTGGGGTGGGTGGGGCCGAGCTGGCCGCCACTTCCTGCAGGGACTGCTGGGGAGAACGCAGCTTGCGCAGGAGGGAGAGCGCCTGTGAGGCGAAGAAGCCGCTCAGCTGAGGGCACAGCAGCGCTGGAGAGCGGGCTCCTCCCGCCAGGCCTGCGCGTGTTCCCTCACGCTTCCTGACAAGGCAGGGGCAATTATTCAGCTTGTATGCTCGTTCCCCTGGAGTGCTGCCCAGTGCCGCCCAGAGTCCCGGCCCCCAGGGACACACTGTTATAAAGCCCAGGCTTAGGGTGCTCCGAGAGCAGAGGAGGGAATCTTTCTCTTGCAGTGTCCTATTTATTGACCTGGAGAGATGGAGCTCCTGCAGAGGTGTCCCTGGAGAAGTACCCAGACCTTGCCGGGCCTGGGAGAGTCTCCAGTTTTGGAGTGGATGGGTTGGAGCTCTGCTGTCCTCTCGAGTAGCTTGCATTCAGTGTTGTGGTCAAGGTTGGATGTCCAGGTCCAGGGGTAGAACTGGGCAGTATTTCCTGGCGCTGCAGACACAGCTCTGGGGAGGGTCATTAGGCCTGTTGCCTGTCCTCTGACAGTGCCCAGCAGTGGAGAAGACACTCACTTGGATTATTTCGTACCCGTGTGGGCCGAGAGTGTAGGAATCTGAGTCTGTAACGTGGCTGTAGAGCACAGCCTGAGACTTATCGAGCTAGGTTCCTCTTTTTAAATAGTGCACCTTAAGAGGATTTTTTGAGGATGAACTTAGCTCCTGGGAAGCCCTCCACACTCACGCTGGTCTACCTCAGTCACCAGTACTATTATTAGATTCCGTCGCTGTAGCTGGTTCCTTTCTCCTTCACAAACTCGCTCCAGATGGGGATGGGGCAGACACAGCATTGCTGTGAATTTTATTCTGGCTTCCAACAATGCCTGTAGAGCTGAGTGACCTGGGATGGGATTGGGCTTGGCTGGGGGGAGGACTGTGCAGCATGCATTGTCAAGTGGTCCAGGCCAAGAGGCCACACAAGCGAACATTAGTTTCATGCAGGGCCACTGGGCCCCTTTGATGCATCTGTGGTGCCACAGAGCCAAGATCTGACCCCAGCTGTTTGCCACACCGAGTGGCATAGGGTCAGCTCATTCTTCTAAAGATAAAGAAATCGAAGCTCAGAGAAGCCACTGGGATTGCACAGCAACGGAACTCCCTTTGGGAGCTGTGCTGAGTCTCTTGATGCTTGCTTCAGAAGTTGTGCACTCTCTCCATCCCTTTCTCTCTCTGTCTCTGTCTCCATCTCCACCTCTGCCTTGGTCCATATCTCTCTCTTGCCCCATAGTGTGGACTGATCCTAGGGGCCTACTTCCCCTGAGCTACATCCGAAACCCTTTATATTTTATTTTGGGATGGGGTGCCACTGAGTTGCCCAGGCTGTTTGAACTTGTGATCCTCCTGCCTCAGCTTCTCCAGGGACTGTAGGGGTGCATGGTTGTGTTTGGCTATCTTATATTTGAAGTCGTTCAGTGATGTGATGTTGGGGAATAGGGAAAGCCTGAACCTAGTAATTTCTAAATGCACCTGAGCATCTACTAGGTGAATTCTGGAAAAGCAGACCTAACATGCATCTGGGGCCCAGAGGCATGCAGCAAGGTCTCTCCTGCACACTCACCGTGCCCTGGTTAATGAGCTCCACCCTGCCTCAGGTGCTTTTCCTACTCAGCAGGGGCTTCTCCCACCAGGGTAGTGTTCCTGCTTCCTGCCCAAGGAGTGGGCCAACCTGCCATTTTCTTCTCCTTGGTGTCACTCCAAGTCACTTCCTTCACCTTCAGCATCCTTGATTTCTCATCCCCTTCTTACTTTGCCTTCCAAAGACAGTGTCTGGTTCACAAGCACCCTGCACAGAAGAGTGAACGACTGTGCTGAAGGAAGAGCCTGAAGGTCCCCTTTCCTCTAACCCATCCCCCTGCCAAACAACTTCTAAGCACAGGGGCTTCACCTCTGTTCTCCATGTGCAAGCTTATTTTCCCATGGCTTTTGCTTTTAACCTTTTAAAATAAATCCTTGAGGGAAGATGGAATTTAATAACTCAAGCGAAGCACACCCATGGCTTTAGTGACTTCTCGTAAAGCAGAGGCTGCGCAAAGCCTGCTCGGGTGAAGAGCTCAAGGCTCTTGCCAGCTGCACACAGCACCGTGGGCCACAGGGAGGGACTTCACTCTGTGACTCTGCTTGCAAATTCACATTGCTACATAGTGTCATTTCATGCTTCTCTTCCCAACCTAATTAAAAGTGGCAGGGTACATACATGATTTGTGGCTTCCTTCCTTTCTTTACGGTTTTTAAGATGTACCTGATTTTTGTGTGTAGCATTTGTTAAAATAAGAGGTTTAAATGCTTTATTGGGGGCTGGGGAGATGGCTCAATAGAATAAGTGTTTGCCTGGCAAACACAAGGGCCTGAGTTCAATCCCTGGTTCTGGAAAAAAAAAAGCTTTATTGCATTGCATGGATTGCTTCAGACATTCATTACTGTGGACAAGGATTTGGGCTTTATTCCTGAGGCGACAGAAGATGCACATCACTGTGCTCAATGTGTGTGCAAGTAGGCTTGCATTCTGTACAATGCCTGTCATGACATTTCTATCATGTGGCACACATCACTTTAATTAATCTGAATGTTGCATTAATTACAAGTGGATCTACTGACTTATACAGCCATCAGCCATGTTTGAGAGAGGGAATTAACAATGATCAGCAGGTGATGTATTGATGCTCCCAAGACAAATATAATTACTTTGTACTGCAAACATATACCAGCAATACAGAAGTGGGCATCATCTATCCCATAACAACTGTTTTGGAGAAGGTAGAACAGATGATGGCTGTGTAATATCCTCAAGCCTTCATCTCCCTACAGGCACTCTGAGCTGAATGGTTATTTAGGCACCAAACCACCTTGCTAAAAGCTGAGAGAATCAGGTGAGAGATCACACTGCCTGATTTTAGTATAAGAGAAAATGCATCTTCAAGAAGGCAGGGAGGAAAGAATTGGGGTAGTGTTATGGTTTGTGTCTAGTTGTACCCCCAAAGTCTCATGGAGTCATTGGGGCAGGTTTCTAGAATTTGAGATTAATTCATGATCCAGTGCTGGAATTATGGGTGTGAGTGATACACCTACCCTGGATAAGGTAGCCTAAATACAATATAAGGAAAGGAGAGAGGCTGATAGCTGCCACAGCTGCTGCTCCTCCCTTTATTTTTTGCTGTTTTTTCTCCTCCATGAACTACTGTGCTCTGCCATGTGCCATTTTGCCTTGGAGCCAGCTGAATACAGACTGAAACCTCCATTAGCTATGAGCTAAATAGCCTTTTCCCCCTTAATTTTGGATGTTGAGTATTTTGTCCCAGCAACAAGAGAAAAGTAACCAATACAAAATTTGGTACCAGGAGTGGGGTTGTTGCTGTGACTATGCCTGACCATACGGTTCAAGAGCCTTTGGGAATGACTTATGGGAAGAGATAGGAAACATTCAGAGATGTCGCCTAAAAGAGAAGCTCTGGAACACCTTTGGCTGTTCTGTGTGGGAGATTCTGATCAGAGCTCAGAAGACCAGAATGCTGATAAAAATCCTGCCTGTAAAGATCAGGCTGGGGCGATTATTTCTGGAAAGAAGGACTGCATTGGTTGTTGGACTCCAGCCAATGTGTGTTATGGCTTGGCAGAGAATTTGTCTGTAGTCTTTTCTTGTCCAGAGAGTTTGCCCAAGACTGGGATTAAGTACAGCAGACTGATTAATCTGGCAAAAGAAAATTTGAGGCAGTCAAATGTTGAGACAGTGGCATGGCTATTGTGGGGGCTTTTAGTCAGACTTACATTGAGAATCAAGAGCAAAGAACCCATAAGGATGGTATAAAATATTGTTAGTTTGGCCAGAAAGGAAACTCCAATAAAGCTGTGGGCTGCAAAGATAGAGCTGAAGAAATCTTCACTGCTGAGGAGGAACAGGAGAATAAAAAAGATGGCCTGAAGGCACCTCAAGAAGCAGTAAATTTTTCTCTCTTTCAAACTTAAAACTTCAAAAGTGGAGCGAAAATTCCTGCTCTAGTTGTTAAGAGGTGCAAGCTGGGGTGTTGTGGGGCAGGTCACCAGTGGCTGGGCATGGGGGATGTTGGCGCGCTGTTGCCACTCTCAGTTTCTGGTGTGTCTCTCCGCAGCACTGTGGGAGTCCAGCTTAGTGTCTGTTTTGAATGCAGTTTAAGAGGTTTCTGCACTCCTGGAACTCCACACTTCGTGGCGTCCCACTGGAGTGAAGCAAGGGGCGAGGATCTTGGCAGGTGGCGGGTCCAGCAGTGATGCTGCAGAGAGAAGAGGGGGGAATAGCACCTCAGCAGACAGCAGGAGACCAGGACACCGGTGGTTGCCAAGGAAAATGAAAATATGTGTCTACACGAAAACTTGTACATGAGTGTCCATAGCAACTGTCTTTATGAGTACTGTAAACTGGAAGTGACTCAAATGTCTTATCACTGGATGTGTGAATCATCAAACTTTATATGAGGGAATACTCATCAACAAAATAGAAGGAAACAATAAATGCACATAGGTATCAAGTACCACTCATGCATGGACACATGGATGATGAAAATCAGATCTGAGCACTCAAGCTACTGTCAGAGTGACTCCACAGCTGGAGCTGTTGGCAGCTGCACAACAGAACAAAGACCTATTGATCCTCACCTATGGAGCTCTGGTTGCCCAACTGTGTAAGGATTATGAAAAAGAGGAAGATGTGAACAAATACTTAGATAAAATGGGATATGGCATTGGAACACGGCTGGTGGAAGACTTTTTGGCTCGGTCCAGTCTAAGAAGATGCCACAGTTATTCAGAAGTTACACATATAATTGCTGAGGTTGCTTTTAAGATGTATTTGGGATGGGCCGGGGAGATGGCTCAGTGGAATAAGCGCTTCCCTGGCAAGCGCAAGGGTCTGAGTTCAATCCCCGGTTCCGAAAAAAAAAAAAAAAAAAAAAAAAAAAAAAAAAAAAAAAAAAGATGTATTTGGGAGTTACACCAAGTGTGACCTGTAAAAACTCAAGCAGAAATGAATTTTCACTGATTCTGGACAAGACTCCTCTATCGGAATTTGTGGAAATGCTCCCTGCTGGGCGGTCTTCTCTGTGCTACTGCAGTTTACTCTGTGGCATCATCAGAGGGGCCCTGGAAATGGTTCATTTGGCTGCTGATGTCACATTCTTGCAAGACAAACTGAAAGGTGATAGTGTGACGGAAATAGGAATAACATTTTTAAAACAGCCAGAGGAGAAAAAGTACAGATGGAAACAATAAAGGCTAACATACAAAATGTGCATGGTAGCTAGCTGAGGAGTGCGTGGGATTAGCTAACATGTATAGCTACAAAAACTTTGAATTAACAGCATGAGCTTTGAACAGTGTATAAATTAGCCAGAAATTTGAAATGCAGGCATGAAGATTTTATTTTGCTTATAAAGCACATGTTTTCATCTCATGTCCACAAGACTTCATGTACAAATAAGTCCATATAAGATGGCAAGCATGAATTCCACTTATTACCCAACCCCCCCCCCTCAGAGTCTTTTCCTAGTTTACTTAAGTTGATAGGGAAGGGCATTGCCTGTACAAATAATTGGTATGTTATCATCTTGTCACTAGAGAAAAGAATGAAATAATACAGCCCAAATTCATTAAACAGGCAGTTTTTGGATACTGCCTCTGGCATTCTCTGTAGAAATACTTCTACTTGTAACACTTTTCTGTATTTTTAAGAAATTGTGAATGATTTTTCTCAAATATTATTTTCGTTTATAACTTAAGGCAGTAAAAACTTGAATTGTAATCATGAAGACAAGGTATTTATTTGAATGCCAATTCTGAAGAATTTAAAGATAATGTTTAATTTTCATTCATTTAATTTTAATTTCTTTTTTTACATTAGTGGTATCTACCTCTTTCTTTTCTCTTGAAATATTGCTGACAGTTAGATGAGAAATCTCTAAAAGGAGGGATAAATAATGTTCTCTGAGAATCCTTGCTTAACCCAGTTTTCCAAAACAGAAATTTTACTGAAAATGATCAACATGTGATCTGTGTATTTACCAATTCCCCAAGGATGAATGTATTTATTGTGTATCACAAATATGTACTAATAAAAAAATGGGAAGAAAAAGGAAAAAAAAAACTTCAAAAGTGAAAGACTTTGCTTTGAGGAGAAAGGCATAGAGCCCTATGTTCCAGAATGGTGGCAGATGGGCCAGGGAGACAGCTCAGTGGCATAAGTGCCTGCCTGGCAAGCACAAGGTCCTGAGTTTGATCCCTGGTACCAAAAAACAAAACAGAATGGTGGCAGAAGCCACACCAGGCTCCAGAATGGCAGCAGCATAGAGAATTTATTCTTGGAATCAGGGTCAGTATGATCAGAAACTCAGGCACTCAGCCCCTACATCCAACAGAGAAGAAAACTTGTCTAGTCCTCCTGCTGTTAGCTGACCTTGGCATCATCCACGTGGCTTTGGTTTTAGGTGCATGCAGAATGCAAGAGTTCTGAGGTTAAGAAGGCTTCCACTTTGATTTCAGAAGAAGGCCTGGGAAGCCAGGCGGTGTGCCCCTGGGAGGGCAGTGCGTGAAGCTGTGCGTGAGAAGCCTATAGTGCAGTGGAGACCCCAGAGGTTTGGTAAAGCCAGTAATGAGGATCATCTCAGGAAAATTGCAAGGAGGGAGAAAAGCAGGCCTAAGAGAGAAGCCATGGCAGCTACCACTAAAAGTGCTATCCAGGTGGAGCCATATGGACATATCACAGTTTGTCACAGATTGCTTCAGATGTTCCACTTAGAACTACAGGACGCAATATTTGCCCTGCTGGATTTTGGGCTTGCCTTGGTCCCAATGCTTTGTATCCTGCTGTTTTTACCTTTTGGAATGGTAATGGTTTTCTTTTGCCATTAAATGTTAGAAGTTTAATTTTTCATTTGTACAGGGTCTCACAGGTAAGAGTTTGCCTTAGTTCTTAGAGAATACTTGCAAATTGGACTTTTCAGCAATGCTGAAACTGTTGGGACTTTGGCAACTCTTAGAGATGTAATAAAACACCTTTTGCATAAAGGATGTGCCTGGGTCTTTGGGGGTCCAGGGGCAGAATGTTATGGTTTGTACCTAGTTGCACCCCCAGAGCCTCATGTCATCACTGGGGTAGGCTTCTGGAGTTTGTGATTAATTCATGATCCAATAGGGGTGTGAGTGATACACCCACCCTGGGGCGTGTAATCTGCAGACAATGCAAGGAGGGGAAAGAGGCTAGCTAGCTGCCACAGCCTCTGCTCCGCCCTTGTGCCACTCTGCCTTGGAGTCAGCTGAATATGGACTGAAACCTGCACTAACTGTAAGCTAAATAAACTTTTCCTTCCTTAATTTTGGGTGTCGGGTATTTTGTCCCAAAAACAAGAGAAAACTAACTGAGGCAGATATTGTCCCTCCTTGTGGCAGGGAAAGAGAATTAAGTCTAGATCTTAGCCTCAAGATCCATCACTGGGGACAGCTCCACAACTGCCATGGCCAGGCCAGGGCCTGTACACCATAGAGCTGGAAGTGCAGTAGGCTGGGTGGCTGCCTGCCTTCACTGTCCCTCCTCTGACTCCAGGTGGAGAAGAAGACCCCACTTGCTGGGGAACAGGGCATGGATGCCAGGGCAGGACCATCTTGCTGTCCAGTGCCAGGATGGCTGTGAGGAGGCAAACACCTGAAAGCCCCACACATAGGCCAGAACTCAAGCTGGAGGCTTTAGACCAGAGTCTGAGCACCAGGCAGAGACTTGAGACTGATTCAAGTTTCAGGTGGCATCATTACTGGCCTTGGAGTGAGGCTGAGCCTTACCCCTCATCTCCCAGACCACACTGATATTTGCAGCTTTGAGACTCAGGTGTGACACAGCTTAGTGTCAGCCTTGGTGGCTACAGAACTGTCTCCAGGATTTACTGCACAACTTTGGGCAGCCATTGCTGCTAGGCCAGTGCCCAGAGTGGGGCTGTAGAACTACTCTGGTCCCTTCTGGAGATCTTCACTCTAGTGGGATGGGCTCTATTCCATCTGCATCTCTGTCAGCTGCAGCTCCAGCCCCAAGACTGTGCAGGTCATTGTGGCAGTGAGACACTGGTGTGACCCAGCTTAGCATCAGTCTTGGTGGCCAAGAACCTGCCTGTACCAACACTACCTGCCTTTTTCAACGCTATTTGAAAATTATTATCAAACATCAGTAACATTCTCTACAGAAATACAAAAAATAATCTCAAATTTATGTAGAACTACAAAGATTCATAAATAGCTAGTGTCATTTTGAGCAAAAAGTACAATGTAGAAAGCATTATAAAACTATTAAATATAGTTAAAAGTGGTGGTGATCAAACAGCATGGTGTTGGCATGAAAAGACAATTGACCAATGGAACAAAACAGCTGGAAGTAAACCAATTACCTATAGACAACTGGTTTTCAGCAAAAGGTGCTAAGAACATGTGTTGGAGAAAGAGCAGTCTTTTAAATAAATGACAGTATAAAAACTGGGTATTCATCTAGAGAAGAATGAAGCTAGAGTCTGTCTCCCACCAGTTACACAAATCCACCTGAATGGACTAAAGATTTAAATACTGTATAGGATGTGAAATTGTTGAGTACTAGAAGAAAACACAAGGAAAGTTTTAGGGCACTTGAAAGGACAAGATTTTTGGATGACTCCAAAAGCACAGAATGCAAAGAAAAAGTAAATAAATGAGATTATAGGAAGCAAAAAAACTTTTGCATAGCAAAAGAAATAATTATCGGGGGAGGGGAGAGACAACATACACAACGGAAGGAAATATTTGCTAACTATACATCTGGCAAGAAGCTGACACTATCTCTATCTATCTATCTATCTATCTATCTATCTATCTATCTATCTATCTATCTACCTATCTATCATCTATATCTATCTATCTATCTATCTATCTATCTATCTATCTATCTATCTATCATCTATCTATCTCTAAAAACTCAACAGAAAGACAGCAATTAATATGATTAAAATCAGGTAATAGACCTAAACAGACATTTGTCAAAAGAAGACATACAAATCGATAACCAGGGTATGAAAGGATGTTGACCATCAGTACCCACTAGCCAACCAAAATCACAATTAGATTGTACCTCGTCCCAGTAAGGCTGGTTATTGTAAAAAGACCATGGATAACAAGTACTGGTGAGGATGTGGAAAAGGGGAATCCCTGCATGCTGTTGATGGGATTGTAAATTAGTCTGGCCATTATGGAAAACAGTATGAATATGCCTCAAAACATTAAAAATAATGATAATATGCACCCATGTCTGTAACAACACTACTTGTCATGATTAAATCTTGGAAACAGCCCAAATGCCTATCAACTGAGGAACTGATAGAAAAGATGTAGTATTTTTATACAATGCAGTATGCTCAGCTACATAAAAAAATAAACTTGAAAAAAAAACTTGAGGCTTTTACAGGTAAATGTATAAATCTAGAGGCTATAATCATAAGTGAAATGAATCAGTCTCACATGTGTAAACATTGTGTTGTCTCCCTAGTGTAAGAAACTGACAGAGTAAATAAGATCCAAAAGGGACAATAAATATTGTGGAAGAGAAAGCAACTGCTGAAAAGGAAAGAACAACTGTGATGGGGAAAAGGAGAAAGGAAGGAAGGGAAAAATAGATATATGCCAGATAGCTAAGATAATTGTACTACTAATTTCAATTAGTTCATTCAAAGAAACAAATTGTGCTTGCATTATTTGATCAAATTTTCAGGCTTATGTCTTATTATCTGAACAACTACTTTGAAGACAGCAATATGAAATATAATAACCATTTTTAATTTCCTATCATCTTATTTTGAAATTCTATATATAGTTTTCTCTTTAAAAAAATTCTTTAACAATAGAGCTTTCTTATAATTCAGCCACCCCACTACTGGGCAGCTGAACCCGAAGGAAACAAAGACAGTATGTCAAAGCAGTGTCTTCATTCCCATGTTCATGCCGCACTGTTTGCAACAGCCAAGAACTAGAATGACCTGTGTCCACCAGCTGATGATTAGATGAACCAGGTGTGATACATATGCACGACACAGCCCCACTTAGCCATGAAAGGAATGCAATCCCGCCACGTATTACAACATGGATGGGACTGGAAATAAGCCAGGCCCTGAAAGACAAGAGCCACAGGACCTCACTCATGGGTGGAATCCAAGTTCTTGGATGTCATGGAAGTTGGGAGTAGAATGGTGGTTGCCAGAGGCCGGGAGGAGTAAGGGTTAGTGACAGGCAAATGCTGACCTGTGGGTACCAAATGGCAGTTGGGTGGGAGCTGTCCAGTAGGGTGTGTGCAGCGACAATAATGTACCATGCATTTCACCATTTTTTTTTTTTTTTTTTTTTGCAGTACCGGGCATTGAACTCAGGACCTTGCGCTTACCAGGCAAGTGCTGTACCATGCATTTCAAAAAGAAACAATAAGTATTTGAGAAGATAGACCTGTAACCTGACTTAGACACAATCTATATATCTATTAAGGCATCACATACACCCCACTCATACCCACTTGCCTGCCCCCTTAGTAACCACTGCAATCCATTCCATGAGAATCCAGAAGCTGTCAGTGACAAGGAAGGTCTGGGATACATCTGCATGGCCCTATGCAACTTAGACCAAGTTGTTTAGCTGGACTCTACAAGGCAGAAGGAAGAGCAGACTCATGCATGTTGGTAGCATCTTGTGACTGGTGAGGAGACCGCAGAACCTAACGCTTGTAGATGGAGGTGGAGTACTCTGGGCACCACGCTGGTGGATCACTGGGGGTGCAGGATGGCTTTGCTCTTTTCTGCAGAGCTGATGAGAGCACCCAGGGAAGCTAGGGTGTGAAGGTAAAGGTGAAACTGGTCCCCAGTATTGATTCCTGCTTCTTAAACACCCAAGGTCTTCAACTCAGAGAAATAAAGGCCTGAGTGCAATTTTCCACCTAGGTATGATAAAGCTGGGTGTAGATTTTGAGTCTTCTGAGGCTTTATCCCCAGCTTTCCACTCTTTAAATATGTTCCTTCAACTGTATATTAAGATAGAATTTAGAGTGGAGATTGGGCTGGCATTTGAGTCTCTAAGACATTACAGATACTGAGAAAGAAATTCCAACCAAACCCAAGTCCAAACTCAAGAAGAAGCATCCAGGTGTTTCCACAGAACACCTACTTAGACCCAAAGATAATAAAGGGTCTCTTTGTACTTGGGAAGTTCAGAGAGGTCAGTTAGATCTGGATGTCCCCAGTGATCAAAAATACATCTGCCCGGAAGGGGCTGTGTAACCAGGTGAATCAGTTTATTATCTCTGGTAATATTTGATTATGCTTGAGGTCTGAGGACATCCTGTGAGGAGGGATCAGCCTGGAGCACATTCCCGACCTTGCCTGCGGAAGAAGGCCCTCAGTACTTGCTTCCAAGATCAAATGCCCTTGTGACTTGGCCCAGTGCCCAGGCGCCCTCAGGGAGTTTTCATCTTCCTTAGCTTCTGCTAGGTTTCTGCAGAGCATGGTTCTTTCTTCTTGAGACTTCACTATCTTCCCCTTCTACAAATTTATCTGTCTGAGAGTAGCAATGAGTTTGTCTTCATCTTTATGGATTCCTGGGAAGGATGAGGCACTGGGGAAAAAGGGAATTCTGGGTGTGAATCTGCCACAGGAAAAATACTTAGCCTCCCTTGTTTTTAGTAACAGTTTTTATTAAGAAGGAAACATAGTATTTCTCAATTATAGTTGGTGAGGAACCGAAGTGTCAAAAGAAAGCATTAGGAATCATTCATAAAGAGTAACTCTTATACTGTCTTGTTGCCTTATTGTAGTCAATGACTAATATTCAAGTAAAATTGAATTCTTATTAAGCAAACAGTTTTACATATACCGTACGATCTCTAATTTTTTGTGTTTTTATCTTTTCTTTAATTTTCAGTAGTGCTACCTGGATAGCTTTATATTCTGGTGCAATCTCCTGAGATTTCTTAGGATCAGATAATGTGTGATGATATTCTTTTTTTTTTAATTTTTTATTTATTTGTTTTGTTTGTTTATTTATTTTGTGTGTGTGTGTGTGGCCAGCTCAGCCCACCAGGAGGCGGGGCTGGCTGGCATGTGGTGCTGGGGGATTGAACCACGGTCCCTGTGCTTTGCTAAGCTTGTTCTAAGTAGGTGCTTTAGACCACTGAGCCATCTCACCAGCCCCGATGATATTCTTTTAATCCTAGGCATCCTTGAACTTTGTGATATTTACAGGCTACCATGTGTGGTCCTAATTGATATCTGTAGAAGGTTTCACTCAATTTTTACAGAACACATATTCAGGTTTTAGTAGAACATTTACCATGATACACCATATACAGGGTTTTAAAGCAAGGCTCGCGGGCTGGTGAGATGGCTCAGTGGTCTAAAGCACCTACTTAGAACAAGCTTGGCAAAGCACAGGGACCACAGTTCAATCCCCCAGCACCACATGCCAGCCAGCCCCGCCCCCTGGTGTGCTGAGCTGGCCACACACACACACACACACACACACAAATGAATAAATAAATAAAATTTAAAAAAAAATAAAGCAAGGCTTGCTAAATTTCAAAGGTTTGAAATAGTAGAGTGTGCTCACTGATGACAACAACGTTAAGTTAAAAATAGCAAAAGAAGGTATCTTAAAAATCTGCACACATTTGAAAATTAAATGATATACTTATAAGCCTATATACATAGAAAACCCTCATAAGAAATAAAAATATATCTTAAACACACTTTTAAAATTTCAGGAAAGCAGCTAAAACTTAGAGGGAAATTTATAACTTTGGGTGGTTAAAGAGAAAACTCAATGACCTTAGCTTTCATCTTATGAAAGTGGAAAGAGCTGAGAAAATTATGGAAGAAGAAAATTGCAAATGTAATAACATAAATCAGCAAGGCAGAATAAATAATAGGGAAAAAGCAAATGAAATTAGAAGTTAATTCTTTGAAAAGTTAAGTAAAACTGACAAACCCAAGTAAGATTATTGGTACAGTTTAACCCTTACTTATAATTTAATAAATTGCTCTCTTTTAGTTTTAAAATTTATAAGACAAATGTGTGAATATGGACAGTATGTATATCTGTGCAAATGTGTGCAGATATGTACAGTATGTGTATACACACATGCACAATATGTGGTTGAGAAGCAAAAATATTTTGAGAAATTGCTTTATTGTAACTGACATATGAATGACCTTACATACTTGTATCAATTTAAATCATAAAAACACTTAAAATCTACTCACTTGGGAATTTCAAAACACCCCAAAGATGTATATAACAACTAGATAACTAGCTATTAGTGATTTGGCAAAGTGGGAAGAAAGTGTGTGAAGGAATCGGTAAAACTTCAAGAATAGTTGAGCCCACAGAATCCAAATACAAGCAGGTGGGAAGAAAACACCAACAACCACAAGGCCTGCGTGGTAGCAGACGAGATGTGGGGGGAAACATGGAGGAAAACCAAGAGCATTTTACTGATCTAAGAAGAGAACTTCCAAGTAGTGACCATGCCTAGCGGGGAGAGGAGGGTGGTCCTTATGCTTTATGTCAAGCGTGTTCCCAAAGGCCTTGTACAATAGTGAGCGAGGCTGTTGGAACATGATTGAATGATGGGGGTAATATTTCTGACTTAGGGCGAGGTGAGCTTTGGTTAGAAGAGGGGGGTCACTGGAGGCCTGGTCCAAAATGTCATACATTCTCCGTGACTTCTCCCTTTTCTCTCTGTGCCCTGGCCACCATGATGTGAGCTGCTTTCTTCTGTGGCAGGCCCTTTTGTTGTGCCATTTCTATGATCAAGTCTGTTAAGCATGTACTGAAACCTCTAGAAAACATGAATAAGATAAACCTTTCATTCTTTAAGCTGTGAGTGTGGCGTATCTTGTTCCAGTAATGAGAAAGTGGCTAAGACAGATTTAGGTGCCAAAGAAGTGGGGTGGTTGTAGTGGATGTACCTGAACATGTGGTTCAGAGGTCTTTGGAGCTGGCTTGTGGTAGGTATTTGGATAGATTAGGGGATACTTGTTATGGTTTGTGTCTAGTTGTTCCCTCAAAGCCTCATGCAGTCATGGGGCAGCTTGTGGAGTTTGTGATTGGTTATTGGGGGTGTGGATGCTGCACCTGCCCTGGGGCAGGTAATTTATATTACAATGTAAGGAGGGGAGAGAGGTTAGCCAGCTGCCAGAGCTGCTGCCCCTCCCTTTGCTCTCTGTTCTTTGTCACCACCATGAACAGTTGCTCTCTACCATGTGCCACACTGCCTTGGAGCCAGCTGAGTATGGACTGAAATCTCCATTAACTTTGAGCTAAATAAACATTTTCTTCCTTCATTTTGGGGGTATTTTATCCCAGAAATGAGAGAAGAGTAACTGAGACAGAATTTGATACCAGAGAAGTGGAGTCATTGCTGTGGCTAAACCTGACAATGTATATTAAAGCTTTTGGGAATGGCTATGGGAAGAGATAGGAAGGGTTAGAGATGTCGCCTACAAGAAAAGCACTGGAACAGCTTTGGCTGTTCTGTAGGGGAGATGCTGATCAGACCTCAGAAGACCAGAAAGCCAATGGAAATCTGGCCTGTAAAGACCAGGATAGGGAGGTTTCTTCTGGGAAGAAGGACTGCATTGATTGTTGGACTCTGGATGATATGTGTTGTGGATTGGAAGAAAGTTTGTCTGAATTTTGCTCATGCCCAAAGACTTTTCCTGAGACTGTGTTTAAGCATGGTGGACAATTTCAAAGCATCCAAATATTGAGACAGTTGCATGGCTATTGTTGGGGGCTTTTATATTTAATGTTGAGAATCAAGAGCATGCACCCCAGCAGGATGATTTAAAATGTGAGTTTGGCCAGAAAAGGAAGCTTCAATAAAGCTATGGAATGCAAAGAGAGAGCTGAGAGGATCTGCATTGCCAAAAATGAACAAGAGAGTGGAAGGGATGACCTGAGAGCATCACAGGAAGCAGCATGTCTCTGCCCTTTGCAGCCTCAGAATTGTAAGAGTGAGGGACTCTGCTCTGAGGAGAAAGCCACAGAGTCCTGTGTTCCAGAAAGGCCACGGTAGCCACATCAGTTTCCAGAATGGTGCCAGCGTGGAGAATTTATTCTTTAGAATCAGGCTCAGAATGCTCAGTGATTCAGGCACTCGTCCCCTACAGCCAAGAGAGAAGGAAGCCTGGCTACTTCTCTACCTGGCAGCAGACCTTGACATCATCCAGGTGGCATTGATTTTAGGTGCTTGCAGAATGCAGGAGATCGGAGGTTAAGAAAGCTTCTACCTATATTTCAGAAGACGGCTTGTAAGACTAGGCAATGTGCCCCTGGGAGACCAGTGTGTGTAGCAGAGAGGGAAAAGCTTAACATGCAGTGGAAACTCCAGAAGTTTGGAAAATCCAGGAATATGAATCATCTAAGGGAAGCTGCAAGGAGCTGGCCTAAGAGAGAAGCCACGGGAGCTATCACCACCAGAAGTGCCACAGAGGCGGAGCCACATGGAGCTCACAATTTGACATAGATTCTTCCCAATGCTCCATGTGGAACTACAGGACTTACTGTTTGCCCTTCTAGATTTTGGACTTACTTTGGTTCCAATGCTTGGTACCCTGTTGTGTGTACCTTTTGGAATGGTAATGTTTATGTTTTGCCGTTGAATGTTGGAATTTATCTTGTGTCATTCATTGAATGTTGGAAGTGTTTAACTTTTCATTTGTACAGGGGCTCACAGTTAAGAGTTTCCCTTAGCTCTTGGGACTTGGGACTTGGACTTTTATTTTATTTTTAAGTATTTAGTACAGGGTCCACAGGGTCTCACTACACAGATTGGACTCGTAGTGATCCTTTCTGTTTTCCAGTCTCCCAAGCGCTGGGATTACAGGTGCATGCCACCATGCACAGTCTCATTGAACATCTCAGCATGTCTAAGGGGCAGGGCCAGAACAGCAGGCTGGGATCCCCCAACTCTTGCATCTGCCTAAGCAGGTGCTTTAATTTGCTGAGCCATCTGGTCAGCCCAGGGACTTGGACTTTTCAGCAAGACTGAAACTGTTAGGGGTTTGGTAAATCTTAGAGATGCACTAAAATTCCTTTTACACAAAGGGATACATGTGCATGAGTCTTTGGGGGTTCAGGGGTGCAATGTTATGGTTTGTGTTTAGTTGTTCCCCCAAAACCTCGTGCAGTCATGGGGCAAACATCTAGAGTCTGTGATTAGCTCATGATCCAGAGCTGGGTTATGGGTGTAAATGCCATTGGGATTATGGGTATGGATGACACATTCAGCTTGGGGCAGATAGCCTGAATGGTTAAGGGAGGCAGACTTGCTCCCTTGCCCTTTGCTGCTGCCATGAAAGTTTGCTCTCTGCCCTGTGCCACTCTGCCTTGGAGCCAGCTGAGTATGGATTGAAACCTCCCTGATTGTGAGCTTAATAAACCTTCCCTTCCTTCATTTTGGGTGTCTGGTATTTGTCCCAGAGATGAGAGAAAAGTAACTAAAACAGAATGCATATTAAGAGGCTCTAGAATGCTGAAAGCTAGGCTGATGGGAGGTTCTAGTTGGAACGTAGAAGAGCAGAGTGCTGAGGGAAATGCAGACAGTAAGGGCCAGGCTCAGGAGCCTCAGCTGGGAATACTGGCTCCCTCGGCAGTTGCATGCTCAACTGTGGGCATTATTCTTGGGCAGAAAATTTTTCTACATTTTGTTCAAGTTCTGAGACTGTGCACGGTACTGAGATTAGAAGTGGCCCACTAACCAATCTTGTAGAGGACATTTCAAGGTACCCCAGTGTTGAGAGTGTAGCAGGGATATGACCAGAAGCTTTTAGCTATATCTACCATGTGAGGCAGGCCAAAAGAGCAGAGCTGAATGATTTGAAAAATTTTGCTGGTGGCCAGAAAGAGAGCACTTTTAAAATTATTACCATAAAATCTGGGCCTGTAAGGATGAAGCCATAGTTTTGGCCAAAAAGAACTTGGTTACTGAAAAGATTAGCATTAAAAAGAAGCCAAGTATTTTAGATCAGGATGGGAGGAAAGATGCCCTTGAGGGCATGTGAGGAATCAGCACATTGGCTGCTGTTGCTTTCACGGGATCAAGAGTGCAGAAGAGAATCCCATAGTGCCCCATTTGAAAATTGCACCTAGAAAATTGGTTCTCTGAAATTTGTTTTACAGTGCCCAGCCATCCTGGCATTCAGAAGCCTCTGCAGTTGTCATCCAAGAGGGCCTGGTTATAGTTGAAGTTGGTGGCAGTCCCTGGCGTTATTCAAATGGTGTTGATTTTAAGGGCATTCAATCAGAATGTAAGACTCAGGGTGTCATGGAGGCAGAGGAAGGCCTGGGAGGCCAGACAGTCTGTCCCTGAGACAGCAATGTCTGAAGCTTAAGTGAAGCTGAAAGTGCAGTGGGACCCCAGGAAGTGGAGAAAGCCACACACGTAGATTACTTGTGGATTGTCTGAAGAAAACCACATGCAACAGGCAAAGCCACGTCAAGAGAGAGGACATGATGGCTGCAACTGGGCATGCAGTAGAGGCAGGACCAGCGCTGGAGTTCACATGTCATTGCCACAAGCTGTCCTGGGACCTTACATGGAACGATAGGATTTAGTGTTTGCTCTGCTGGTGTTTTTTTTTTTTTTTTTTTTTCCAGAACCAGGGATTGAACTCAGGCCCTTGTGCTTGCCAGGCAAGCACTTATTCTACTGAGCTATCTCCCTGGCCCCTCTGCTGGGTTTTGATTTTGCTTTAGTCCCACTCCTTTCCCTGTTCCTTCCTTTGGGAATGGGGATGTTTACCCTGCGCCATTGTATGTTAGCAGTATCTAGGTTTAGTTTGATTTTTAAAGGAATTTACAGATACGAATTTTCCTCGAGTGTCAGGGGGAGGCTTTGTACATGGACTTTCAGCAATGCCTGAACTGTTAAAGCGCTGGTGACTCTAAGAGATGGACTAAGTGCATTTTGCATGAAGAGGTTCTCATAAGTCTTCTGGAGGCCAGGGCAAGTGGTTTGGTTCAAGTCAGTGCTGTCCACCCAAATCCTCATGCACGCATTGACCAGGCTTTTACAAGGTGATTGAATTGCCTTGAAGGAGGGGCGCTGCTGCAGCTCAGAGGTGAGGTCTGGTCGGAGAGGTGTGTCCGTGGATGCTTGACTGGAGGGGTGTATTTCCTGCCCTGGCTCTTCCCTTCTCTTTCTGCTTCTTTGTTGCCATGGTGTAAGCAATTTTCCTTCATGGTGGGCCCTTCCGCCATGCTACTTCTGTCTTTGAGCTCATCACATGGACTGAAGCCCCTAAAACACATGAACCTAAAGAAACCCTTTATCCTGTAAGTGGGGTGGGGGTGTCAGATATTGTGTTCCTGTGAGATGAGAAAGTGAATAAGACAGTAGCCAGTTTGCAAATTTAGTCTCCAAAAAGGGAAGAGCTTTGCCTAATTCAGGAGCAGATCCCTTTAGTGAGGTCACGTCACAATAATAGTTCAAATACGTATTCCTATTTCTTCTTATTCTGTCCTTCAGAAGGGAAACAACGAGCAGCCCAGGAACCGTGAAGCATCCTAGTGTCCAACTTGTGCTATTTTATTACTAGGACATGTTTTCATCACATAATGTTTACACTCTTTGTGTGCAGTTGGTACAGGTACAGAACACATCTCAATTCCTTCTTTCATCCCCTTTCTCCTCTTCTCTCCTCATTTTTTCCTTCTCTGATCTTATTCCTATGTGGGAACTATCAGGTCGTCCCCAGGAAGCTATCTCTTTCAGGGATGCCTTTTTTGGTGGAACCGGGGATTGAACTCGGGCCCTTGCACTTGCCAAGCAAGCATTTATTCTACTGAGCACTTATTCTCCCTGGTCCCTTCCTATGTGGGAAATATCTGTCTCCCTATTTCCTCTCATCTATCTTTTACTTTGATCTTTATTTATATTTTGGGTTCCTCATATAAGAGAAATTTTTGTGGCATTTAAGTTTGGGTGTCTGATTTATTTCACTTTGCATCAAGGCCCAAGGTGCACCATTTTCCTACAAATCACTCAAATTCATCTTTCTTTATGGCAGAGTCATACTATATTGCATATGAACACTATATTTTCTTCATCCATTCACCTACTGACAAACATATAGGCAAGTTCCAAGATTTAGCTGTTATAAATTGTGCTTCTCTAAACAAGAATATAGGGCTGGAGAGATGGCTCAGTGGTCTAAAGCACCTACTTAGAACAAGCTTGGCAAAGCATCAGGGACCGCGGTTCAATCCCCCAGCACCAC
>NW_004524612.1:17045505-17057491 GCF_000260255.1 Octodon degus
CTTCTTCTTCTTCTTCTTCTTCTTCTTCTTCTTCTTCTTCTTCTTCTTCTTCTTCTTCTTCTTCTTCTTTCTGCTTTCTTCTTCCTTCTGCTTTCTTCTCCCTTCTTCCTGCATTTCCTGAAGGGCCAGCAATGTTGAACCTTTCTTCATGCATTTATTGCTCACTTGTACTTTAAATATCACTTTCCAATAAAAGAAATCAGGGTTTTTAGACAAATGATTGATTCTAGATTGAGGGCAGGAAACATACGAGACAACCTGGAACATCTTGTCATACCAGATAGCAATGACATATCAAAGATTGCCAGGGACCAGTTGTAGAAGCTCCCTGTGGTCAAAGATAGGGCAAATGAAAATAAGAGTAATTATAAAAGTAGAAACCCATCAAACACTGGAGCTTATAATTTTGTTATATTACAATATTTGATTTGTCATCTTTGGAGAAAGACAGAAAAGTAGTTAATTGTTTGGAAAATTAGTAAGCAAAAAAAAAAAAAAGGATTCAATTTGACATTCAATTGGGTAAGAGAAAGTATGTCTATGAAAACATATTAGAATATTCTGATAAATGTATAAAAGATGAAAGGGATACCATCCTTTTCCAAAATTTGATGAATTTATAAATTTAGGCAATTAACATAAATGGCTAGTGACTTTACTAAAAGACAGACAACCAGATATTATGAGTCTCCTGATGAAGAGAAAAAAGAAAAAATTTGGCCCTATGAAAGGGATTGAACCAGAGTCTGATCGAGTCCTGGGCACACCTACCAATTCTCAGGAAGTACGAGGACAGAGGTACAAGGTAAGCTATGTCATGAAGGACTATATAAACACCAAAACCAAATGGTGAGAAACTGAAGATCAGATATTTTAGGTTCTTCAATAGATCATTGTTGGGGGTGGGGAGATGACTGTGTAGATACAAAGAGAACTATGAGGCATACCGGAAGAAAATGGGCAAAGTGAAACTTTCATTTGTGGAGGTATGTAACTGGGTGGTAAACCTGTACAGAAGTTCAATGATATATTTATTACAAAAAGTCAGGTTAGTAACGTGGGACTGCATGATGGGGTGATAAACATTAAGTTCAATGACATGATTACAGTAAGGTCAGGACAGTGGCAACTTGGAGGGAAGGAAAGACTTATGATTGGGATGAGAATGCATGGAAGGAATTATGGGACAGATGAAATGTTGTTTTCTGATCTGGATGATGATTATAGCCGAGCTGACATAGTAATTTGTAAAATTCTCCATTTATTTTGTGTTTTTTGTATGTATTTTACTATGAAAACTATTTATTTATTAATTCATTTATTTATACAGAGGGGATTTTTGACAAAAGCAATGGAACTGAAGAGATGGGTAGGATGGCAATTTGAGATCCAGCCCTAGCCCAGGCCTGGTGAGTATGCGGGAGAGCTTCCGGCTACCCTGAGCCGGTGGGACCTGCTGGTCCCAGCCCAGGTGCAGCATGGGTGAGACCCTCTTCCACTCCCTTGGGGCCCCTCCAACGCTCTGCAGCACCCCCCCACTCGGCCCACCACATGAGAATTTCTGCCAGGTTCTAGGGACCCCCAGATCCAGCCCTAGCCCTGGCCCGGTGAGTGTGTGGGAGAGCTTCCTCTCCCCGCTACTCCACCTTGTCCCCTCCAGACTCAGCTCAGGCCTGGCATCCAGGTCTGGGGTGAAACCCTGCAACTGCAATCCCTGAAGAGAGAGTAGGGGACAGAACCACGCAGCTAGTCCAGGAGCAGAACATCTTGCCAGAGGGGCACAACACGTTCACCCCCAAGGGTGGCAGCAGGAAGGAGCTGAGCACAGCAGCCAGACCCAAGCCAGGCACAGCTGGATAAATCCAAACTTTGTAAGATCTGCACCTGGACTTCAGTAGGTGCTAAGGTTATAACTGCACCAAAGCTCTACAACAAAGGTCAGAAGGCAGTGCTACACAAAATGACAATGAGAAGGAGCAAAATGCAACCTCAGACCCCAAGCCCACCCATAACAAGTGCAGAGGAAGGTACTTTGAGCATGGATGTAGAGATAAAGATGTGAAGATGAAAACTGACATTTGCCCTTCCATGAGTAGGACTGGTGATTGGATGAATAGAGTGGGAATAATGTGTCAGTAGAGTGGATTTCAAGCTTCTGATCAGAATTTTCTGTGTGAAATAGGAAGCCATGATGTATAATGAGAGTGGGGAGGAACCTGACTGGAGATGGGGCACTTGGCATCCGAGGCCGACTAGAAGGTATAAGAAGAGCAAATGGATTATTTTTTAAACACAACCTCCTTGGGGCAGGGAGATAGCTCACTAGAATAAGCGCATGCCTGGCAAGTGCAAGGTCCTGAGTTCAATCCCTAGTACTGAAAAAAAAAAAAAAAATCATTATCCTTGCAGGATTATGTGACATTTTCCAGTGGCCTTCGAAAGTCCCAGACTAGAAGCAGTTCCATAGATTGCTTTTCTTTTCTTTTTAAAAATGTATCAGTTATGTAATTAGGTTCTTAGTAAGAAATTTAGAACACTAATTTATGCAGATAAATTTCATTTGCCAGAGCAAAAACAGATCGCAGGGAGCTCCGGAGCTGAGGAACAGCTTTGATTTTTGCTAAAATCTGTGAGTCCGCTTTTTACCAAGATGGCGCCGAAAGCAAAGAAGGAAGCCCCTGCCCCTCCCAAAGCTGAAGCCAAAGCAAAAGCTTTGAAGGCCAAAAAGGCCGTGCTGAAAGGCATCCACAGCCACAAAAAGAAGAAGATACGAACGTCGCCCACCTTCCGCCGTCCCAAGACGCTCCGGCTCCAGAGGCAGCCCAAATACCCTCGGAAGAGCGCCCCCAGGAGAAACAAGCTTGACCACTATGCCATCATCAAGTTCCCCCTGACCACAGAGTCCGCCATGAAGAAGATTGAGGACAACAACACACTCGTGTTCATTGTGGATGTCAAAGCCAATAAGCACCAAATCAAACAGGCTGTAAAGAAGCTCTATGACATCAATGTTGCCAAGGTCAATACCCTAATCAGGCCTGATGGAGAGAAGAAGGCATATGTTCGACTGGCTCCTGATTATGATGCATTGGATGTTGCCAACAAAATTGGGATCATCTAAACTGAGTCCAGCTGGCTAATTCTAAATATATACTTTTTTCTCAGTATAAAAAAAAATAAAAATAAAAATAAAAAAATAAAAAAATAAAATCTGTGAGTCCACCACTTTCTGATCCATCTTGTGCTGCTCTGAAATCTGGTATCTCTCTTTCTCGATGTCGAAGATCTCACCCTCCTGGTGTCTGGGTTTCCACAGCTTCTTCTTCTTGAAGCAAGCATCAGTGAGGTGTTTGGGGATTTTCACTTTGCTGATATCAACTTTTGTAGCAGTTGCAATGACAAATTTCTGGTGTGTTCTTCATAGAGGAACACAATTAAGGCTCAGAGGCCCCGTCACAAGTAGCAAGCCACCAGCCAACTGCTTCAGGAAGACCACTCTCTTGCCTCAGTGACTCCCAGTGAAGATGATCAAGATGGTGCCGGGAGTGATGCTGGCTCGACGTTTCCTCACATGCTGACTGAAGGGTTTCTTGCCGTGGCTCAAGAGCTTTTGGAGCACACCTTCAGTAGGTAGTATCTAGGCATTTTGCGAAGCTTAAGCACTTGGCTACCTCCATTCTTGTCCCCACCGACTAGTTTTGTGATCGTAGCAGAACTTTCTCCTTCTTTTTCTTCTCAACCTTTGATTTAGCAGCTATGTATTTTCTCTTGTACAAATCCTTTCTGGAATATATAACAGATTGGGAGTACCTACGAATTCCTCTAACCAGGACAGGATTTCAGCTGCAGTGGGAATGCCCCTGATTGGACTTTTTTTTTACCTTCTTTACCTGCCCTTTTTACCAGTACCACTGGCAGAAGCCTTCTTGGCTTAGGATCTCTTCTCTTTCGTGTCTGGCTTCTCAGTTTTTTCACCTGCCATCTTGCAAGATGGGAAAGAGAACTAAATTTCCCTAGATTACTTTCCTTTTAGGTAGCTATGATGGAAGAAAAAAAATAGTGTCCTAGAAAAATAACTGTCTCATATGATGTCACTTGGATCGTTGATATCACTCATGAAGATTAAAGGTTGATATTGTTGGTTGAATTTCATCCACTAAAAGCTGTTGAAGTCTTATCCTCCTCTACCTTTAAATATGACCTTATTTGATACCAATAGTATCTTTATTGATGATGAAGTTGAACAAAGCCCTTCTTGTAGGCCTGGTCCTGATCACCATGCCCTTGTAAGAAGAGCAAAATGAGACACAAACAGACACTTGCAGATGGAGCACAATGTGAAGATGGAGTAAGAAGCCATCTACAAGTCACAGCAGGCCTGAGGCTACCTGAAGCTAGGAGAAAAGGCAAGAATGTGTCTTTCTCTGGTAGCAGCCTTGCTGATACTTGATTTGGAACTTCTATCTTGAGCAAGGGGGACCATACACAGTGGACAACAGTAAAGGTCAGCAGCTTCTAATTCAGTGAGAAGAACAATGAATTGGATGAATTTGGCTTGGAGAAGACACCAGGAACAAGGCCAGGACTCACACTAAACAGCTTCTACTGTAATTCAAAAAGAAGCAATGGAGGGGCTGGGGAGATGGCTCTGTAGAATAAGTGCTTCCCTGGCAAGTACAAGGGCCAGAGTTCAATCCCTGGTTCTGAAAAAAAAAAAAAAAAAAAAAAAAGCAGTGGAAATGTTTTCCTGAGTACCAAAAGTGGTGATCTGATTTCAATGGTATGAAGGCCATTTTGGTTGCTGAGTTGAGCATGAAGGGTCACTGTCTAAACATGGTATGTGAGACAGTGTAGGAGGCCACTGGCTTAGTCAGTGGCAGGTGGTGGTGGCTGGGAGTGAGCAGCACTGATGCAGATGGAGAGCAGCAGTGGCTAGGAACTGTGTGTGGCAGGCAGAATTGCTGAGGCGTGATGACCTTTTGGTGTAGCTATTGTAATAAGAAGGCGCAATCAGCCTCACATCAGGTGTTGCTCTGGAAACAGCACAGTGCTATTAGGAGATCGCAAATCTCTCCCTGCTTGTCCCTGGAGCGTGGCCCCTTGGCAGCCAAACAACCTGGGATCACCCAGGCTGCCAGGAAGCAGTGTCTGTTATGAAGAACACAGTATTTCACTGAGGCACAGAGGTGGAGAGGAGTTCTAGGAAAAGACACAAGGAAAGGGTATGGTTACAGCAGAATTGGGGTTCTGGGAGGCTCAGAGGAAGGACTGACTAAGCTGATTGGTTGGTGAAGACAGTATGAGAGCCACATGCACGGGGGAAATCATTTCGCTGGTACCTAGTGCTTCTGCTAGGAACGTGGTCTTCAGCAGTGTCCCTCAGAACACTTGTGCTCTCTTGATCATTTCCCTTTGGGCTTCTCCAAGCTCACTTATTCTACTGTTCTTTTATATTCTGATTTTCTGCCCTGTGGTTCTTTTATGAGTCCTTCACAGATCCATAACTTAAAGTATACCACAAACTTCCTGAAGGTGGAAACCAAGAATCCACTGAAGTGGTCTATCAGTCATTCAATCAACTTACAGTCAACCAACCAATCATCTGATAGGGTGAATAAAACACATTGCAGAATGATAGAAAAATTGACTTCTAGTCCTGGCTGTTCGCTATTTAGTTAAAGGAACTCCATCTTTACCATATCTAGTTTTAAGTGCTTTCTTCTAAGAATTCATTAAATATACACTTCATCAAGGTGCTTTTACCAGAATTGTTTCATTTGACTGCAAGAGGTCAGTGTGATAGGTAGGACTTGTGCAGAGGCTGCTTTATAGTGGAGAACACTAGTGATTGGACAACTGAAGTAAGTGCTTTATTAAAACCTCAACAAGCCAATTCATGGGATATCCAGAGCAGAAGCCAGGCTTTCTCATTCTGGGGTCTCTGTTTTTTATATAGTATCTGATAGGGTTGTTGTAAAACCTAAAGCACTTTAAAAATTACCAAGCACTATGGACCTTCAGTACCCCCAAACAAGGATTTATCAGACTGTGTTCGTGCCACATTGCCCAGCAGGTATGCCATGTGTGGCTATGCTCAGTAGGCAGCTGTGGCCTGAGGGTGCTCTTCAGACTTGTGGGCTGGTGTTATGGGGACTTGCCCATGCTCTCTGAGGAGCTCTCATTCCCTGACGTGATTGCAGTTACATTAGAAGGGAGCAGGCTACGCTTTAATCCGTGTGTACACAGGAGTCAGCAAGGCCTGTGCGTGAGTTGTGATGTTGCTGTTTGTGATTTCCGTGAGTTAGGAAAGTTACTTGTTTCATTGAAGATTCATGTTCCTTGCTTTTAAGTTATGAAGAAATGTACTCAACTCCATTTTTTGGGTGTGTATTTTAGATTAAAAAAACCACTTAAGTATGTTTCCAACTACATGAGTGGTCTTATGGTAACCTGCCGCTATAGGCAGTCATTCAAGGGGCATACGAGTCTACAAAGAAGATACAAAGACATCCACACAACATCCTAGAGAAGGGCTGTTTATACAGTGTGGATTAGTTGCTGGCATGCAAGACTCATCCAGCAAGTGTGTTTAGTGGTGAGATGTCACGTTCAATATCGGACCTTTCAATTATTGGGCTGCTCAGTGGAGCAAGATGTTCCTGTTCCTAAAGGTTCACTAGCCATGCACCTCCCCACCTCGCAAAAGCTACATATAGGGTCACTCGCCCTTATATCCTAGAGGCCTGGTGGCTGATTGGCTCAGCCATGAGGAGTCTACCCTTGGTCTTTGTGGTCTTCTTCTTGCTGCTTTATGTTCCACCAGGTAAGAATGGATTCTTTTCCCTGTGGAGTTAGGAACAGCAAGGGGAAGGGGGTGTGTGGTCTTGTGAGTGCAGTGAAAGCGGTACTGAGACAGAAGAGCTGAGCAGCGCAACATGAAGGTGGGGGGTGCTCTTGGCAGGTCCTGCAAGTGGAGAGAAGATGCTAAGAACCCACAACAGCAGGGGTTCGCTTCAGATAAGGGGATGTGTCCTGGGGAGAGTCTGGAAATTCTGTGAGGGTCGTAGACAAGGTTGGACTGATATTTTCAGAAATGTGGCAGGGCAAGTGGATAAAAACTTGGAGGACAGTTAGGAGTTGGGGGTGTCAGGGAGCTTGTTCCTTGAAGACTCTTGGGCCGTGGCTTCCCCAGTCAGTGCCTGTGAAGTTTTCTCACTGAGAAGCCACAGCAAATCTGCAAATGGAGTTCAATGTTAAAATGCATTCGATTAGTGTAATACGATGGGACAGGACGGTTCACCCATTTGAAGAGAAAGAATTTCTGTTCTCTAGACAGAAGCAAGTAACTTGATGGTGGTGAAGAGAGACCACCTACATCGCTGAAGTGGAGCTTCTCAAGTGTGTGGTTTGTGGGGTCTGCAGGAAGCTCCCACCTTCTGCCTCAAAACTTCATATTCAAAGGGTGTCACTTAATGGCCGCATGGACAGACACAGATGAGGATCCTGTTGGAGCTGCTGGTGCTGTTCTGTGGGAGGGGACCTCGGTGTACCTCCCATGGTGTCTCTCCTGGGTTCTTGGTCTCTAGAGGCCCGCAGAGCTAGTAGAGCTCAGCTGGCAAGTTTAGTTGCCATTGGCTTTGGGTTGTGTCGCATTGATTATATTCATACATTGATTATATTCGATTACTTTCCTACTACCAAGACTCAATCAATCCATGGTCCCATGGGGGCAGGTGGTGGAAGACTGATAAGGCTTAGCACACAGAAGAAGGGTGACTCAGTGCCAGCCTTAGCCTCACAAACTGCCTTCTTTCCTTTCCTTTCCCTCTGGTTTCCAGAGGCACCTAGATCTTAACATCTTGAAAATTATTAGCAAGTGGGGGAACTACCTGCTCCGGCCCCCCTCCTGTCCCTGTCTTGGACAGGAGCTTTCTTTCTCTCAATAAATATATTCTGCTCATAAACTCCGTTTGTTCCTAAAATTAATTCTTCAGTTTTAGAGAACACGAACTCGTGCAGGTCAGGTCGGGAGATCATTTTTCCCTGTGTCATTTGGAGGTTCCTTATATTGTTTGGAGGTCACCCACCTGAGACCAATTTTTCTCCCTGTGTTATTTTAGAATTTCCCACTGAGATCATTGGATGGAGGTATGAGTCCTCTATAAAAGTCCCTGGAAGAGACAGCTTCCCGGGGAACTACCCGCTCGGGCCCCCTTCCTGTCCCTCTCTTGGACAGGAGCTTTCTTTCTCTCAATAAAGATATTCTGCTCATAAAAAAAGAAAGAAAATTACTAGCAAGGTATTTAGACATGTGTTCCCGATATGTCAAACCTTTTCCTACTCATCTGATAAGACTCTTGTAAGCACCCTATAAGTGAGCCATGACAGATAGTGAGGCCCTTAGGAAAAAAAAAATCATATAAAATATTAGGGGAATTCAGGGCTAGAACCATGATCTTCTGAACTTCTAGTTCAGTTATCTTTCTTTGTTCACACTGACACTTTAATAATTACAAACTCTCTTGGATATCCAAAGTGGACCCTATGACATCTCCTGCTAAGGGAAGTCTCTCGGACTCCTCCGACTGCTCCACCATTTGCATGGTCTTTCCTTAGCAAACAGTCCTGGGCTAAGTCTTCTTGGATTTGTTATCTGCATATAATTGATTAGTAATGATAGCCTGTGGGTGTTAACAGTAGGGCTCTTGGAAAATAATGTACAAGTAACTAGAAAGGAGAATGCAGCCATAAAATGGTTTGAATATCTTTGATTATATTGCTTTCTCATTAAAAAATTATAAAGTATAGCCCCCCTGGATAAATTTTGATCCATTCTTGGCAATGTGACCTTACAGGACACTCATGTGAATTAACCTTTGTTTCTGTTGACAGTAAGAAGTGGACAAAATCTTTACATAAGACAAGCCTTTTCAACATGCTGGAGAATGAAAGGTGCCTGCAAGATACAATGTGACAAAAAAGAATTGTATCATATTTTGTGTGACTCCTCCCGAGTGTGCTGCCTAGAGTCAAAAAACTTGCCTATCCTGGTTGGGTAGCTGTGAGGGTCCGAAGGTGCCTGCTGATTTCCTCTGGGCAGCTCACATCCTTTCAAGGCCTCATCCCATTAAAATGACGCTTTCAGTCCATCAGTGTTTGTGTCCACTGTGTTTGTGCTTCTTGCTACAGGAATACATTTTTAATTAAACTTTTTATCTTCTGCATTTTTTTCTTTTTATTAATTTGTTATTCATCAAATGTTTTTTTTGTCTTTTTGAGATAAGATCTCATTATGCAGTCCAGGCTGGCTTTGAACTCACATTGTAGCCTGGGTTGGCTTCATATGCACAACAATCTTCCTGCCTCAGTCCCTCAAAGTGCTGGGATTAGAAAATGCTCCAAAGGAGCTTCCTTTTGGTTGGAACCGCCATCTTCCAGTAATTTGCCAAAATGACTAACACAAAGGGCAAGAGGAGGGGAACCCGGTATATGTTTTCCAGGCCTTTTAGAAAACATGGGGTTGTTCCTTTGGCTACATACATGCGAATCTACAAAAAGGGTGATATTGTAGACATCAAGGGAATGGGTACTGTGCAAAAAGGAAGGCCTCACAAATGTTACCATGGCAAAACGGGAAGAGTCTACAACATTACCCAGCATGCTGTTGGCATTGTTGTAAACAAGCAAGTTAAGGGCAAGACACTTGTCGAGAGGATTAATGTGCGTATTGAGCATATTAAACACTCAAAAAGTCGTGATAGCTTCCTGAAACGTGTCAAGGAAAATGATCAGAAAAAGAAGGAAGCCAAAGAGAAAGGTACCTGGGTTGAGCTGAAGCGCCAGCCTGCCCCTCCCAGAGAAGCACACTTTGTGAGGACTAATGGAAAGGAATCCGAGTTGTTGGAACCTACTCCCTATGAATTCATGGCATAAACTGGGGATGTTGCTTTGCCATTCAGCACCTAATTGGCGGCTTAAGTGTTCTAGGTCCTACATAAAAATCATCCTGTGTTGTAAGGGTTGTTTTCTTAGTTGAACAAGTATGTAGTGCCTTCTACCTCAGAAATATCTGCAGCAGATTTTCACTGTACCTAGTAATTGTGTCTAGCCTTTACTCTTCAGTATTTTCTTGCTGAAAGATATTGCTGAGGTATTGTGCAGGTGTATACCCAAAAATTCAAATATTTATAAAGTACTTATATTGGCTTGAAGATCCTGTAAATCATCATGGGGAAAAGATGTATCAAAATAAATGGAAGTCACTTCAGAAACAAACTTAAATCCATTTCAGTTAAATAAATTGTTTAAAACACCTTTAAAAAGAAAAAAAAAAGAAAAAAAGAAAATGCTTCAAAGGAAAGTGAAACTGGGATGGGTGAAAGGAGAAAAATAATACATATATACACACTCATGGTAGTTTTTTAAAAATTAATTTATTTATTTGTGTGTGGGGGGGTGCTGGCTGGCATGTGATGCTGGGGGATTGAACCACAGTCCCTGTGCTTTGCTAAGCTTGTTCTAAGTAGGTGCTTTAGACCACTGAGCCATCTCACCACCCTTCACAATAGTTAAGATAGCTATTATTTCATTGAAAGGGCAGATATATACCTATGTTGCCTGATTAGTTTTTCAAGTCTATATCTTTCATTATGAGCAGCTACTTTGAAAATAACAATGTGCAGTGTACTGAACACTGGTGATCTACGATTTTGTTTTGAAATTGTACACAAGTGTGTGCCACCACACCTAGGCTAAGGTATTACAAGAACATTTTTTTTGAAGTTCAAGAAGTTTTCTACCTTGAGATACAGGTAGAAAATGGTAGAAATCTTGAGTAAACATCCTGATGCTTTCATGCATTTCACATACCTATGTAAAACCCAAGTCAAGCAAAGAACACAGGCACACTCTGCGTACCGCAGTCACTCTCTCAGGAGGGATAGTCTCTGGCTGCCAATCTAAAAGCAAAGTCTTGGCATTCACTTCAACATTATATCAATTCAAGCTTATATCAATTGTGGTTTACCACTCTTAGTTATACACACTATTCCAATGGAAATCATTATGAGGCTAATCTGCTATAGGAGAAGATATTCATAATTTATAGACTTTGGCTCTCACAAATAATGATGTTGGTGACCATTCCCATACATTTCTTTTTCTTTCATGACTGGCCAAGCCTGCCCTTGGGAGTGTGGCTGGTGCAGCATAAGGTGCCAGGGATCAAACCGATCCCTGCAGGGATCATCCCTGCATGCTTGCCTGAGCTCATCTAAGCAGGTGCTTTAGACTGCTGAGCTATCTCGCCAGCCCAATGTACATTTTTTTTTTGAGGCAGGTATTGTGGCATTTCTGAGATAGATGCCTAGGAGTGGAATTCCTAGGTCACAGGCTATGTATGCATTCCATTTGGATAGACAGAGAGTGTCTGATTATCTTCCAAATGGATTGCAGAGAAGTCCACCTATAGAGTAACCACTATGGTATGTAGCATTTAAAGTGAAGCAAAGGTATAATACAAGTTAAAAGAAAGCAGGATCTCAAGGACTAACTAATCAAGAGAGGGAAAGGAGAAGAGCTAGGAAACATGAATAAGTCAAGCCATACAGTTGTATGTAGAAGATGGGCAAGACAATGATCCTGAGAATCTTCAGAAGATTTTTGAATCTGGCAGTTAATTGGAAAGATTCTCACCCTGACTAACTATATATACTAATACCTGTGAATTAAGCAACTGCACTGCAGATGGTAATTTGTAATAGTAGTTTCATGCTTGGAGTGCCTGTCATTCTGGTATTCTGAATATAGGCTGCTTGTCATGACATGCCAGTTGCTGTGATGATGTCTCTTGGGTAGATGGTTGTTCAAGAACAAGGGGGTGGTGAATGAAAGCAAGAGATAGGAAAAGGAATATTGTGGGACTGTCCTGCTTCAAGGTTGTATATGGTGAGATTTTTGGACTTATGTGTAAACATAAGAAGTATAT
>NW_004524612.1:17061161-17063750 GCF_000260255.1 Octodon degus
TCTAATGGTGTTTGTAAATAGGATATCATGTCTGCATCTTGTACAGCAATTAACCACTAGGAAGAATGTATGCAATGTGTTAATTATTGAAACTGTCCTTCCAATTTGATTTGAAAGTCTCTCATTGCTATTTGTTTATCAATAAAATTATGGGGAAAAAAACAAAATAGCATTGGAAAACAGAAACAAAAATAAAAAAAAAATAAAGTGAAGCAAAGCCACAGTACTTCTACACAAATAAAGCCAAGCTTTAGAGGCTGAAAAATAAAAGCTGAACTTGTGTGTCATGAATTATAAATCTGTTCTGCAGTCAAATAAAGCTGCCTAGTTTTTTTATTAATACGTATTTGAATCCACAATGACTATATTTGTGGTGGGGACTGGGCATATCTATATAACTTAATTCTTGTGAACTCATTTCCCGCTCCACTTTCTCCCCTTCTCGCCACCCAGTTCCCACTTACAAAAGATCTATCTCCCTATTTCCTATTTCCTGTCTTTTTCCAGCTCATGATATTATTTACAGTTTGAGTTTCTCATGGATGAGAAGTTATGTGATATTTAACTTACACATCAGATTCATTTCACTGAATATTTGATCAAGGCACAATGACTCAGAGTCTTTCTTTATGGCAGAGTAGTACTCCACTATGTGTCAATACCACACCTTCTTTGTTTATTCAAGGGCAGTTTCTAAGGTTTGGCTCTTAGGAATTGTGAGTAGACACTCATCAGTGTACTACGAGATCTTTGAACCTTCCAGGAAGATATCTAAGAGGGAAAGAGCAGAGTTAAGTAAAATGTCCAGTTTTAGTTTTTGAGGATTCTCCATTCTGATTTCCATAGCAGATATACTAGTTTACATTCCTGCCAAAAATGTAGATTCCCTCCCCCACAGTTTCACCACTGTTTGTTATTATTTCATTCATTGATGATAGCCATTCTTCCTGGACTAAGATGGAATCTGAGTGTTTTTCTAATTTGAATTTCTCTGTTGAGAATAGGAGCATTTTGGATTTTTCCATTTTCTTATTTATTTATTTTTCATTTATGTATGTTGTACAAGGTCTCACTACACCACTCAGACTCATAGTGATCCTCCTGGTTTCAGCCTCCCCAGTGCTGGGATTATAGGCATGTGTCACTATGCCAGGACTCGGTTGCAGGCTCAGCATGCCTGGGGGTGGGGCCGGAGTGGCCTGCAGGACTGGGATCGAACTATCAGTCTGTGGTCCCTGTGCTTGCCAAAGCAGGTGTTAGTCCACAGAGCTATCTCACTGACCCAAAACAAGCAGAATATCTATCTGTCTGTCTGTCTGTCTGTCTGTCTGTCTGTCTGTCTGTCTGTCTATCTATCTGTATAATTTATTTGTTCATTTTTTGGTATCAGGGATTAAACTCGGGACTTTGCTCTTGTGAGTCAGGCGCTTGCTCCTCTGTGCTATCTCCCTGGCCCTCCATTTTATAATGTCTTCTTCAATCTCTTTTTTTCAGAGCAATATCATTTTTATTATAGAGGCATTTCATTTCTTTGTCTTAGTTATTTCCTATTTAACTTTTTGAAGCTATTATAGATGAGATTGTTTTGCAGGGATTTCTTTCTTAGCATGTTTAGTATTGGTGTTTAGGAACACTTCATTGCTGTGTGCTGAATTTGTATCCTGCCATCTTGCTGAATTTATTCATTAGCTCTAAGAGTCTTCTGTTAGAGTTTTTGGGCCTTTCCTCATAAAATATCATGTCATATGCAAATAAGAATAGCTTGACTTATTTTTGAATCCCCTCTTTTTTTTCCTTTCACTTGCTTGATTATTGTAGCTAAAGTTCCCAGTTCTCTATTGAACAGGAATGATGAGAGTGAACACCCGTGGATTTTGGTGACTTTTTGAGAGATGCTTTCTGTTTGTCCCTATTTAATATGATGTTATGGGTTTGTGTTATCAGATTGAGAAATTGTTCTTCTATACCTAGTTTCTTCAGAATATTTTTTAATGTGAATGTATGTTGGACTTTTTCAAAGGCTTTTTATGCACCTGCTCATATGATTCAGTGAACTCTGTCCTTACTTCTGTCCATGTAATGATCGCATTTATTGGCTTGCATAGTTTGAGCCATTCTTGCATCCCCAGATGAAGCCTACTTAGTCACGGTGTGTGATCTTTTTAATGATTTGTTACATTCCATTTGAAAGAATCTTTATGAGGATTGTTGAGTCTATGTTCAATAAGGAAATTGGCTGTAGTTTTTGCTTGAGCCCTTCTCTAGCTTTAGGATCATGGTAATGCTGCCTTAAAATAATGGGTGTTTCTTCCCTTTCAATTTCATGGTGAGTTTAAGGAGTATTGATATAATTTTTTTGCTGACACTCTGGTGAAAGTCAGTGGTGAATTCATTGGCTTCTGTTCTTTATTTTGTTCATAATTTTAAAATTACTATATCTATTTTGTTCCCTGTTATTGGTCTATTTAGGATTTTTATATCTTTTGGGTTCAGTTTTGATAGGTCACATGTGTATAAGAATTTATCCATTTTTCAAATTCTCAAATATATTGGAATCTAAAGTTTTAAGAAGTTTCTTGGGGTATACCA
>NW_004524612.1:17063850-17103713 GCF_000260255.1 Octodon degus
CCGATGAATGTCCATTTTGTATCTGTGTATTCAAAGAGGTTGGGATAGATATATAGTTGCATTCTCTTAATGAATAGAATGATTTGTTCTAATGGTGTTTGGAAATAGGATCACAAGTCCACATCTTGTACAGCAATTAACCACTAAGAAGAATATATGCAGTGTATTATTTGTTGAAACTGTACTTCCGATTTGATTTGAAACTTTCTCATTACTATCTGTTTATCAATAAAACTTTGAAAAAAAAAGAAGTTTCTTGTATCCATCTGGATTTTGTCCTTGTCCATTTTTATTTTGCTTTTTCCCTTCTAATTTCATTGATATGAATTTTCTTTAGTAATTTTGGCTAAGAATCTATCAATCTTGTTTATCCTTTTAAAGAATGAAGTCTTCAATTCATTGAATCTTCACTTTTTTTTTTTTTTTTTGCAGAACGGAGGATTGAAGTTAGACCCTTGTGCTTGTCAGGGAAGCGCTTATTCTACTGAGCCATCTCCTCAGCCCCCCCTTTTTTTTTTTTGCTTTGAGCTTTAATATCATTAATTTTCAAATAGGACTTGGTGTGTTATGCTGTCGCTTGACAGACACCACTATAAAGTGATTTTGAGCAGGATTTAATATTAGCCAGTTGCCTTTTTATGTTTATGTGTGAGTTTGTCCAAGGTTTACGCCTTGCCTGGAGATGGGCAGTGGGCTGGTCTGTATTGATGAGTAATGTTGAGATGCCTCAAGGACAAGATAAGGCCACAGTTGATGGCATTTGGCTCCACCCTCAATTAGCTAGATAAAAACTGTAGCTATTGGCATCTCCTGTGGTGGTGAAGGCCTGCTTGGTGATAACATCGTTTTTTCCTAAATTTACATAATATATTACTCAAAGAAGTCCTTGAAGGGATTCTCAAGTCCTGTCCACATTTTTTTGGTGTCCCCCCTTTTTATAAAAAAAAATGTTAATAAATACAGGCCACCCAGAGAAGTGTTTTTGTCTAAACCCCCAGAAAAATCTCAAATTTTGTGAGTGTTTTTGATCCTCATGGGCCCTGAAATCATACCATTTATCTGATTTATTTAAGATGTTGCTGTACATTTGTTTGGGAGGTTGTGGGCTTGAACAGCCCACAATAACTGAAGGATATTATTAATCTGATATCCACTGCCACTTTATTTTAGGATAAATAAACTAAAATTTCTTCTTTTTTTTCTGTGAGCCATTGATTATTCAAGAGTGCATAATATGATGTTCTTCTGTTTGCACAGCTTCTGTTGTTGTCTTTGTTGTTAAATTTTAGTTTTATTCTACTGTGATCTGATAGTATACAGGAGATTATTTCAATTTTCGTATTTATTTAAGCATGATTTTTGGCTAATATATTGCCTATTTTTGGAGCAAGTTTCATGTCATGCTTAGAAAAATATATTTTCTGCAGTTGTTAGATGAAACATTCTGTAGCTATCTGATAAGTCCATTTGATCAATGATGTAATTGAACTCTGATAATTCTTTATTGATATTTTCGGTCTGATTGGCCAGACTCTGTGACAGTGGTATAAAGAAGCCACCACTCACTATGATTTTTTTTTTTTTTTTTCCAAACCGGGGATTGAACTCAGACCCTTGTGCTTGCCAGGGAAGTGCTTATTCCACTGAGCCATCTCCCTAGCCCCACTCACTATGATTTAATTGATATTTATCTCACTTTCATGTCTAGTAATGTTGGTTGTATGAAATTTGGTGTGCTAGGACTTAGTATATATATATTTATAACTGTTGTCTCCTACTATTGAATTGCTTCATTTACCATTATGTGCTAACTTTCCTTACCTATTCTGATCAGTCTTGGCTTAAAGTTCACTTTTTCTGAGATTAGGATATCTACTCTTGCTTGCTTTTATATTCCTTTTTGCATGAAGTAGCATCTTCTACTCTCTTTTTTATTTTATTAAGAAACCCAGGGCTGGAGAAATAGTTCAATGGTCTAAGCACCTGCCTGGCAAGCTCAAGGACCTGGGTTCAATCCCTGGTACCACATACTGTGCTTGTCCCAGAACTCTGGGCGTGCTGTGCTAGCTACTGAAACCGGGTGTGGTGGCACATGCCTGTAATCCCAGCATTGGAAAGGCTGAGACAGGAGGATTACTATAAGTCTGATCTGCATAGCAAGACCCTATGCCAAATAAATAAATAAATTAAAGATTAAAAAATAAAAACCCCAAAATTTCATAATGAAATAATAGAATAAATAACAATGTTTAATAGGTTGTGTATGTGTAGAGCCAGCCAGATAGCTCAGTGGATTAAAGCACCTGTGTAGGCAGGTGCAAGGACTGGGGTTTGATCCCTAGCCTGCTGTGCTGGCCCTGCCCCTGGGGTGCACTGAGGCAGCAATTGATTGAGACTGGGCATGGTGGCACGTGCCTGGAATCCCAGTGCTTGGCAGGCTGAAAACAGGAGGATCACCACAAGTTAGATCTGTATACTGAGATCCTATAGACCCTGTACTAAAATACAAAAAAATATAATATGTTGTGTATGTTCAAAGTAGCTATGTTTTCAGAGACAAAAAAGATTCTCTCTTACAAAGAAGAAACAACATTAATAGGTGAAAAATAGATGGGAGGTTGGGCTCTATTGCAATATATTTATAGCTGCAGTGAGGTTTGTGAAACTATTTGTGGAGGTGGGAGGTTGAATGCAGAAAGAAGAACAGTTAGAGATTGAGGGAAATTGTAAATTTGTTGGACTCTCTTAATGTACAGTGCTTCTTCATGTTGCAGACTTAATTTGTTGCATGATTCAGGGGAAGATGGCCACTGCTGTGTTCATCACCCAAGGTGGAGTAGTGAATGGAAGTAGAATTTTATCAAATGCTTCAGTTAGGGAACTAAATTATTCATGAACAGAAGTGTCTGTGGCCTGCCAGATAGCTCAGCAGATTAAAGTTCCTGAAAGCAGGTGCAGGGGCCGGGATTCAATCCCCGGGCTTACCGTGCCAATCCCGCCCCCCAGGGCGCACTGAGACAGCAATTAAGACTGGGCATGGTGGTGCGTGCCTGTAATCCCAGCTCCTGAGAGGCTGTAAACAGGTGGATCACTATGAGTAAGATCTAGTGAGACCCTGAACACCCTGTAGACCCTTCCCTAAAATACACACACACACACACACACACACACACACACACACACGAAGTGTTTGTGAACCAAGCCGTTACTACATTTGTTTGTTTAGGTCTTCTGAGCATAGTTCTGCTAAGGGCCACCCTGGCCTGATGTCTTAGCTCTCTCTCACCGCCGAGGCGCAGCACTCAGCAACTACGACTCCAAGGGGAAGGGCTTATGTTGGCTCACAGTTTGTAGAGGTTTCGGTCCATAGTCACCTGGCTCCAGCGCAGTGCAACATGGAAGAGGAGAAATAGCTCATGGGATGGTGGCAGGAAGCAGAGAGAGATCAGGCTGTGAGGAGCAAGACAAGTGGCCCACCTCGCAGGACCAGGCCTCCCCTCCCAACATCACGTTTAGCCATGACCTCAGCAGTGGCCTCGCCCTTGAACAGTGTCAGGCTCCCACGCTCCAGCCGCCTCCACCGAGCCCCATCTGTGGTTGCACCAGGCACCTAGGGATGAGCACTAACACAGGTGCGTGAATGAGGCTTTCATCTGAGGACTGGTTGATTCTTACCCGTGCAGAGCACCTATGCCACATGAAAGTTGGAGAGGAATAGAGGAAAGATAAGGCAATGAGAAAATGGGGAAGAGTGAAGAAAGAAATAGAGAAAAAGAAAGTTAAACAAGCATAGAAAAATCAGAAGAGAAAGCAAGGTAAAGAAAAAAAAAAATTATAAAGAAGCAGAAAACCCGGAACAAAGAAACAAGCAAGGCAACTATCAAAAACCTCCCTCCAGTTTCTATATTATTAATCCAATGCATCCACACAGAGTTCTTTATTTCTTTTTATTTTTTTAAAGAGAGCATGAATTAGAATTAAAACAAAAAAAATTACAAGTGATACAGAATTTCACTTAACAAAATAATATGAATTTCATGGTACTTGTAATACATAGTGTTGTCTTCCAACCAGTTATTCATATTACCAGACATATGCATGTAAAATTGGAAGAAGGAAGAAAAAAGAAAGAAATGTATCAGAAATTAAGAAAAGAAAAAGTAGAAACAATTAAAAGAAGGAGATGAAGCAAATTAAATAATTAACTGCTTCTTTCCATAGATCAGCAGAGGGGGCCTGGCCCTAGCTCAGTCCTTTAAGTGGCTGCTTCCACAAAGCTGGAAGCCTCAGGTTGCTGGAGTTCGAACCTCACAACTCTCCTGCTGGCCAAAAGTGCCCTGAAGGCATTCGAGGAACAAAAAAACAAAAAAACAAAAAAAAACCCTTATTCCGTAGATCAGCAGAAATGCACAGTACAGTTGTCCAAACCATCCTGCTTACTACATAGATAAATCTCTCCCACTCCCTCTTCTGTCCTTCTCTCCCACTCAGGAACTCTTTCCTTTTGAATAAGTTCATTCCCTTTTCCCAGTACCTATTGTACCATTCAGATTCCATTTTCTCTCTCAGGTTCTCACACTAAGGAGACAATGTGGTGTTTGCACATGTGGGTCTGATTTATTTCATTTAAGAATATGTTCTCTAGTTGCCTCCATTTACTGACAAAACCCTCAAATTTATCATGTTTTATGGCTGAATAATACTCCATTGTGTAAAATACCACATCTTCTTTATCCGTTCTTCAGTTGATGGGTGTCTGGGTTGTTTCCAGGATTCAGCTATGACAAATTATGCTGCTTGGAACATGGGTGTACCTATGGTGCTGTGGTGTGAGGCTTCTGGAAAAATACCCAGGAGGGGAACAGCTGGCTTAAAGGGGACCTCCAATCCTAGCTTTTGAAGGAATCTCCACACTGATTTCCACAGTGGTGGCACCAGTCTGCACTGCACTCCCACCACCAGTGCAGAAGGGTTCCTTTTTCTCCACAGCCCCTCCAGCATTGGTTATTGGCTGACTTCTTGACGTTAGCCATTCCTTCTCGGGTGAGATGGAATCTCTGTGCTGTTTTAATTTTCATTTCTTAAGTGACCAATGATGTTGAACTTTTTTTTTTTTTCACATATTTACTTTCCACTTGTATTTCTTCTTCTGAGAAGTGTATATTCATCTCAGATGCCCATTTTTGGATGAGTCTTTGAACTTGGGGTGCCTAATTTTTTAAAAAGAAATTCTTTATATGTTCTAGACAGAAGGCCTTTATCAGAGGGACAGTTGGCTATAATTTTTTCCCAGTTTGCAAGTTTTCTTTTTCACTCTGTTGGAGATTTGCTTTGAAGTGCAGAAACTTTTCAAGAGGATGAGATCCAAGTTCCACGCAGCTTTCTTTATGTTGGACTCATGGACTGACTACAAGGTGCAAGCCAGTCTCTCCCTGGTGGAGCACTTACTTACTACCTGAGTGTGAGGGGTGCCTATTCCTCTGGACTGGCCTCCCAGCTGCTCATTATGACTTGGGCCTGGATCACTGCAGAGCTTTGCTTCTGTCCCAAGGTCTGCCCTCCCCAGTTAATTTGGGAAGTGGATGCACTATAGTTTGTGCAGCACCTAGCTCACTGTTGACTTTGCTAGAGATCTCCCATCCAACTGTCATCGCTCGGTGGCAAATCCTGCAGCTCATCTCTGGTTCTACTATAAAATTTTGCTAGAAGGTTTACAATCCAGGTGCCACTTTTTGTCCCTCTACCTGTGGTCCTTCGCCTATCCCTGTCCCAAGAACTCTGCTCTGACCTGGAGAACTTGATGCAGCTCCCAGACTTGATAGAGGGCCAATTTTTTTAAGTACTTATAATTTATTTTTTTAAAAATTAAAAAATATATTTTAAAGAAAAAAAGACCACAAAAACCAACCATACAAAAATCCCCCATAATTTCAAAACAATATGGTAGGAAGGTGTTGGGAAAGACTCATGGGTGCTAGCCACAAAGACATACATATTCAATGCAAGCAAAGTGAGGGCTAGAGCAAAAAGGCTGCTGCCCTGCCTTTGCTCTTTATTTTTGTATATCTTTAGTCTCAGCCTCTGGGTTACTTTAGGTGAACATAACAAGAGCCCACTGTATGTGCCCAAGATTAATTTTTTTTTTTTTTTTGGAACCAGGGATTGAACGCAGGCCCTTGTGCTTGCCAGGGAAGCACTTATTCCACTGAGCCTTCTCCCTGGCCCCAAGATTAATGTTTAGGCTATGCTATATATGAGAAGCTGCTAGGCATCTGGGAGCAAGGACACAGCAAGAGGATGTCCTTCAGTTCCAAGTGTTCTTGGTTTCTCCTGCAGCTGGTGTTGTCCTTGTTTTCTTTTTCCGCATGGCACATGCCCTGCAGGTTATTTAGCACATCTTTATATTAACCCTTTCTTATCTCAACAGGAGGGTAATAATATTTAATACAATGCATATCATCTTCATTTTTAAAAAGAAAATAAAAATATTAAAAAACAAAAAACCTTCTTAGAAATGATACAGAATTTTTGGGGCTGGTGAGATGGCTCAGTGGTCTAAAGCACCTACTTAGAACAAGCTTAGCAAAAGCAAAGGGACCGCGGTTCAATCCCCCAGCACCACATGCCGGCCAGCCCCGCCCCCTGGTGGGCTGAACTGGCCACATACAACACAAATAAATAAATAAATTAAAAAAAAAAAAAAGAAATGATACAGAATTTTTGTTTCTGTATTTTAGGGAAAGGTCTACAAGGTGTTTAGGGTCTCACTACTAGATCAGACTCATAGTGATCTGTCTGTTTACAGCCTCCCAAGAGCTGGGATTATAGGTGTGCACCACCACACTCAGTCTCAATTGCCATCTCTGTGTGACCCAAGGGCGAAGGTGGCATGGCAGGCCCGGGGATCGAACGCCAGCCCTCTGCACCTGCTTGCAAGTGTTTTAATCCACTGAGCTATTTGGCTGGCTCTTGATGATATAGAATTTCACTAAACAAAATGATAGAAATCCAACAGATGCTGTTAAATCATATGTTGCTGTCTCCAGGTTAGTTGTTCAGATTACCAGATATAAGCATGCAAAGTTGGTAAAAAATTTATAAAAAGTAAAAAAGGAAAGAGAAAAAATTTAAGCATTAAAATGCTCCTTTCAATAGGCCAGCAGAAATCAGCAGTACAAACCACCTATATGTATAGGTTTTCCTCTTCCTTCTTTCTTTTCTCCTATCTCTCACCCAAGTTGTTCCTTCCCTTTGAGCAGTTTCTTTTCTTTTTGCAGGATCTATTGTGATTTTTTTTTTTTTACATTTTTACATTTTATTTTTTATTAACTTTATAGAAAAACAAATGGCGATGAGACAGTTTCAAGGTTGGTAGGACAGTTACAATAATTAATACATTGCATATTGTTGTCTTCATAGTAGTTATTCATAGTATAAGATACAATGGCTGTGGTCCATCCACATGGCTGACACTGACAAAGGATCCACAAACTGTGGTACAGGGCTTCAGGGTAAATCCTAAGGGGATTTGACTGACCTTGCCAGATACAAAAGTTACATTTCTTGTTATATAGGTCTTGCTTTATCTCGGTCTAAACCATCCAGCAGAAAAGTATAAAAATGAGGTATAAAAAGTAAAGCTGGGGCCGGGGAGATGGCTCAATAGAATAAGTGCTTCCCTGGCAAGTGCAAGGGCATGAGTTCAATTCCTGGTTCCGCAAAAAAAAAAAAAAAAAAGTAAAGCCATATCAATATGCTGAGCTATAAAAGGCTCAAGTCAACAACTTCTGACATTGCCAGTCCTACGGATAAGCCACTACTATTATGGACTACTGGACTATATTGGATTATTTTGCTGAATTCATGTACCTACAATATTTAAATGGCAATGGAATACCCTTCTCTGACAAAACTAAACACACCTGTAATCCCAGCTCTTGGGAGGCTGTAAACAGGTGGATCACTATGAGTCCATTCTAATAGTGAGACCCTGAACACCCTGTAGACCTAAAGTAAAAAAAAAAGCTGAAATCAGTCATATATGGGAGGGCAGGATGAGGTCTCATTGCCTACAGCAGTCAAGCTACCTCAGTCTTGGGAAAACATCCTGCCTGGACACTGTGGGCTATTAGTCGCTAGGCAGCCTTATGCCTTGCAACTCTGTAAAAGTATAAATAAAGGCCCATACTGTTGTTCTGGGGGTGTCTGGCCCAAAAGGCAGACGGGCCGCCACCTGACCTTGCTCTGTCTTCTTGTTCTTGTTTTCCTCATTCCTGCTGCTGTTTCTTGTTGGGGTAAAATGGATCACACTGACACACCAACTGAGCCTTACAGCTTGCTGTACCACCCGTACTAGCATTAAGTGAGTCTTTATAATGATCAGAATAGATTTACTGGGGAGAAAGAAAGCTCCTGTCCAACAGAGGGAAAGGGGGGGGGGGCACCGAGCAGGTTGTCCTCGGGAAGCTGTCTCTCCCAGGGACTTTTAGAGTAAAACCATGTGGTAAGGTGGGTCTAAGGTGGTGGAGAAGACATGGGAGCTTGCTTAGGTGGGCATGAGGTTGTACAAAACTATGGTCAACCAATGAGATTTCAAACACCATTTCTCAGGCAAAATTGATTAAATCCAGTACCAAATGGGGAAGTGAGTCATGCAGCAAGTGGGCATGAATATAGGACAGGATCTCTTCCTGTTGGGGGTTGGGCTAGTGACTCATTTGGGCTCTTTCAAGGTGATTGATACCTATTTAGAATATTAATCCTGATGCCCATCCCTAGGGAAATATGTAGCTGTGTTTCCTCTCTTGTCTTGATCTTGAGGTGTGGCCCATATGGGAGTGTCTGTCTCTTCCAAGTTGCAAAGTCACCTTGTCTTCCATCTTGTCTCCTTGAGGGTCTGACCCTGTCTGACTGCCTATAATATTTCTATCTAATTCTAAATGAGTGCTAATCACATCTGGAATCTAATATGGACAAACAGAGGAGAAAGAGGAAGATGAAGAGAAAGAATGAAGAGGAGAGAGGAAGAGGAAGAAGAGAGGAGGAAACAAGGAAGAGGAGGAAGAGAGGAAGATAGAAAGAAAAGAAAGGAATAGAGGAAGAGGAAGTAGAGGAGAAGAATGAGAAGACAGAAGAAGAAGAAGAAGAAGAAGAAGAAGAAGAAGAAGAAGAAGAAGAAGAAGAAGAAGAAGAAGAAGAAGGAGGAGGAGGAGGAAGAGGAAGAAGAAGAAGAGGAAGAAGCACTTACATAGGTCTTGTTTTGTGCCAGGCACATTCCATGTTCTCTACAAATAATTCACCACCCCTACTTCCAATCACAAGTGGTGAGACAATTTATTTATTTATTTATTTATTTATTTATTTATTTATTTTTGTACTTTAGGGAAGGGTCTACAGTGTGTTCAGGGTCTCACTACTAGATCACACTCATAGTGATCTGCTTGTTTACAACCTCCCAAGAGCTGGGATTACAGGCGTGCACTACCACGTCCAGTCTCAATTGCCATCTCAGTGTGCCCTGGGGGCGGGGCCAGCATGGCAGTCCTGGGGATTGAACCTCTGGCCCCTGTGCCTGTTTACCGGTGCTTTAATCCACTGAGCTATTTGGCCAGCCCTGAGACAGAGTTTAGGCACAAACCAGGCTGCTACAGGTTATGTGTGATTACTGGGTATTCTTCACCAGCTCTCCTTAAGTATGTCTGGAGCCAGAGCTGCAAGCCTGGAAGCTCTCCCATTTCTGGTCTCTGTAGCTGGGAAAGCCCACTAGAAGGGCTTTAGAACACGCACTGCCAATGAACCCTCTGCCTTTATGTTCCAGTTAACAGAATATAGCAACCATCTGCCTCTTTTTCTGCATGTGTGAACATGGGGCCAATGCGTATGCTCCCACTGGAAGGCTGCTTTGCAGAGTAAATAAATTAAGATATGTATGGCACTTAGAGCAGTGCCTGGCACATAGGGCGCATTCAGTAGTTTATTGTTGTCGAATTTTTTAACCATTGTGACTTTATTCACTGAAGTGCATTTTGTTCATTCTGGTGGTATTTCTTGAGCAGAAGATCAAATGGAATTTTCTTGTGGGTAAGTATCTGTACATGGTGTGTACAAAGTTGAACTCTGAGTTTGTGCCACAGATGGTGTGGTAAGAGTGGGCAATCTAAGCCAAGCATCAAATTATGGGTTGAGAATGGGGCGACAGTTGTTCGTGGTGTCTGTGCTGCATTGTGAAGAATGTGTAATCGGGACTTAGTCACTTTCTGCACTACTGAGATAAGATTGTGAACACTTTTGGCTTGAAGGAGAAGAGATTTATTTTGGGTTACAGTTTCATGTATTCATTTTAGGGTCATCTGATTCCTAGGCAGAAACAGCATGAAGAAACTGTCTTGCCAGAAGTCATTAGGTTCTTGATGTTGCTGCCTTTGAAGAAATTAAACCAGCTGCCAGAGAACCCTGAGTTAGTTCTCACAAGATTGCTCCGAGTGATCCTATCCTGGCTCCTGACCTCCTTTCTGGGCTCCTGTCTGGCAATGTGATCTCCTGTTTTCATTGCCTGCTGTCACCATGATGCTATCTGCTGTGAGGCCCTCACAGAGGCCGATCAATGGCTCTACAGACCTTTGGCTTTCAGCTTCCCAACTGTGGACTAATAAGCCTCTTTTCTTTATAAGACTACCCAGATTTAGACATTTTATTATAGTAATGAAAAACTGACTCACAGAGGCTGCCTGGGGCATCATGAGGTCATAGGCCCAGCTCTTTCAAAGCATGACCACCTTCCCAGGCCCTGTGTAGATGATTGTTTAGCCTGTGTGCTCAGTAACTCTAGTTATCATTCCAGGCCACCACTGATCCCATTGTTTTTAACAAATCTCCCCTAGAATATTGGATTGTCCTTCAGTACCCAGAGTTGCTGAAAGGTGGGACACTGTCTAGGCTTACAAAACTCCTCCCTGCCCCTTATGCTTTCTCACTCACTGTTTTCCTTTTGTCTCTTGTGCAGTGAGCATTTGGACATGAGTATGGTCACTGTCAGCCTGGGGACTTAGGCATTGCTACCTCAGCCTTAACTAGACCAGGCATTAGTGATTCATGTCTAGAGCCCATCCTCTTAGAATTATAAGGACTGAACATTGAGGCTGCAGTTGCCCCCCACAGAGAATCTTCCCACCTTCACTACCCTACTGTTCATAGAGAACTGGCACATCCACACATCTTTACGCGGGATGGCTGGCACTGGATGAGCAGGCAGACATTTCCCAGGAGTCTAGAGTCCAACATGGCTACGAGCTCCATGACCGAGCTCGTGAGCTTTTCTTGTTACATCTTTACAAGACTGGCTGCTAAGGAAAACAGCAAGTGCAAATGCACTTAGGCACTTCGTTACTTCTGCATACAGCAAAGCAAGAGCAGCATGGAGCTAGGTCCCAAGCTGACCGGATGGCTCTGAGGGAGGCAGAGGTGCCCGTCACTTTGCTGCTAAGGAGTTAACATCAAACTCAAATCGGGTGCTCTTATAGCTTGCAGCAGAACCAAAAGGGTTGGGTAAAAATTCTCATGCCTGACTCAGTCTGGGCAGGTAGTGGGATGTCACCTCATGACAGTGCACCAAGGGATGGCCTCTCTCCTTATTTCAGGGAGCTTTAGTGCCAGGTACCTGTAGTCTCAGCACATGAGAGGCTGAGGCGGGAGGATTGCCAGGAGTTCAAAGTCAGCTTGGCTACTACATAGTTCAAGGCCAGCCTGGACTACACAGTGGGACTCTGTGTAAACACCTACCTACCAAAACACAAAATAAAAGCCTCAGGGCCCGATTAATGGAGAGCTGAGTCATCCTGCAGTTAACCCTTGCCAGTGAGGTCTGTGTAAGACATGCGAAGACTGCCAGAGGGCCAGCAGGATCTTTTCCTTTACAGGTAGCAGGGCAGGACCCCTTGTATAAAGAGATGATGCTAAAGAAGACTAAGTAAAGAAGACATCACTTCTGTGCTTACGCAGAGAAATAGGCACTGGAGAAAGTACTGATAGCACTTGGAAGTGAGGAAAAAATATGCAGTTTCCTTCTTGAGACGCTGCCCTCAAGTTTTAAGGAGGCTTCCGCTTGCCCTCCCAATCCAAAATCAGAGAACTCTGGGGGATTTAGAAAAAAGTACTGAGAGCCAATACTGGGAGCACATCACAATGTCCTAGTTTAATCTGAACCCCTTAGCTTTGTAAAAGATAGGAGGACCGGCAGTTTTCAAATCAGTGTGTGCTCACTGCCCCCGTGAGTCAGGGCCCAGGGTCTCCGGTGACACAGCACTCCAGCTGGTACATGCAGTAGGCAACCAGCATCTCACTGCCATAGCACTCCAGCCTGCAGGTTCCATTTTTATAACATTGCTTGTAAATCTCTGATGAGAATGGATTCAAACCTATAAGAAAAGTGCATGGAAAGATAATTCACTACAGGATAATTGAATGACTTCAGTCCTTCAAGCTTTGCCCCACTGAATTCCAAGAAGACTCGATCACAACAATTGATTCTGAAATGGAAAATGTATTAACTAGTATTATGGATTGAACTGTTTTGCCCCAAAACCTGTGTGTTGGAAGCCTAACTTCCAATGTGACTGGATTTTGAGACAGAGCCTCTAGGAGATAGCTGAAGTTAAGCGAAACCATAAAGGCAAGACTTCATCTAGTGAGATTGGTAGCCTCTTCCTGTCCTGGAATGATGGGTTTATTTGTGGAGGACACAGTGAGAAGATGGCTGTTTTCCACTTAGGGAGAGTGAGTGTCCTCCTCAGAAGTGGAATCAGCCAGTGTCGCACTGTGGCCTTACAGTTTCCAGAACTGTGTGAGGACAAATTTGTGTAAACCATGCCGCCTTTGGTGGTTTGCAGTGGCATTTGAACTTAGACAACCAGTGGCCTGGGAGCTTTCTTGAGTTGCTTCATTAACAGAATCCAGCTCTCTCCCTTGGCGCTGCCTACGGAGGTGGCAGCCATCTCCCTTTTGGCACCTTGGTGGCCCTCAGACCCCTCATGAAGCCCAAGATCATCAAAAAGAGGACCAAGAAGTTCATCAGGCACCAGTTATACTGATATATCAAAATTAAGCGCAACTGGCGGAAACCCAGAGGCATCGACAACAGGGTGCGGAGGAGGTTCAAGGGCCAGATCTTGATGCCCAACACAGTTTATGGAAGTAACAAAAAGACAAAGCACATGCTGCCCGGTGGCTTCCGGAAGTTCCTGGTGCACAATGTTAAGGAGCTGGAGGTACTGTTGATGTGCAACAAGTCTTACTGTGAAGAGATTGCTCACAATGTCTCCTCTAAGACCTTCAAGGCCATCGTGGAAAGAGCAACCCAGCTAGCCATTCAGGTCACCAATCCCAATGCCAGGCTGCGCAGCAAAAAAACCAAGTAGACAGCCTGTGTGCGTGTTTATTTGTGCTTCAGTAAAATCACAAAAAATGCAAAAAAAAAAAAAAAAAAAAAAAAAAGAAAGAAAGAAAGAAAGAAAAGAAAATAAAAAAGAAACCAGAATCCAAATAATCAAGTTAGCTATGTACTCAGGCATCCACTCATTCTTTTACTAATTGCTCACTCAGTATTATTTATTTGTTCTCAAACCAGTTTTCTTTTATTTTTTAGGGAAGGGTCTACAGGGTGTTCAGGGTCTCACTACTAGTCAGACTCCTAGTGATCTACCTGTTTACAGCCTCCCAAGAGCTGGGGTTACAGGCATGCACCACCCTACCCAGTCTTCAAACCAGTTTTCATGAATCTTGTGAGTCAAGGATGGTGGAGGTACATATCTGAATATGATATAGGTCTTAGCAAGAATGAATTTTCAGTCTACATGAAAAGAAAAAAAACCCAGGAATATCTCTGGGGGCAAAACATTCAAGCATCGTGAGGTGCTTACAACATAGAATGGCCTGGTGAGTTTGAAGGAGGCTGACATCATTTATAATTCGGGGAATCTTATTTTAGGTCAAAGCAGTTGAGATGAGTTTACCAATTTTTAGCTCTGCTACTCTTAGAACAATCAAAAATAAATGGCTTTCCTTTTTCAGCTATAAGGCATTAAGATGAAAATAATGCTAATATTTGCTCATCTGTAAAAATTTTGAGCAATGTGTACCTTATCTAAGTCAGAAGAGATCAACTTGCTGGCAAGATAGAAGCCCAAGTGGATATTCTGTAAAACTTTTTGGAAGATAAAACATAGTGATTGTAGAATGAGACAAGAAATTCCTATAGCAACGACAAGCTCTGAGAATGTATAAAGCACAACAGGAATACTGCAGATTACCTGCAGCTCTTGATTGGGACCCACAATTCTACTGCCATAAGCCATAGTGGAGTTGGCACCATCAACAGCTTCAAGAGAGCCTGGGTCCTATTGGTTTGAGTCATAGGATGTGAAAAATCTGTTTCATGTGTCCAGACGAGAGAGAGAATAGACAATTGCAGTGGCACTTGCCAACATGGGGATTTTGATGGACTCAATAAAAGCCAACAACGAGAATATTCAAGATGAGATTTCTAAATTGGAGACCAGTCATGCTGCCTTTCATGTCCCCTAGTGGCTACCTCATCTGATCACACATTCCTCCTATCACTAAGATCCCAGTGAGTCTCTTGGAATGAACAGGTCTAAAACTGTCTCTTCCTGTGCCTAGGGATCTCCAAATGGTAAAGTAATGATCAGCCATTTTAGTACCTTAGAAATTGGCAAAATGGCTTTTCATTGTTTGCTGGTTCCGACTTTATACATGGATATGTTCTTGAAGCAGAGATAAAGCTACAGTGGCATGATATACATTTTAGATGTTACCCCTTCTAATCCTCGTGAGGGCACACAGTTATTATTTTTATATTGTAAGAATTTCCATATTGAAGAAACTGGCTCAGAGAAGTTCACCCTTGTCCAGAGAACAAGCTGCAGAGCCAAGATCTGAAATCAGGTGCTATTGACTTTAGTGATACCTTTTCTACTTTATGAACTAAGGAGCTCTTGGAGGGAGCATATTTATAATACTGCTCAGTAGGGTCAACAGATGAAGCCTCCACTTCCCCCTTAGGAACAGGCCATCTTACCTGTCAGCCCTGGATCCCAGAGGAAGAAAAAAGCAGATACCAGGAGGAAAGCCTTCATGGTGGGGCTGGGGCTTCTGTGGAGGAGGCTGGTGGCAGCATGGGACACTGCCCTCGGGGCACACAGAAGGGGAGGCTGAGCATAGCTTCCTGTGCGAGCCTGCAGTGCAGCCTGCTCCAGGAGGATGTGCTAGGCTGAGCGCCAGAGGCAGTGGAGTTGGCAGTGCTCTTCTGGGGCCAGAACTGTCAGTCCTTGCTCTCTCCACAGCACTTCCCATGCACAGCAGGCAGGACTCTCCCCGAGCCTGGATTTGCAAAAGTCTAATGAATGCATGAGAGCTGTATGATTTATCAGACTCAAGCAAATAAAATTTGTTTACTGCACAGAGACACTGTGTTTGGCAAGCAAGTTTTGTCTATTGCTGTTTTGTTTTGCATAGTTATAAACCTAATGTTCTTTCTCCTTATTTATTTGTAAATAACATAAATTTATGGGGCTTGTGATAATTCATATGTGTGAATAATGTAATGGTAAAATCAGAGTAAGTTCAAGGAGATAAATTTAATATTTTTGTAATTAGATGTCCTACTGCTTGTAACTTGATGTGTCCTGTACCAATATAAATTTTTCAGTGTTTTGTAATGCAGAAATGTCCATTAAGCAGGCCAGGGAATTGAACCTCCAACCCCTGCATCAGCCTAAGCAGGTGCTTTAATCCGCTGAGCTATCTGGCCCACCCTATGTTGTATACCTTTATGAACGAGCTGAGAAAGAAATCAGTAGAAAAATTCTATTCACAATAGTTTACAAATAAACTAGGCATCAACCCAAAGAGGCAAAAGGCCTCTAAAGTGAAAATTACAAAAAATAAAATAATAAAAAAATAAAGTGAAAATGACATAATACAGAAGAAAGACCTTAAGCTGGGAATACCTCACATGCACATGGAATGACAGCACTGACATTGTTATAATAGTTATATTGTCAAAAAATACAGATTCCTTTCCCTTTCTGCCCATTAAAGGAGGACCAAACAATTCTTTAGAGGAAGGGAGTACCAGTTTTGTAGCACTACATGTCAATGCGATAAGTAGTTTATTCAGTGTTTGTTTTTAATCTGAAATATAGTTTACCTGATTTTTGACCATTGTTCGATCTTATTTGTGGATTATAGTTCTGTCTTGTTGGACTGCTAGAATCTGGCCTCTGGCCGTCTTAAAGTGCCAATATATGCCTGCAGGGTTTTTGAGTGACACACTTGATTATGCCTAATATTCACCGCATCAGCATCACTCCAGCTCTTTCATTTGTCCAAGGATAATTAATGTAAGCATAGGAGGGAGGTGCTCGCTAGAAATTCTCCTTCAGTGATGGCTTGCGTTGGTTTAGTGCCTGTGACCTTGCAGCGTCCTGTGACCCTGCCTGGTGAAGTATCCATGTGTTTCTGGCAGCTTCTTGCTCAGTGTGGTCCTGAGATGGCTTCCCCGCCACCTAGAGTGTGGTCCCTGGCCACCTCCTTCTCCTGCTCCAAGCCTGAAACTGGCTTGTTTGGATCAGGAGTTAGTCTTGGGGTGTGTGTGTGCCTGCGCTGCAGTGCGCATGGAGTGAGATGCCGACTCAGGAATCGCCTCCCGGCCTGGCTAGTGGAAGGTGGGCCAGGAACGGTCCCCTGCTGACCCTAGCGAGGTCCGAGGATTGACGGCTCGTCCTCATTGTGCTTCTGGGCCACTTCCTCCCCTGAAGACTGGGGCTTGTTGCCTTTGGCCAGCTGCCCTGATAGAGGAGAACACTGGATTGTGAGAAATGTTTTCAGCCACATTTGCCATTATCTACATCTGTGAATAGTTGTTTTTTTATTAGGGAGATTACAGGTAGTTTTGGCAAAGCATCAATGAAATAGAGGCACAGTTTTAATTCAAAATGCTTCTTCAAAGATTTTGTTTTTCAGTTACGGTTACATATTTCAGTAACTCAGCACTACCATGCTAATTGGTAGGTCTGATAAGGCACTGTTCCAAGCCAGAGGAGAAGAAGGATGAGCACCATTTTATCCTGTCCCCTGGTCAGGTGGATGTGAAAGCCTTAGAGTGGCACCACGCGCCCACTGCACTGGGTGCTCCGGCGACTGAGCTGCCCCCAGTGAGGCTGGAGGCCTGGGGCTTGTGGGGGTGGAGCCACGCCAGAGCCCATACACTCCTTTTCCGCTTCATTTTATACCCATTACACCTGCATCCACCATCAGATTGGCCTGCGCCAAGAGCTGTTGGTAAAATTTGAAAATTGTATTAGTGTAAGAAATTTTATATTTTGAACCCTATTCTCTTTTCTGCATTTTCAGCAAAATGGAATGAAAGCTAATGTGTTTGCTTTGGGTTTGTCACTTTTTTTTTTTTTTTTGGTAGTTTTCAATTTGGTAGCTTTTAAAAATAAAAACCATTGTTCTGACAAGGCAAGCAACTCTAATGTATAAATACAACTTTATTAATCTATGCTATAGATGCTTTTCCCAATGTATCTCGCAGTCTGTTCATACTGGGGTAAAAAGGGTAATTAGACTAGCAGTTCTAATGTAACATTCTTTAAGCATATCTTAAAATAGTATTTAAGTAAATGGTCTAATTTTTTCATGTTGATTGCACTGAACTGTCTTGTTTTATTTTTTTTAAGGTGTTTAAACTCAGCTAATTCAAGGCACTATAGCCACTTGGCATCAGAGTGCTTGATTTTAGCAGCTTACAGCATTATTTATGAAGGAAAATATATAAATATGAAGTACCTCATGTTGAATGTTATTGTACTGTATTTTTAATGTCACAGTGCAGATCTTGTTAGACACATGAATGTGTATAATCATGTTAAATGCAAATAAAATAAAACTGGTTCATAGATTTGTTTCTTAAAAAAAAATACAGATTCCATGCAATCCTCATCAAAATTCCAAAGATATTCCTCACAGAATGAGAAAAGCAATCCTAAAATTAATATAGAAACAAAAAGAGGGGGTGGGGTCCATGTGACCAGTAGGCCCCGCTGCACCATGTGGACTGGTGGCACAGAGTCCAGGTGAGCTGTGAGGCCCAGCGGGCCCAGACTCCATGCACAGAGGCGGCAGGAGGGAGCTCAGGGGACTGCAGGCACTTGGTAGGGAGGTGCCCAAACAGAACTCAGGGGAACTCCTTTACAGATTCTCAACATGTGATCTGTTGTGTTACAGAACCACGGTGTTTGTTCTTGTGGTTGAAGTACGAAACCATTAGCTATCAAAGTTTGTCAATTTCTGAATTTCACTTGCTGCTATTACGACTGCTAGTTGTACCACTGTAACTAGGATACTATATCTATTTTAACTAGATGTTCTCCTTTGTAATAATATTGGGAAGCACTGAGGTAATAACCTTACCAAAGCGCTATACCACAAAGGATGAAGGACAGTGCCAAATGGCAACCAACATCCCACTCTCAATCAATAGGGAACGCAAGATCTTGGGACAAACACAAACCAAAAAACGCTGACACACAGATGACATCTTTGAAGAACAGACTTTTTATAGAGAGGCTCTGGTTGCAATGATATAACTACTATTATCCAAATTCCACAAAAAGTATCATAGAAATCAAAATCAAGAGTTCCTTCTGAAAAACAAAAGGACAAAATAGAGGAGCAAAATGCAATCTCAGGTCCCCAGCCAACCCAGAAAAAATCTAGGAAATACCAACATAGAAGAAATTCAGAGTCACATACCTGAAATCTCTAAAATGATTGCAATTGAAGAAAGTAAACAATTCCAGATGGATATACACTAAATCAGATCAGAAATAATCTCTAAGGTAAAAAAAAGGATAACTATAGTGAAAAAATTACTAATAATATATAAAAAAGACATTGATGGGGCTGGAGAGATGGCTCAGTGGTCTAAAGCACCTACTTGAAACAAGCTTGGCAAAGCACAGGGACCGCGGTTCGATCCCCAGCACCACATGCCAGCCAGACCTGCCCCCTGGTGGGCTGAGCTGGCCACAGACACACACAATAAATAAATGTAATAAATTAAAAAAAAAAAAAAAGACATTGATAAAAAAAAATAGAGGAGTAGGGACATGGAGATAGCTCAGCAGTCTAAGCACCATCCTAGGCAAGTGCAAGGACCTGGGTTTGATCTCCAGTACCACATGCCATGCTGGTCCCACCCCAGGCACACTAGGTGGCCATCAAGTCCTGGTGTGTGGCGCATGCCTGAAATCCCAGTCCTTGGGTGACTGAAGCAGGAGGGTCACTATGAATCTGAACTTTGTAGTGAGACCCTGTACCAAACATAAAATTTAAAAAAATAGAGGAGTATAGAAAAATTATGGAAACTTTGAATGAGGTATGTAGGAGAGAGATTGTCTGCAACAGACTCAGAGAGATATATAGGAAATTAAAAATTCCATTAAAAGTTGGCAAAATTGTCTGAATGAAACTGAAGATAGGCTTTCAAACCTTGAAGATATCATTGCAGCTAGCAAGCAGAACAGGATAGATCTATTAAAAATAACAATGAGGGCTGGTGAGATGGCTCAGTGGTCTAAAGCACTCACTTAGAACAAGCTAAGCTAAGCAAAGCGCAGGGACCGCGGTTCAATCCCCAGCACCACATGCCAGCCCGCCCCGCCCCCTGGTGGGCTGAGCTGGCCACACACACACAAAATAAATAAATAAATATTTTTTTTTAAAAAGCAGAAATAAATAAATAAATAAAAATACAACGCTAGAGGAAAGTTGGATGCAGCTTAATTATTAAAAAAAAAAAAAAAAAAAAAAAAACAATGAACCAGGAAATAATTCAACATCTATAAGATGATTCAAAGTGCTGGGCTTGCACCGCAAATACCACAGGCTCGCTCCTAGGAGAAGACCAAAGCACCAGCTCTGGGTACTCCACCTTTGACAGTAGAGTCATGTTGCTGAGTTACTTTGGGTGGCTCTGTTTGCATGCTTAGTCACACATTAGAAAATTAATCATAACTGTAATACAAATACCGTATGTTTTTCCTTGGGGATGATGGCCTTGCTATTTTTCTTAAATCTGCTGCTTGAATTCTGTTTTCTCAGTGTTTTTACATGTCCCTTTTTTAGTTTTCTGCTGCAGCAACTTGAGAGAGTAAATTTGTATAAATGATTATGATGGTGGGTGCCAATGTGCAATTATGTTATTAACTAAAATATATATCTCTTAACCTTGTTGGGGAAAAGTTACCCACTTTCTCCTTGCTAAAGCCTTGCTATAGCAAAATAATACTGACCCTGAGAACTTAAAGTCTCCTAAATCATGACAAAAAGCAAAAATAATATCCACATTGGAGGCCAGGGAATGGCTCAGTGGAATAAGTGCTTTCCTGGCAAGCGCAAGGGCCTGAGTTCAATCCCTGGTTCCGTAAAAAAAAAAAATAATAATAATAATAGTAATAATAATAATAATAATATCCACAGTATTGTTTTTCACATTGATTTCAAAAGGTGATTCAGAGTACATACTGTATATTAGAACTTGCCTGTAAGGTGAATTATAAAGATGGATGTAAAGTATCTTTCATGAAAATCTTGGCATAGTAGATAAAAATAAAATTCATAATTACAAAAAAAAGATGATTCAAAGATGAACTTAAGACTGATAGGTATTAAAGAAAAAGAAGTCAATTCAACAACATAAAAATAATATTTGTAGATGTAATAGCAGAAAACTTCCCAAGTATGGGGAAATAATCTGACATTCAGATAACTGAAGCATATAGAACTCCAAGTAGCATCAACCAAAATAAATCTACAAGACATATAATAATCAAGACAACAGAAATTAAACACAAGAATAAGATACTAAAAGCTGCTAGAGAAAAGTAACAGATAACATTTAAAGGAAAGCCCATCAAAATCACAGAAAATTTCTCAACATAAATCATCTAGTCACAAGAAGAGCATGGAGTGAAGTATTTGAAGTCCTAAAAGAAAACAACTTCCAAATCAAACTCATATAAACTGAAAAATTCTTTTCAAAGTTAATGGAAAAGTAAAATTCTTCCAGGAAAGAGAAAAGGTAGAGAAATTCGTGACCACCAAGCCAACCATACAAAGTTACTGAAAGATATTCTAGAAAGGCATCAAAATTACCAAAATTCCAGGAACAACAACAGAAAAAAACCACCAAACAGAGCAAGTAATTAAAGAGGGATACAGTACAGAATCCATGCAGGATAATAACATGACAAGGATAAGCCATTACATATCAGTTATAACCATCAATTTAAACAGCCTCAAATCACCAATCAAAAGAAACAGACTAGTAGAGTGGATTAAGAAACAAAATCCAACAATAGTCTGTATACAAGAAATACATTTGACTCAAAAGGTAATAGGCTAAAAGTCAAAGGATGGAAAACAATACTGGATGTTCCAGGAACTCAGAAAGAAGTAGGGGTAGCTATTTTGCTCACAGACAATGTAAATTTCAAACCAAAAATGATCAAATGAGATAAAGGTCACTATATACTTGTTAGGGGAAGACTTCAACAGAAAGCAATAGAAGTAATAAATAGGTATGCATCAAATATGGGAGCACCCAACTATATAAGACAGAACTTAAAGGATATGAAAAATCTACTAACCAAAGAAGACTCTGGGAAACTGGTGGTTTTGGTGAGATGTAACACACGGTCCCCAGTCTGCACAGGAGTGGACTTTGTGCTGTAACCTGGAAGCAGTATTTAAGAAGTTGGGAAGACTCTGGGAAGTCCGTGGACTTCTGGTGAGCTGCAATCCATGGGCTCCAGGACTTAGGTGTGGTGCTGTTCAACTATCTGAGAACTTAAGAAGACACTGGGTTGCCCACAGACTGAGATACTGGGGAGCTGCGACCTGTGGGCCCAGAATACTGACGCTGTGGTTGTGCTGGTGCATGGTCCAGTCACCTGAGAAGTTACTAATACCTGCAGAGAAGAGTTGATGAGTGCTGACCAGGTGCCCCCACAGTAGTGAGAGCCTTGGTGGGTCCTATCCTGTCCCCGCACTGCAGCAGGAACATTACTGACCCATGAGACACCACTCTCCTACCATTGCTGATCTGGGTGATCACTGGGAGCTTCAAAAATGCCAAAATGCAGGAGCCAAAGGCAATCACAATCCATCATTCTGCCCAGAACAAGTCCAAGAGACAAGGACACAGAAGAAAGTTGAGACCACACCCTGAAATTTCTGAAATGGTAGCAACTGAAGTAAAGGAACAAGTCCATCATGCTATAGAAGAAGTAAGATCAGAAAAAAAAATTCTCAGGTTAAAAAAGAAGAAATAACAACAATTGTGAAAGGATTGCTCAGCATAGCTAAAGAAGACATAGATATAAAGTGAAGGAGAATGGAAAATCATGGAAACACTGAATGAACAATGCAGGAAAGAATTAGAATGTATTAAAACAGATTCAAACAGCCAGGAAATTAAGAATTTCACTGAAAGCTGGCAAAACCACTTGAATGAAACTGAAGATAGACTTTCAGACCTCAAAGACAGCTAATGAATGTGAAAGTAAAGATCTGTTAAAACTAATAAGGAATCAGGGAATAAAAATTTAGCAGCACAAGACAACACAAAAGAAAAACCGTATAAGAATAATAGGTGTCAACAAACATCAGGAGACAGCAGAAATAACATAAAAAGACTACTTGCGGAAGTACTAGCAGAAACTTTCTTACACATGAGAAAAGAATCTGATGTACACATAAGTGAGGCATATAAAACTCCAAATAGCTATTATCAAAATAAATCTACATCTAGACACATAATAATCAAGATCCCTGAGATTCAGCAAAAGAACAGAATATTAAAAGCTGTTAAAGAAAGGAAACAGATCAGAATGAAAAGCCCATCAGAATCATGGAAGATTTCTCAACACAAATCATCAAACCAAGAAGAGCTTGGAGTGATGTATTTCAGGTCCTGAAAGAAAATAACCTCAAACCAAGATTAGTGTACCCTGTAAAACTATCAAATTCAATGGCGAGAGAAGGTTGTTCCATGACAAAGAACAGCTGGAGAAATTCATGACCATCAAACTAACCCCACAAAGGGAAGAGCCAGATATTTTAGAAAGAGAAACAACCCCAGATTCAAGAACAGCACAAAGGAACCATCAAACACAGCAAGTAATTAGAAAGAGGGATAAAGTACAGAACCCATAGCAGGATAATAAAATGCAAGGATAAGCCATTACATATCAGGTGTAACCATCAGTGTAAATGGCCTCAATTCACCAATCAAACAAAAGAGATGGCCGTGACTCATCCACATGGCTGACACTGGCAAAGGTTCTACAATCTGAGGTACAGGATCTCAGGATAAATCCTAAGGGGATTTCACTGACCTTATCAGATCCAAAAGCTACAACTCTTGTCGCATAGGTCCTGCTTTACCTTGGTCTTAACCATCCAGTAGAAAAGTATAACAATGACATATAAGAAGTAAAGCCATGCTGTTATGTTGAGCTGCAGGGGACTCAGGTCAACAATTTCTGACATTGCCAGTAAAGTGGAAGACCCAATACTATTATGGACTACTGAACTCTTTTAGAATATTTTGCTGAGTTTACACACTTATAATATTTAAATGATGGAACTTAACAAAAAAAGGGGATACAGATGAATGTCCATTTTGTATCTGTGTATTCAAACTGGGTAGGGGCCTGGGAGATGGCTCAGTGGAATAAGTGCTTCCCTGGCAAGTGTAAGGTCCTGAGTTCAATCCCTGGTTCCGCAAAAAAAAAAAAAAAAAAAAAAAGTGGTTAGGATAGATATATAATTACATTCTCTTAATGAATAGAGCGATTTGTTCTAATGGTGTTTGTAAATAGGATATCATGTCCGCATCTTGTACAGCAATTAACCACTAGGAAGAATGCATGCAATGTGTTAATTATTGAAACTGTCCTACCAACTTGATTTGAAACTCTTTCATTGCTATTTGTTTATCAATAAAATTATGGGGAAAAATGAATATACAACATCTGGAACATGTGGGATACAATGAAATCTATCTTAGGAGGGAAATTTATAGTGGTAAATTTGCACGTTAGGAAAACAGAAGTCAAAATAAATGATCTTATGCTGCACCTCAATCTCCTAGGAAAAAAGAGCAAGTGAAGCCCAATGACCAAAGCAGTCAGGACATTATAAAGATTAGAGCAGAAATTAATGCCATGGACACAAAGAAAACAATACAAAGAATAAATGAATCAAAGAGTTGGTTCTGCTGAAGAATAAACCCCTAGCTAACCTTATCAAAAAGGAAAGAAAAAGCCAAATTCATGCAATAAGGAATGAAAAGTGCAAAATCACCACAGACCCTAGGGAAATTCAGATCATTTATACCTACTTCCAAAATCTTTACTCTCACAGGATGGAAATCACAGAGAAAATGGACAGTTTCCTAGATCTATATGAAGTGTGAAAGCTGAGTCAAGAAGATATATGAACTCTAAAAAACCCAGTAACAGGAAACAAAATTAAAAATGTAATAGAAACCTGTTAACAAAGAAAAGCCCAGTCCTGATGCACTTACAGCTGAATTTTACAGGAAATTTAAAAAAAGATTTAATGCCAACTTTTCTCAAACTCTAGAATGAAATCGAAAGGGAGGCAACTCTCCCAAACTCACCACTGGAGGAAGCATTATTCTCACACCAAAACACCAGAGAAAGATCCAGCTAAAAAAGTGAACAACAGGCCAATCTCTCTAACGAACACAGATGCATAACTCCTCAATAACGTGCTAACAAAGACAATGCAACAAATCATCAAGAATATCTAAAGTCAACAACTACTGACATTGCCAGTCCTATGGAAAGCATATGCTTTTCGTACATCATTGTCATTTCAGAATTCACATCACATTGTGTACCTTTTCTGATGCACTTACTTTCTTTTCTGATATGGTAGAAAGACCACAGTTTCTTTAAGAGTGAGAACCCTATTTTACTTTTTATATTCTTTTAAAGATGACCACCTTCCTGTGTGGCTGAATTAGCAGAAGGGAAGCAGTCATCAAAGGATCAAAGGGTAGTAGTTGATTCATTAGAAGCTACATTTCTGTCGCTTCAGAGTAATCTGTAAGAAGACCAATAATCCATCCAAGATTCATACGGCTTATCTGTCTGCAGGGCCTTGAACAGGGTCCCAGGAAGCAAGAAACCTCAGAGACAATGAAAAAAGTGTACTTGAATCTTCATTGTGTAGTGATGTTCCCTGACGTTCAAGTCACTGACTACATCCCTTTATTGCCAGTGATGTTAAATGCTAGCACTATGAAAACAGTAAGGTCTGGGGGGAATTGGCTTTCACCTTTACTCTTTGATCTAAGACATTAAACTCTTCTGATTCAGAAGGCACAAATGTGAAAGGGTTAGTTCCTCAAAGCACAAAAGTGAGAGAAAGAAAATAAAAATGAAAAGAAGTCTCAAGTGGAGAATTTTGGTGTGACATCTGTGTTGGGAATGTTTTAATTAGAGAGAAGTAGGTATGGACAGGCCATGTGTATTTTTATAAAGGATTGTCATATGATCTGAAATTAACCTGTGTGTGCTTTAAGGTATTGCCTTCAGCTTTTCCTGTTTTTAAAACTTCACGAATTCCAAAATATACCTTTTTCTCTTAATCTCAAATTCTGTTATTATTCTGTTTCTTTACCTCTTTTACTCAATAATGCATGTTTGTTTGTGTGTGTGTGTGTGTGTGTGTGTGTGTGTGTACATACTTTGGGTTCCTTGTTCGATTTGTCTTCTACAGGAGAAATATGAAGGGATGACAAGACGACTAACACTTTAGAGCAGACTGCAAACTCTTGTATAGCTTCTAAAGCACCAGGCTGAACGTTCAGTGGGTCTTAATGTGTGTCATGTCCTTAAGGCTCTCTCTTAGGATTTCATATCTTGAGTTTATGATCATGCTCCATCAGAAAATTTTAAGAAAAGAAAAGTTAAGCTGAGGAAACATTGCCAGGTATTTGTGGGTGGGAAGACTTTGAACAGTTGTCTAAGATACTACTTTCCTATTTTATTGGTAAAGAAAAGTAATGTTGCCTTGCGGGAATATTGCAAAGGCCAATAGAATGTGAGATCCTGACACAGTGACAAGTGCATTAAGGAGATGCAAGACTAGCTATTTCTTTCCACTTCTGCAGCATGCTTTTATGTATCTTTAAGTATAATGAAAGAGTCCTTCAAAGAAATAAAAATATTTTGCATCTTAAAAAAAAAAAGAATATTATATGACACATGAGGTAGGATTAATCCCAGGGATACAATAATGGTTCAACACACACAAATCTGTAAATGTAATACTGCATATCAACAGAGCCAAAACCAAAAACTACATGATCATCTCAATAGATGCAGAAAAAGCTTTTGACAAAGTCCAACACTCATTCATGATGAAAACTACAGAAAAGTGGAATAGATGACCTCTACCTCAGTGTGATAAAATCCATCAATGACAAACCAGCATCCAACATCATTCTAAATGGAGAAAAACTGAAAGCTTTTACTCAAAAGTCAAGTACAAGACAAGGATGTCTAGTATCACCACTCCTAATCAATATAATTCTGGAAACTAGCCAGAGGCATTAGACAAGAGCAAGAAATAAGAGGAAGACTAATTAGAAAGGAAGAAATTAAAGTATCACTATTCACAGATAGTTTCTTCTACATGGAAGAACCAAAAACCCCACCTAGGATCTCCTAGAATTAATAGATAAATTTAGTAGCATAGCAGGGTACAAAGTCAACACCCCAAAATCAACAGTGTTCCTTTACATAGACAACAAACTCACTGAGAGGGAAATTAGGAAACAGTCTTCACAGTAGCATCCAAAAAAAGATAAAGAAAAAAAAAACCCTTAGGAATTAATCTAAGAGAAGAAGTAAAAAGCTATACAATTAAAATTACAATACTCTGAAAAAAGAGCTAGAAGAGTATTTTATAAAATAAAAAGACATTTATTGCTCCTGGACAGGAAGAGCCAATGTTATGAAAATGTCTATACTCCTAAAACTGTTATGCAGACTTAGCGCCATCCCTATCAAAATACCATCAACATAACTCAATGATCTGGAGAAAACATTGCTAAAAATCATTTAGAACCTGAAAAGACCTAGAGAAGCTCAGGCAGTCCTGACCAACAAAGGGAAGGTAGGAGGCTTTTTAATCCTTGACTTGAAGTTATACTTCAAAGCTATTGTGATGATATCAGTGTGGTACTGGCAAAAAAGAAAAAAAGACCCAAGGACCAATGGAACAGACGAGAAGGTGCAGACACAACTCCAAACACATTCAGTCACCTTATCTTTGACAAAGGAATCAAACATGTTCACTGGAAGAAAAATAGCCTTGTTAGCAAATGTTGATGGAAAGACTGGCTCTCCACAAGCCAAAAATGAATACTAGATCCAGTGTGGAGGCCCACCTGAGCAGCTGTCCTTGAAGGAAGAGTGACTGTCTCCATTTTGGCTGAGCCTGACCCTATTTCCTCGGAGTGCTATGCACAGAGCTGGCTAGGACTGCTCTTCATCCTTCCATTGGCCTTAAGCAATGTATACTGGTCTAGCTGAGGTGCTGGTGATAGTCTTTGAAGGTGGCGTGAGCGTTTCCCTGTAACCTAAACCTGCTGTTCTTTAATGTGAGCCGGGCTGAGACAGGACGGTAGAGCTAATGCTCCCTGGCGCCAGCTGGGATCGAGCCTGGAGACAGAGGCCATGACTTCCTGGGGCTTGAAAGGCTACACCAAAGCTGAAGCACCAGACTTACCAAAACGTTAGATACTATATAATACAGATTACTCTCTCTGCATATCCTCTCTGCATATTGCAAAGGTAAATTTAGGCCACCCACTAGCTCAGCTCATAGTAATCTCTTTCCTATAATTCTCAGTCAATCCTCAAGCCACTCCCCCATTGAATAAAATTGGGTGAGGCCCTGGGTCGCTCTCTTGGTTCCAGAAAGCTGTCTTCATGGCTCGAAGTAGAGCCCCTTGACTCCCCAATGATTGAAAATATAATTTAGTGTCTTTATTTTCGCCATGAGTTGCATTGTAAGTGGCAGATTGGAATCAACTGGATGGGATTTGAATAACGTAACTTTGGGATTACAAATATTGGCTTCTTGGACTGAGATGAGGACCTGGAAGTGTCTCCTATAATCCAGGTCTATTGTTATGCACTAAACTAAAGTGAAAATAGATTAAATATATAAACATTAAAAAGAAACACTAAATCTACTGAAAGAGAAGGTAGGGAGAAATCTTAGAAGATATAGGCATAGGCAGACAGTCTATGAAAAAAAAACTGCAAGGGAAATACTTCACAGAATCAGCAACTGGGATCTCATCTTACTGAGGTCTCTGTACATCAAAGGAAATTACCAACAGAGTGAAAGGACAGTGCACAAATTGGGAAAAAATCTTGACCAAAAGTCACTCAGACAACAGACTTCTTCCAGAATGTATAAAGAACTAAAAAAGAAAAATAACAGGGTTCTCAAATTCAAAGACCCAATCCACAAATGGGCATCTGAGATGAATACACACTTCTCAGAGGAAGAAATATAAATGACAAATAAGTGCATGGAAACATGTTCCACAGCACTGGTCATTTGAGAAATGCAAATTAAAACAAAACTGAGATACTCCAGAAAGAATGGCTGTCATAAAGATATCAACCAATAAAACTGCTGGAGGAGCTGTGGGGAAAAGGAATATGTCTCCACTGTTGGTGGGAGTGCAGACTGGTGCAACCACTGTGGAAACCAGGATGGAGCTTCCTAAATAAACTATGGCTATTGGTCCTATTCGAGCCAGCTCTTCCCATTCTACGTATCTTCCTAAAAGAATGAAAAACATGCAACAGCGATATATGTGTACCTATGTTTATAGCAGCATAATTTGTCTTTTTGAAACAGGGTCATGCCATGCAGTTCAGGTTGGCCTTGAGTTTACTTTGTAGCCCATGCTTGTCTTGGACTTATAATGATTTCCTGCTTCAGCCTCCTGAGTGCTGGGATTGCAGATGTGTGCCACCGTGCCTGCCTTAAACAGCATAATTTGTATTAGCTAAGACTTAGAAACAGCTCCAATCCCCATCAACCAAGGAATGAATCAAGGAGATATAGTCTTTTATACAATAGAGTACTACAAATTATTTACACATTACCATTATGTGTGACAAAGGAGAAAAATCAAAGGAGAGAAAACCTTAGAGAATTTATAAAGCACTTAAAAAGGCAAATGGAAAATTAAAAGTGGCAATACTACATGAGCATATTTCTGACAGAGTAGCCCAATGATGTCTTTGACCCTAAGAAGAATGAAAGACATCATACAACAATGAACATATTGTAAGAAAATGAATACAGTAGAGTAGCAGCACACTCTAGTTTGAGTGCCAAATCTGGAACAGTTAAAGAAGGTAAAAGTAAGTATCCAACTGTAGAGACTGAAAAATCTGGATGCGTTTTCCTGATTTTATGCGATCGCCACAACTTTCTAGATGCTCTCACTCCAGGTTAGATGGCATTTGCATGCCCAGAAGGAGGCTGCATGCCTACCACAATTTCGTCTGCATGCTTTTGCTTTGCAGTTTCAAGGAATGGAATATGTAACTCCATTACTTAAGCAAGTCCTTCCTGGATGCTGAGACTTGGAGATAAAATCATGAGTTGGACCAGGAGAGAGGGGTTCAGAGAAGCTATGGTACCATTACTGGGTTTCCGGGGAGAGTCAAACTCCACTAACCCTAGCCCAAGGATGGCTCATGAGGAGAATGATAGCTCTATGGAGGAGCTACGTTCAGCTCTATGCCCCTGAGTTAGGTTCAGTCTCTTCCTCTTTCAGGAGGCTGGTGCAGCAGCACCGTGGTATGGTCCTCACTGGATCCCTGGCTACCGAAAGGACATTCAGAAGTATGTGCTAGTATTGCCCCATTCACTGAGCCAGATTGCTTATTTTTTTTTTTTACCATCTTTGATCATGAATCCAGGATTTTGTCATGTTTTTACTTATGTATTTATGAGTGCATAGCTTCTTATTCACAAGAAAAACATGGAAGCAGATTCCATTGCAAAAGAATCAAGTTTATGAGAACAAGTAACTGAAGTCTTTTGTGGCACATAAAAGACAACATTTTCAGTGACTCTGACATTTCCTAGGAACATTTGTTTCTCATCCTGATAGAGTTGCAGCTGGGGGTGTGCTTGGAGCATTGCCCAGGAGCCCCAGGAACATTGTGTGATCCATGGGCTGGCAATCAGAGACATCAAAGGAAGGTGAGAAGGCTCACTGTGTTCTGGAGGTGGGCAGGTGGATACCTGGTGGATACAGGTGACTGTGGAAAGGACCTTGTCATCCGACCACATAAGGCCTCAGTGAAGAAAGATAAGATGCAGTCACAGATGTCGCTCATAAAGCACTTAGAGGAGAAAACCAGATACCTATAAAGTACAAGTTATTACAGTAGAAGAAAGGAGTTCACCTACCATCAGATTGTGCATATATAATTTTGCACCTTAGGCTAGCCTAGAACTCACCATGTAGCCCATGCTGTGCTTGAACTTTTAGCCATACTTCTGCCTCAACCTACCAAGTGCTGTGATTATAGGCGTGCACCACCATGCCCAGCTAGATTGTAAATTTGCACTAGGAATTATTCAATTTGGAGAAAATCACTAGACATGCAATAATTTACCACCAAGTATTCAGTGTACTTTCATTCCCTCTACTCAGCAGCATGAACATTTGTTACATTAATGATCTTTACCTTATTTCACACTTCCTAAGTTGTTTCTTCACTTACAGTCTATAAATATCCCCAAACCCTTATATTTTAGGAACAAAAGACAACATTACCTTTTCAATTGTTTATTGGTATATTTTATTTATTTATTTATTTATTTATTTATGGAACTGGGGATTGAACTCAGGCCCTTGCACTTGCCAGGAAAGCGCTTATTCTACTAAGCTATCTCCCTGGCCCTATTGGTACATTTTAAATATACACAATGATCACTTTCATCATAGGGGATTTGTACCTGCTTATCTCATTGAGAGAACTAACTCATGACCATTCCTCTCCCCCCTAACCCCTTAAACTCCCTTCAGCCTCTTTTCCCTTCCTTATTTACAAAACTTTGCTTCCATTTTTCCTTCTTTTCTCCTTTTTTTCTTCTTTTCTTTTCCCCGCCGTATTCATAGGTCTTCTCAGTGAACATTTCCCCCCTATTTCACAGTATCTAATATTTATTTTCATCCTTATCTACACTTCTGGTTTCTCACACCAGAGAAGCAATGTGATATGTACACATGTATTTAATTTAGCTCACTGAAGTGTATGGTCTCCGGTGCATGCATGTAGCTTGAATTGTCTCATATTTATCCTTTATGGAAGAGTAGCACTACACTGTATTAAAAATCCCACATCTTCTTCATCCCTTCATCAGTTGATGGGCATTCAGGCTCTTTCCAAGATTTAGCTATGACGAACTGTGCCACTGCAAGCACAGGTGCACACATAGCGCTTTGTTATGGTGCTTCTAGTTCTTCCATGAAGATACACAACAGGGGAAGAGCTGGGTCAAATGGAAATTCTAGCGCTAGTTTTTAGAGGAATCTCTAGACTGATTTCCATGTTGGTTGCACCAGTCTACATTCTCAGCAACAGGGGAGAAAGTTTCATTTTTTTCCCCCAGCTCTACTGCCATTTATTATGGATTGATTTGTTGATAATAGCTATCCTTTCTGGAGTGAGATGGAATCTCAGTGTTGTGTTAATATATCTCTTGAATGAATAGTGGTGGTCAACTTTTTTTTTTTTTTTTTTACATGCTTACATGTCATTATTTCTTCATCTGAGCAGTGTTTATAAATTTCAGATTCAGGGTTGGGGAGACGGCTCAGTGGAATAAGTGCTTCCCTGGCAAGTGCAAGGGCCTGAGTTCAACCCCTGGTTCCACAAACAAAACAAAAACAAAACACAAAAAAACCCTTTCAGATTCCAGCTTTTGGATTGGATATTTAAGTGTGTATGTGGTCTGAGTTTTTGGAGTGCTCTACATATTCTGGATAATAGTCTTCAGCTATCTGAGGAACAGCTGGAAAAAAAATTTTCCCCACACTATGTGTTGTCTCTTTACTCTGTTGATGATTATTTTGCTGTGCAAAAGCTTTTCAATAAGATGAGATCACATTTGTTGGTTCCTTGTAACACTTCCCCTGCTGTCTGGGCTTGTTCACAAACTCTTTGGCTAACACTGTTTTCAATACTGTCTTCCAGTAGATACAATACTTCCGATTCAATGTTCAAATCTTTGATCTGTTTTGATTTTAGTTGGTGTACAGTGTGAGACATTGATCTAATTTTTGTCTTTGGCATATGGACAACTGATTTTTCAAGCATTCTTTATTCAGGAGCTCATTTTTCTTCCCATGAATATCTTTGGCTGCTTTGTTAACAATAAGGTATCTTTCTTCAGTAAGATTTTATTGGTGTATTTTATATATCTATAATGAGCACCTTCATCATGAAGGATTTAGACCTATACAGGATACAATTTCTTTCCCTTCATTTCCTTACCCGCTCTTCAACCCATTCTCTCCTCCCCATTTATAAAAAGCTTTGTTTCCATATTTTATTTTTTCCATTACTTTTTACTTTTCCCTTCCCTCTCCTCCACTCTTTTGATCCCCTCCCTATTTGAACATTTTCTTCCTATTTTACAATACCTATTAAACATTTATTTGATATTTATTTACATTTTTGATTTGTCACACCAGAGAAGCAATGAGATATCTATACATGTGTGTCAAATTTATTTTACCTAAGAGTATGGGTCAAGGTACATCCATTTATGCAGAAATGCCTTAAGCTTATCCTTCTTAATATCTGAGTACTCCACTGTATATAAATACCCCATATCTTTTGCATCCATTCACTAGTTGATGGAGATTGGAGTTGCTTCCAAGATTTGGTTATTACAAACCGTGCTGCTATAAACAGACGTATGCCTATGTTGTGTAGTATGATGCTTTTAATTTCTTTGGGAAGATATCAAGAAGGGAAATAATTGGATCAAATGGAACCTCTGGTCCTAGGTTTTTGAGGAATCTCCAGACTGACTTTCACAATGGTTGCACCAGGTTACATTCCCACCAACAGTGGACAAGGTTCCTTTTCCCCCACAGACCCACAAGCATTTATTATTGGGTGGTTCCTTGCTAATAGCTGAGGACAAGAGGGAATCTCAGATTTCAAAATTTTGTATCTTGGCAAAAGTTACATTTTTGGTTAAATAGGTCTTGCTTTAACTTGGTCTTAACCATCCAGCAGAAAAGTATAACGACGAGGTATAAAAAGTAATGACATATTAATATGCTGAGCTGTGAAAGGCTCAAGTCAACAACTTCTGACTTTGCCAGTTCTGCTGATAACCCACTACTATTATGGACTATGGGACTGTATTGGGTTGTTTTGCTGAATTCAAGGACCTATAACCTTTAGACTGGTTTCAAGTATGAAAAGATCCTTTAAAGACATCTTCAGGGGCCGGGGAGATGGCTCAGTAGAATAAGCGCTTGCCTGGCAAGGACGAGGACCTGAGTTCAATCCCCAGTTCCACAAAAAAAAAAAAAAAAATAAAGGATAGCTCAGTGAACTATGCACCTGCTTATGCAAAAAAAAAAAAAAAAAAAAAGACATCTCCAAATACAGCTTCTCTAACTGCAGTGGAACACCCGTCTCTGAAAAAACAAAATGAAAAAGGGGGATATGTTGGGAGCCACAACGCTAGGAAATTGATCAAATATATGTAGGTGGGGCTTAGCCAAGTGCCTAAAGCTAACAGGCTATCTCACTCCTGAGATGAACATCCTGTTTGGTTCAGGTTAGCTATCAGTTGCTAGGCAACCTACTGTCATGCATTACCAACTCTACAAAAGTGCAAATAAAGAACAGTTTTATTGTGAAAAAAAGGGGAAGGAAAAAATATATGGATACACAGGAGAGTTAGGATAGATAGATATACAGCTGCTTTCTCTTGATTCACTGAGAATAAGTTTGTGCTAATATTGTTTAGACAAGATATCAAGTCTGGGGGCCGGGGAGATGGCTCAGTAGAATAAGCGCTTGCCTGGTAAGCACCAGGGCTTGAGTTCAATCCCTGGTTCCACAAAAACAAACAAAAAAATCATGTCTGCATCTTGTCCTCTGAATAACTATTATGAAACAACACTTTGCAATGTATTGCTTATTATTATTTTTTAAAATTTTATTTATTTATGTGTGTGTGTGTGTGTGTGTGTGTGTGTGTGTGGCCAGCTCAGCCCACCAGGGGGCGAGGTTGGCTGGCATGTGGTGCTGGGGGATTGAACCGCGGTCCCTGTGCTTTGCTGAGCTTAGCTTGTTCTAGGTAGGTGCTTTAAACCACTGAGCCATCTCACCAGCCCCATGTATTGATTATTGTAAACATTCTACTAACCTGTTTTGAAACTTTTGTATCATTAAAATGAATAAAAATTATAAAAAAAATTATATCTTGGCCTAGGGAGATAGTTCTGTAGTTGAAGCACCTGCCTGGCAAGTGCAAGGACCAGGGTTTGATCCCTGGTACCACACGCTGTGCCGGCCAGGGGGTGCTGTGCTGGCCACCAAAACTGGACTTGGTGATGCATGCCCGTAATCCAAGTGCTGTGGAGGCTGAGACAGGAGGATCACTACTAGTCCGAGCTGCTTAGTGAGACCCTGTACCAAATAAATAAATAAACAAATAAAATTTGTATCTCTTCAATGAGAGATAGACTGGTTTATCCCCACAATGGTAAACATTTTAAAATATATTTATTTGCCACTTGTGCTTCTTCATCTGAGAATTGTGTACCTATTTCAGATGCCCATTTGTAGCTTGGGTTTTTTAATTTGGGGATTTTTTTGAATTATTTATATAATCTAGACATTAATACTTTGTCTCAGGAACAGCTGGCAAAATTTTTCCCATACTGTGGGTTGTCTCTTCACCTATTTTTTTTTGTGTGTGTGTGCCAAAAATATATAAATATTTTGTATAAGTTATACACAATAAAATAAGCATTTTTAATTTTTCAAAATAGATTAATAATATTTGAAATGAATTTTTAAATTTTGGTAATATTCTGACAGTGTATAAGTTAAGCTTTTTCCTGATTCCAGTTACTACAAAATATTAACTATATTATTATATTAATTCTACTCAAAATACATTTATACTATTTATACACAAATGGGTCACAGAGCCAGAATTTAGAAGAGTAAGTTGAATTCAAGTCAAAATAAAGAAAAAAATATATCTTTTTTCATAGCTTGAGATAAAATATTTATTCAACACAATTCAAGAAGTATTTATTTGGCATATGTTACCTTAATCTGTAAATGGAGCAGCTTTACAAATTTTAAAAGATACCAGGTAGCCATACTGGATTTCCAAGTCTAGATTCCTTGTGAGTGTGTTTTATTTTATTTGGTACAGGGTCTCTCTAGGCAGCTTGGACTTGTAGTGATCCTCCTGTCTCAGCCTCCACAGCACTGGGATTATAGGGGTGTGCAAGCACACCCAGTTTCGGTGACTGGCACAGTGCAGGGGCAGCATAGCATGAGCAAGCGGGGATTGAACCCTGGTCCTTGTGTTTGCCAGGCAGTGACTGAGCTATCTCTGTGCCCATGAGTATTTTTAGAAATGCTTTAATTATATCATAGGATGCACTTGTAGGATAATAGTTGGTACAAAATAAGTAATAAGCATTAGCTATTTTATTATTTAAATCTCCCCACCCACCACTGTCATTAAAGCTTAATAATGTGTTATGAAAAAAAATGTTATGGTTGCCTTTATTACTTACCCAGGAGCATTTTACTGCACCCTGTATGCCTTGTTTCTTTATTTGTCTGGGTGCCTGCTATCTCTACATGGACACATCCTTCCTAAGGAGAAGAGGCGTGTTCCTGGGCCACACTGTAGTCACTGTAAGGCAGCCAGGTGCCCTCCTTTCCTCACCAGTGCTTGCTAGGGCGTGGGCATGGAATATGATTTTTTATATATATTTATTTTTTTATTAAGAAATAAATATGAATGAGACAGTTTCACAGCTGATTAATAGGACAGTTTTGATAGTCAATACACTGTACATTGTTATCTTCTTAGTGGTTATCCATAGTATGAGAAGCAGACAGGATATTCTGTCCAAACACTGTTAGTACACCTCTTTCTTTTCATTGAATTAAGTGAAAGTAACTGTAAATTTATCCTATTTTGTATATATAAATACAAAATGTGTCTCTTCACCTTGCTGCTTGTTTCTGTTGCTGTGGAAAAGCTTTTTATAAGATCTCAGTTGTTGGGGGCTGGTGAGATGGCTCAGTGGTCTAAAGCACCTACTTAGAACAAGCTTAGCAAAGCACAGGGACCGCGGTTCAATCCCCCAGCACCACATGCCAGCCAGCCCCGTCCCCTGGTGGGCTGAGCTGGCCACACACACACACACACACACACACACACACAAATAAATAAATAAATTAATTTTAAAAAAAAGATCTCAGTTGTTGAATCCTTATGATAGTTCCTATGTAATCAGGGTTTAGTCATAAAATCTTTGCCTACACCCATATCTTCAAGAGCTTTACCTCTTCTATCTTCCAGCAGATTTAATGTTGCTATTTTAATATTTTGATCTTTGATCCATTTTGATTTTAGTTTAGTGCATAGTAAAAGATGTGGGTCTCATTTTAATCTTTGGCATGTAGAAAAACCCAAGTTTTCCAGAACCATTAATTGAAGAGGCTATCTTTCTTCTAGTGAAGGTGTTTGCCACCTTTATCAAAGATTAAATGTCTGAGTATGTCTTGAGTTGTTTCTTCATCTTATAATCTGCTTTACTGATCATCAGTTCTGTTTTCTTACCAGTACTATTGTGTTTGTATCATTTGTATAGTACTGCTTGTAGTATGATTTCAAGTCTAGGATTATGATGCATTCTACATTGCTTTTGTTACCCAGAACTGCCTTTGCTATTATAGATCTTTTTGGGTTCCAAGTGAATTTGAAGAATTTTTCCCTAATTCTGTGAGATATGCTAATGGTATTTTGACTGGGATTGCATTAAGTCTGCATTATAATTTTTGGAATGTGGCCACTTTATGCTGATTGTTTCCATTTTCTGATATCCTCTTCAATCTCATTTTTCAGAGTACTATAGTTTTCAATGTAGAGGATATTTATTTCTTTGTTAGCTCATTTTCTAGTTATTTGTTTTTTTGAAGAAAAAATAAAAACATAAAAAACTTTAAAAATAGGAATAAACAACTACATTTTTTTATACAGAAATTTAGAAATCTAACCATATATAGCAGTGTAGCAGGACTGTCATATGACATTTTCTTTCTTGTGTCTTGTTTCCATTTATTAGCCTTTTTTAAAAAAACAAACATTTACTTGAGAGACAGTGTGGCAGTAATTGGTATGTCATGACAAGCAGTACTATGTAGAAGACCAGAATGGCAGGTATTCCAAGCATGACCTGAGTATTACACATTGCTATCTTCAGTGCAGTTGCTCAGTTCACAGGTATCAGCATATATATTTAGTCAGGGTGGAAATCCTACCAATAAACTGCTAGTTTCAAAAACCTGCTGAAGATTCTCAGGATCATTGCCTTAACCATCTTGTGTGTATAAATATATGGCTTTGCCCCTGTCCTGTTTCCCAGCTTTTCTCCTTGCTTTCTCTTTGTTATTTAATTCTTAAATTGTCGCTTTCCTTTTAATTGTGTTATACCTTTCTATTTGTATTTCTTCTTTTGAGTTCTTACACTAGGGAGACTATATGATATTTACACATGTGGGTCTTGTTTATTTCACTTATGAGTATATCTTCAAGTTGTATCCACTTATATATGAAGGCTTTGAGTTTAAAATACATCTTGATTCCATCTTACTCTAGAAACAATGGCTATCATTAAGAACTTAAAAAAATACAAAATCTGGTGCAATTGTGGGGGAAATAGACTCTATATTGCTGGTGAGAATGTGTCCTAGTATGACCATTTTATTGTTCAGTATGGAGGTTCTTTAAAACTTTCCTTAAGAGTAAAAAATAGCTTATTATAGTGACACATGCCTGCTCATGTTTATAGCACTGTAATTCATAATAACCAAATCTTAGAAGCAGCCTATTTGTATATGAACAGATGAATGAAAGAAGAAAATGTGGGCATTGCTGGAGCTGTGTGTGGTGCCAGGGATCGAACCACTGTCCCTGAGCTTGCCCCAGCTTGCCTAAGCAAGAGCTTTAGATTGCTGAGCTATCTTGCTGGCCCAAGGTTAGTTTTGAATAATTCATAGAAAAATGCATTCACCTTGAGAACATAATGTTAAGTAAAATAAATCCAACACAGGATGTTAAAGACTACATGATTTCTCTTCTATGAGAAACTAAAAATATGAGTAACTTGTTGAGCAAGATAAGAGATGATCGAAAGCATGGAGGTAGTCCTTGTGGAGAGAGGAAGGGGTTCTGGGATTGGGAGGAGATTGGATGGAGGGGGAAAAGAAGAGTAATTAAAAATAATTTTTGGTACGTATGTTCCAATTCCCAAAGATGAATGAAACTATTATAAATAGCAAACATACTAAGAAAAATGAAACATCTCCCTTAATCTTGCTTTCCTAATGAAGAGAACTCTATGTATTTAGTTTAGTAAGCCTCCAACCTTGTCTGGTTTGAAAGCTTGTCCAGAATCAGACCACTGGTGGAGGACCACAGAAGCATAAGTGGGTGTTCCAGTGCCACAGTCTTTCCTGTTGCCTGTGGAATCGCTGCTGAAAGGAGTCAGGATTCATGCTCCAGGTTGAGACAGAAAAATGAAAGCTTATTTTCCAGGACACTAGGATTTTATGGATGTGTGACATGTTGATTTAGAACACTGGAACTGGATTCTACTCTGTTCTGGGTTTCTTTTCTCTTCCCCCTTTCTCATCACAAGCCCCCACCTTCCGCCTCTCCTCCTGCTTGTAAAGGCAGTTGTCATCCCAGGAAGGGTGGATAGATCCTTCAGTCATATGAAATCTTTGTTTTCTGAAATGTCATGGCTCCATTCATATTTTTGTCTTATTCTTCCAATTGGGATATACAATTTTCAGAGTTCTTGTATTTGGAAGCTGGAAAAAGGGCCTGGACCTTGAACGTCTTAGTTTCACTGTTTTGTTTTTGTTTTTTAAACTAAAACTATATAAAGCTTGTGGATTGGACAATAAATTTCTAAATTAAAAAAAAACAAACCAAAAAGCCCCTCAGAAAATACACTCAAATTTTTCTATCATTTCAGTCCTTCAGCAAATTCAAGACTTTATTTAGCATGCATCTTGAAAGAAAATGGTCTTTACCGTCTTTGTGATAGTACCCTTATGCAAGTCACCAGTTTTCCTTGAGATAGTAGCACCCTAACTTGTCTCATGACTTGACTACTGGTCTGTATATTTTATTCTGCCCACCCTCCAGAGACATTCTAGTAATGTAAACTGTCATATTATTTTGTTTTTAAAGACATAGTTAAACTTTTTTGATATTACACACAGTCTAAAATGCACCCTTGGGGCTGGAGAGATGGCTCAGTGGTCTAAAGCACCTACTTAGAACAAGCTTAGCAAAAGCATCAGGACCGCGGTTCAATCCCCCAGCACCACATGCCAGCC